>NC_088685.1:121772433-122075464 GCF_028017835.1 Emys orbicularis | reverse complement strand
AAAACAGTATTGCCTTAACTACTCAAAGTGAAGTCAATAAATTATTGGTTCTAACAATTTTCTAAAGCATTCTTATCCACCGCAGTTATCTCCAGTTACCCTGAAAGTATGTGCAGATCAAAGAAAAATCCAAGACTTGACATTTTTATGTGAGATTTTATTCTGTCAACTCCTGTATCTGTGTTTGCTACCTTTATTTCACAAATATTTAAGAGATGAACAATACAAATTTTCCTCTGCGTTTTGTACTTCGAGAAAAATAGGTAAATGTTTACTTGTGTGCAAAGAGGAGCACTCTACCAGAGATATTACATGTAAAGGGCAAAAAACAACCTGACAGTCATGTTTATTTTCTGACAAAGAGAAAAAAAGCCAATTCAGAATTAGAGCGGAAATCCTTGCATTTTGCATAGACTCTGCAAAGCAGTGAATGCAACACTTCTGTCATACAGTAGCATCCCAACTGGACAATCCCCAGCAATGAATTTCTATCATACTAGAATACGGACTACCTACAGCATTTGCTAGGGTAAAATGCTGTAAGATTTCATTAAGATCTCCATTACAAAACACTGTCAACTTCTTCCTGGCCACCCTCTCCCCTTGCAGAGTTTTTAACATGATCATAAATTTATATTTAAACACACATACACACTTTTCTCTCCCCTCCACCCCCCACCCCTTTTTCCCCAGCTGAAGTCTTCCATGCTTGGTCACAGCTTAAAAGTAAGTTTCTTCTTCTGCAAGGTCTGAGCAAAACCTGCTTCACTGTTTGAGTTCTGAGAGATTGAAATATTTTATCTCAAGCACGGAAAGAATACAAAAGACTATTTTTTGCACAAATATGCATCAGAACAGCTGAACTTTAGAAGTTGAAACTTTTCAGACATCTAATCCCGAGGATTTATGTATAGGCCAGTTTGGACAGGGATTCTGGAAAGATTTTTAAAAACTGTATGAGGCTGTCATTCATCACAACTTTACTAGTTGTGGTACTTTTTCATTTGAGATTTCAAATGATGGCTCCAAATAGCTGCATTCCTCATGCATGGAGGAAATTTAGCCTGCAGCCATGGAGTCCTTTTAGGCTGCTCAATGTTACTGGATGCCAAAATAGCCATGTTAATAAAACTGCTCACTTTCAAGATTGCACTCCATCCTATCCAACATAGAGCTGGCAATGGTGGTGATCCGCACATTCATGACATGCCAACTCCATTAACTGCAACTCATACGTATGAACAAAGCCACACACCCTAAAGCTCCAGCTGGCAAAAAATGCAGTAGCCAGTCTACTTAGCAGCCCAGATGGCTGTGAACACCTCAACCCAGTGCTCTGAGCTCTGCCCTAGCTCCATCAATTAATGCACACAGTCTAGTTAAAGGGCTCTGCTTTGATACTCAAACCCTCCATGAGAACTGTGAATAGTTATAGTACCTAGGCTATCACCTCTTCCCCTCAACCAGCACCTCCCAGAACAGCTAACATCCACCAGAACAAAGAAACAGTCTATCAACACAGGGAGGCTTACAAGTGCAGGAGATTGAAAGGAACTGGACCTAGACTGTGGAACTCATTCCCACAAAAGCCAAGAATGACCATGGACCTCACCACTTTCAGGACTGAATGTAGAACTCAGTTATTGGCTTTAGCTTTCCCTAAAAATTTCTTCACATACACAAATCCCGTCTACACTAGGGAACCACTGCAATACTTGGGAGGTGCTCAGAACCTATGAGGATGAGGGCCATGTAAGTACCTACTTTACAGAGAGCGGCACACACATTTAAATAGGCTGTATGCTAATGAAATTTCTGCAAATGTTAGATGATGAAACCAGACCTCAAATCAGTAGGGATCAGTTTGCATATAAGGTAACCAGCTAAGAATCTATCCAGGGGGGAAAATGTGCCTTTTAGGAGGACTGGATACTTGTGATAGAAAGCCTTTTGAGCCAGAAAAAGTGCCATCTATTTGGCTCCATGCCAGGTCAGCATCATGCAGAGAGCTGGATCTGGTGCTCTTCTGAACTTATAAGCTTTTTCTGGCCAATGAGGACTTCCAAACCCACAGAGACAATTGATCTGAGAAGAATTGTCTCAGTGGAAACTGCTATGTTACTGGAGTCCTCCTGTTCCTGTGTGGCCCGGATTTGACACATTGTTGCTCTCATTCAAACTAAGGGAAATCATCTGTAATTTGTGGAATCTGAATTTGTTCTTGCATCTTTGGTTATTTGGTACATGCATAGGCAGGGACGGACACACACTCCAGGTCACAATGGAGCATCGGAGATGCTGACTAAAAAGGGAATGCCTATACTGGGACCAATAATTTGGGAAAACCAGCCACCAAGAGAGTATTATGTATGCAGCACCTAGGAAAGAACTGCTTGCATAATACTCATTTGCTTGTACACTGCTCAGCTGATTGACAGTGATCAGCTCAGTAGTGGGAAGACTGACAGAACGGAGAGTAAAGAACCCAGTGAGCGTGGGTGGCACAGGAAATCTAACCTCTGATGCAGTACAGTGAGGAAAGAAAAATATTATATTGAGTGGCCTGCCAAAAAGGATGAGGGTCAGGAGGGATCATCTCCACATTGTCAGAGACAAGCTCAGGTAGATCCAAAAAGTGATACACTCAGAGGGATAGAAAAAGGTGAGAATGCAGGAGGAAAAAGCTCAGTTGCCTCCTATGAGGGAATGGGACTGACTACTGAGATTCTGAGCCCCTGTCCCAGGCTACAGTTTCCCTCCTGAGAGCTTCCTTCCTTCCTTTATTTGATGGAAAGTGTCTTCTGGGAAGAAAGACAGAAGTGGCGGAGTATGCTTGCTTCCAGTATGAGCAGGAAAATGACTGATAGCATGGGAACTGAGCTAGTCCAGTGCAGGACAGAATGCCTTCTGTTCTGCTCCCACTTCGTTGTCCGTGGAGTCATACTGATTCATGTAATGGTGAAGATTAAAAGAAAAATTGTGTGTGGAGGAAAGGGGTCAAGTATTTTTACATGGTAATAGGATGGAGGGGTGGGGGTCGTTTTGTTTTTTACCTGTCTTGTAGGAGGAGTTGAAGGAGGTGACTGGCTAAGGTTTTCCAGATTACCAGTCTGAGCAACAGGTGCCAAAGAGTCCACCTTAAAATAAGAAGTGCTCAGTGAACAAGAAAAACAAAAGCAGGAGGGAAGAAGAGACTGCATAGCAGTTTTCAAAACAATGCGGCAAACTCATTTCTGCAGTGAGGCAGATCAGTGCAACTCATGCATGTCACAAACCTCACAGCATCACAAACGTGCATGGCATGCACGGCAAGACACTTATACAAGGCTAGTGCGACTGTCACTGCTGCCAGGTTCTAAGCATTCTTTATATACTGTACCTGGCAAAGTTCTAGATCACAATGGCATATTATAGAAAATGAAAAGGCAAGGGTAAAACCCCACAACAACAAACACATGCAATCAGCATAAGTTGCTGAATATTCATTGTTTAAGAAGTCCAGTTAAGTTTACAGTCTTAAGGACTATTTTGTATTTGTTACATTCTAACATATATGACAATGAATCTATGAATGGAGCATAGAGTTGTGCAACCATTTTGTAAAGAAAAATGGAAAGATAGCAATGTTTAAAGTGGCAAGCCACAATGAAAGATCTGGTGAAGGTCCAAGAACCCATGAATATCACACACTGTACTGAGAACTGTCACTTTGCTTTCTAGAACTTCCATGTATATGCCAAAGTATCATTGGTGGTTCTGCTCTCAGAGGTCATATATACCAACCTGGACCAAGTTACAGAGAACTCTGAGAAAAGAGCATCTTTTGTATGCCAGACTGGAATCACTCATTTTCTGAATAAATATTTCATGAATTTCTATTTATTTAGTTGTGTGATCATGTAATAACTCACTTAATGAATATGTGAAGGAGGCAAAGTTAAGGTTCTCTTTGGAATTTTCTGACTTTTGAACAACTACCATTTTATATATATATATACACACACACACACACACACACACACACACATATATACACACACACACACCCCTACCTTATTAGACTATATTTATGTTATGCACACCAAAAGCTGAATCTTTTTTTGAACATAAAATTGTATGTATGAAGTCTTTATACACTCACATTTATGCAAAGTTAAGCTTGAGAAGCTAAGGTAGCAAAAATTAGTACACTTCACAAGGTACAGTCCCTATAATTGTGTTAACTCTTCCACACTGGACAACCCCCTGTCTATTTTGTGGTATACATTCAGTTAAAAGGAACATTCCATGGTATCGGTTTAACAGAAACTACTACATATGGGCAATAAATATGGATTAACATTGCTGTAGGACTCTTCACTCTGCCATACTGCACATATGCAATATTTTCAGAGGGGGGAGGGGTTAATGGTGTTGTAAAGTGCGTGATTTAATGCTTTAGGCCCTAATCCTGCAATAACTCCACATGGGCAGATTCTTGCACTGAGCATTGTGTAGGATCAAGGGCATTGTGTTATTTTCTGAAGTGCATACCATGAAATATACAGTATCTACATAAGTATCTGGGAACATCAAAAGTTTAACATTACAGTACATGGGGAAAAAAACCCAATCAACCACATCACCACCCACAAAGTATATATAACATGGTAAAGTTTCTACAGCAACATTAATTTCACTCCGAGAATTTCCTTCTACATTATTCATTTATCAACCTTTACTCGAAACACAAAAAAGGACAGACTCAGCTGGTGTTCTCATGGCTCCACTGCTTTCAATTTTCACCAGCTGAGGTTCTGCCCCAAAAACGTTTTGGATGAAATGTGTTTATTTTTCCACAGGGGCTAGGATGGAATGTCTTTGTAAGATAAAGGAGAGTGGAAAGAGGAAGAGTTCCAGAAATCCTTAGAGCATCCAGGTAATAAATGAAGTCTGAACTTCATCAAACAGTATCAGTGCAAAGTTCTCGGATGTACATTCAGACATTGACACAGTTCTTATGAAACCATATTACTATCTAGGAGTAACTGTGCACTGGTATCATACCGGTAAGAACTGCAGAGTACAGATAAGGTACATTTCATCTAGACAACTGGCTCTTCCATGGAACTAGCAGTAGGACTCCACCAGCTCAGCTGACGCCTCCACTGAACATACGAAGGAGTCTAAGCGCTGTGGAACTGCATCCTTTGACCCCACTGAGAGTTCAGATGCTGGCCAAATCCTTCCTTCCACTATATGGAAGATCAGAGTTCCCCCAGCTGCAAACCTTCTCCCAGGTGCTTAATATACAATATGTAATTTATGCCAAATTGGAACAAAATTAGCAATTTTTATCCCAAGGCAAGTTATCAGATTATACAGTTCTGTGTTTGCACACACAAACACATAACTAACTGCTATTCGCTTTCAAAGATACAAAATCTTTTTCTAAATTTGTCTTGATTCGCATTCCTCACTGAGACCAGTTGTCATGCCAGTTTTGAGTTATGTTATACAAGTGACAAATTTCCTATTGTTTAAAAAAAGAAAATACAAGCTATTTCCCTCCACCTCCACATCCCCTTCCTACACACTCATAACTCAAAACCAGACAATACTATTTAGCTCAAACTTTCTTTAAACAATGTATGGAAAGATTCGCTCCAAGAAAAAAAAATTTAGAGGAAACTGTCTGCCTGGAGTTACTGGTGAAGAATGGAAGAGAGTCTTTTTGATTTTAGCATTTACTTCTGCAAAACACTAACTATTTTGATAGAACTTTGTCAAATGAACGCTAGAAATTTTGTAACAGGATACAAAACTTCCAATTCACAAAAAGCTGAACTTGCAGGATACATATTTTAATCAGGAACTAGAGACTCATACAGTCATTTTGGGACAGAAATAATTTTGCCCCTCATCAGAGAAGTGGTGTCAAGAAAATGGAAGCAAAACTAATCTAAAAAGCACAACTTATCTAAATACTTCTCGTTACCAACATACAGCTGAAAGCTTGATACTCTAAAGTCACTCCACATTACACAGCTTTTCCCTCAATCACAGCTGAAACACAAGGAAGGATAGTCTAGGTTTTAACCTGCAGTAGCTAGTGAACTTATAAATCTTACTCATACTATGTTTCTAGCTTTTACTTCAAGGTAAAATCCTCCTACCCACTAAAAATATTCAAGCAAAAAACCACTATTTTTTGTCCTTTTTGGTCTTTAAAAAAAAGGTATATAACGAAGTCCATAGAGTTGCTACCATATGTGGAAACATACACATTATGGCATTCTTTTTTTGGTAGCCACACATACTGTGGTCTATCATGCATATAGATAACTTAGAGATGCATTTATTGGTTTTACCAAGATTGCTCATAACAGTCGATTTGGCCTAACCTGAACAATAAATACATGTCTTGCTAAGGATGTTTGGCCCAACTGGTTTGTAATGTCATTAATACGCATGTACAGTGGTCTTATTTTAAAGTTAAGTACCTCACTGTTTTTTCCCCTCAAAATACGAAAAACAAATAGGACACTCATATTTGTTTACATTCTTTAAAAAAGTTAAGGTGCATAAATGCACAACAAGCATCTCAATCCCATAATTGTTCAGTGAGATGCAAAGAGATCTTATATACAGTACCAGTTTTCCACTTGACAAACTCTGCTGCTAGAATACAATCACTGAAATTGGGAAATGTTCATTAGAATTGTTGGCAGACCCTTGATTATAGTAACATTACTATTCATCACCAAAGGGAAAATTCATAAGGATTACTTAACAGAGCCAACTAGAATGAAATATAGACACTTATATTTCAAGCATGCTGTGACGGGTTGGATCACAGAAACCCCCTTGGGAGCTGCCACCCAATGTGCAAAGACTACCCCTGCTCCTGTTTTCCCTGCCAGCTCTGGACTCCAGCACCCTGTCTTGCTGAGCCAGACACTCCAGTCTGCTCTAACAAAGACTCAGGGTCTGAATCACTTGTCCTAAAGCTGCAAGTTTACCCAAAAACAGCTCACAGGAGTGTGCTTGTCTTTAGCACTCAGATGCCCAACTCCCAATGGGGTCTAAACCCAGATAAATCCGTTTTACCCTGCATAAAGCTTATGCAGGGCAAACTCATAAATTGTTCGCCCTCTATAACACTGATAGAGAGATATGCACAGTTGTTTGCTCCCCCAGGTATTAATACATACTCTGAGTAAATTACTAAATAAAAAGTGATTTTATTAAATACAGACAGTAGGATCTAAGTGGTTCAAAGTAGTAACAGACAGAACAAAGTAAGTCACAAGCAAAATAAAATAAAATGCGCAAATCTATGCCTAATCAAACTAAATACAGAGAAGTTCCTCACCAGTTCCAGAATGCTCCCTTTTACAGGCTACTCTCCCTTTAGCCTGGGTCCAGCAATCTCTCACAACCCCTGTAGTCTCTGTCTTTTGTTTCAGTTTCTTTCAAGTATCCTGGGGGGGGTGGAGAGGCTCCTTCTTTAGCCAGCTGAAGACAAAATGGAGGGGTCTCCCCCAGGCTTAAATAGGCTCTCTCTTGTGGGAGGAGACCCCCCTCCTCCCTCCTATGCAAAGTCCAGCTCCAAGATGGAGTTTTGGAGACACCTGGGCAAGTCACATGCCCCTGCATGACTCAGTCTTTACAGGCCGACGCCATTGTCCACATGGTATCTTGCATGTCTCCAGGAAGACTTCTTATGTGGATTGGAGCATTCCAAGATGCATTGTTCCCCAAGTGTTTCCTGATCAGGTACTTAACCTGGCGAATTCCTTCCTAAAGAAGCTGACCAAATGCCTCCCAAAGCTTACTTAGAAACCAAGCCAGCATACAGCCCATATTCTTAACCTCAAATAGAAAATGATATATATATGTACAAATAGGATGAATAGATATATTAGACCATAACCTTTACGGAGATATGTTACCTGGCACAGGCAGCACAAAACATATTCCAGTTATGTCATACATACATTTATAAGCACCCCCTCCCCATAAAGCCTTATGGGGTACACCGTCACACATGCATTCTGAAACATCCCAAATATCAACAAGATCCTACCAAGCAGGCAATACCTTTTCAGAAAAAATGGGAAGATCATACTGATAGGTCAATATTTGGTCAGAATACAAAAAATTAAAACAATAATGAAGTCCACATTTTTTAAATCTACTAACAACTGGACACAAATATTGACCCCAGATCAGACAACATAATTCCTTGCAATAAATGAGTATCATTCAGTTGCGTAAGACAGACAAACTATCTTGAATAAATAAAGTACAGTATTTACATAACAGGAAATCTATTCTGGTTACAGTTCCTGGAAGTGACTCAAAAATCAAAGATGAAGAAAATTCCATTGTTTTTGTTTCAGTATACAAGGGAAAGCATGGCAGGTGTGAAGAAGACCAAGTTTCTAATATCTCTAAAATATACTTTAAAATATAGATCTGGTTTAGCATGCACCAAGTTAGCTCCCTCTTGTAAATAACGTTATTTTAAATTTTGTGTTAATGAGTACCAATAGTTTTCACATAAAATATTGACGTGATTTATGTAATTCTGAAGCCTTTCCAAAAAGATTAGCAGATACAATGCATTTGTCTATTAGGACTGATCCACCTAGTGGTCTAAAGCTAGTGTGTCTGCACTGCCACTTGAGGCAAAACCCCAGTGATTTCTGGCCCCCACTAGGACTGCAGAGCTGAAGAGTGTTGGGCAGGCACTCACTGAAGTACCATGCAACAGCCACGATCTTGGGCAATTAAAAGGTTATCAACTTGAAATCTAGTTAATTAAAGAAAAACAAAGCTAGTTAAAAGGAGTTTGATATTATATCTGCCCACGGCCTCCTGCCAATTGTTGTGGTTTTACAATCACATTTTCCTATTTCTAATGTTTTTTTTCTCTCCCCTCCTGCTGAGTGGTATCTCCCCACATACACACAAGAGAACAAAAGGGGAAACTGTCTATATAGAGGAAACAATGAAACTGACTAAAAAAAGTACTGTCTAATGCACAAAGTAATCACTGAAAAAAAGTGTTTTCTTCTCTCTAATCTTTCAGTTACAGTAATCGGTGTTATTGATCATACGGTAAAATTTTTCAATCCGATGTGTAACTTAAGTGGATAGAGTCCCTTTAAGAAGCAGTGTAGCTGGGAATCTTGTCCAATCCAACACTGGAAGGCCAGTGGCTAGAGAGACTGGTGAAGGAAAGAAGGGCGGGAGAATTGTCAGGGCTCCATGCAGAACTTCCTTTTCTTTACCTCTCATATCTCCAGAAAGTACATTTGTGTGTGCAGTGTTATCACTTTAAATCTGTGGCACACCTAGGATGGGAGCACACACTGTACGAGCCCAAAAATTTGAATACTTCAGTCTCTTAAAGCACATTTAGACGAAGGGCTTTAAAAACCCACCTGCCTGGTCATTTTGGGTAAGTAGGCACAGATTCCAGGCAAGTGATCCGAGTGGGGTAAGCTGAGGTAGACACTTGTCTTCCTGTGTCTCTCAGTATCACCAAACTCAACAGCTTCAAAATGAGTCAGCCATCAAAACAAACAAAAAAACCATTGAAATCTTTTTATTTTCCTTCTGGCTTATGAGCCTTTAGACTGCATCTGACTCACATTTTCAAGCATTTCTCTGCAAACTTGAGGGCTAGAAACTTTTTTTTTTTAATTAAAAACAGATTCTCGTGCAAGTCAACTGACTTCCAGAGCTAAGGCTTTAAAGAAAAACAAATACCATGATACATCCATAAAATCATGAGAGTTGGCAACAGTGGTGTGTGGAAAGCACCAAGTGTTTCTGGGCACTAAAGCTCTCCTCCGGGGGTGATGACAGGAAGGAATGGAATAATAGCTTAGGCAGTGCTAATTCTTTTTCCAGGAGGGTGTAAAGCAGCTGAAGACACTACTGTTTTCACAGGACGTGAAAGGGCAGAGACAGAGCAGAGCAGGTGCTGAGTTGCTGTTCTTTTCATGGGGTGGGAGGTGGGAGAGAGGAGCAGAGGTCCCAGGTTGAGGAGGAGATGGGAAACCAAGGCCCTCCTGTGTGCCAGGAGAGCCAGAGCAGGGAGTAGAACTTTTATTTTTGGAGGGAGGGGGCAACAGGGGGGAAAGCGAGGAATGATTTTCAAAAGCAGAAGTGATTTGGAGTCCGCATTAATGGAGCAGGGAAACATCATTAGTAGATCATCTGAGGGACATGATTGATTTACTGGGGAAATGAAGATGTGTCAATGGAAACTAAATATCTATGACTAGTTAGGATGGGAGACAGGAGAATATAGAGATTCAGCTTTTTGTAGAAGTATATGTTGGAAATTCTTCAAACCCTGAGCGCATGCTCTCATTTGAGAATTTCAAAACTATCTCTTAGGTATGAGCTAATTAGTTTAAACAATATTTTTTAAATAAAAAGAGATACTTGACTATCACATACTCTAGTTTGTATTCAAATATCATTTGTCTCCTTAAATGTGTTGAGCCCAGTTGTTGGTCAGATCTAAACTAGCATTCTCCATTTTTTAATAAAAAGACTTGAAAGAGTGAGCTCCATGGAAGTATAGCTACCTACCTAATATGGCACTTACAGATTAAACCATACAAAAAATTCTTCCCTATTGGAACTGAAGTTGATATTCATAACATACCAATGTCCGTTTGACTCCATAGCTATCTGTATGTTAGATGGTTCTACACAACATATGTGCATGTTATTTTAAGTGGCTCAATGTTTAATGAAGGGAAGTGTTTCATTGAATACAGTAGTAATAAAAGCAAAACATAAACCTAAGTGCCTCAGAGTACTTTCGTGATTTAAAAAAAAAAAAAAAAAGCCTTTATGAACATAACGGAGCACATAAAATGCTACTACACCTCTATCCTGATATAATGCAACCCGATATAACACGAATTCGGCTATAACACGGTAAAGCAGCGCTCGGGGGGGGGGGCTGCGCACTCCGGCGGATCAAAGCAAGTTCAATATAACGCGGTTTCACCTATGTAAGATTTTTTGGCTCTCGAGGACAGCGTTATATCGAGGTAGAGGTGTATTTAAGAATGCTATTGTTGGTTATTCAGTGCACCACTCTGTGTCAACTCTTAAACTGTACAGGCACAACAACCTCCCCTTTGCTCTACCAATACCGCCAGCCTCAATGTCCCATTCATCTGTTTTCCCCACCACCATCTCCATACCTTTTTCCAAATGCTCCATATGCATGGAATGTTCTGGCTGTTCAGGCACCCCAGACAACCTCCTTCTTCCAGTCTGCCCACAAGTCAATAGCACCTCTTTAAAATATGCTAAGTCATCCACCCTTCAGAGCTTACTATTTATTCCACATCTGTCTTGTTTATATTGCAAGGTTTACAGAGTAGGAATTGTCCGTACTTGCGTCTTATATAGAGCCAAACAAAACTTAGCACTTTACTTATAAGAATCATTCTATTTGGGGAATGGGGTATTAATATTTATTAGATACTCTTTTGAGAGAACAGAAATATTCAAAGACACAAGGCTTTTTAAATTTTAAATTAGGCCTGGAACCATCTGATGCATTTCTTCTTCATCAGTGTGTCGTCAGGTAAACAGTTTAGGGGAAGGCAGTACAAGCTGTACTGTCTCGCTCAACTTAAAACGGAAAACACAAGAACAGAGATGCTGTTGCTTCCACATATACTATTTATACTAATGTTCAATTAAAATCCTACAATTTTAAATAGTGTGATTGTTCTTGTGGAACATAATTATCATGGGAAGTTATACCGCAGAGAGACAGATGACCTCTCAGGTAGCTGGGCCAATCCCCTGGAAGGCTCTGAATATCAGGAAATGTGAATGAACTCTGCATGGAATAAGAAGGCTGCACATGGAGTGGAGCACCAAGGCAATGGGGTAACCCATGTGGCTGAGTGATGGTTGCATTTTGGATAAGTTGGTGCATTTTCAGAGCATCTGTGTCTTCACTGGAACACAGGAGTTGCAAAAAAATCAAGTAAGTTGGTCATGAATGCATGGACTGCCATAGCCAGGTCTATGCCTTATAGGAAGAAGCTCTGTCTTCTGACAAGTCATAGGGTATGTCTACACTACGAAATTAGGTCGAATTAATAGAAGCCGGTTTTATAGAAATCGGTTGTATACAGCCGATTGTGTGTGTCCCCACATAAAATGCTCTAAGTGCTCTAGTCAGCGGACCGCATCCACAGTACCGAGGCTAGCGTCGACTTCCGGAGCATTGCACTATGGGTAGCTATCCCACAGTTCCCGCAGTCTCCGCCGCCCATTGGAATTCTGGGTTGAGATCCCAATGCCCGAATGATGCAAAACAGTGTCGCGGGGGGTTCTGGGTACATGTCGTCAGGCCCCTCCCCCTCCGTCAGAGCAACGGCAGACAATAGATTCGCGCCTTTTTACCTGGGTTACCTGTGCAGACAACATACCACGGCAAGCATGGAGCCCGCTCAGCTCACCGTCACCATATGTCATCTGGGTGCCGGCAGACGTGGGACTGCATTGCTACACAGCAGCAGCAGCTAACTGCCTTTTGGCGGTAGACGGTGCAGCATGACTGGTAGCCTTCGTCGGCGATCTGGGTGCTGGCAGCTGTGGGGCTGGCAGCCGTAGGGCTGCATTGCACCAGCCCTTGCCTTTTGCCTTTTGGCAGTAGATGGTTTATTACGACTGGTAACCGTCCTCGTCGTACAGCAGTGGCTGGAACTCTGTATGTCCCCCAGTCCCCCATCCCCCCAGTCATATTCTGCTGCCTTCACAATGACGATGATGGCTATCAGTCGTAGTATGCCATTTTCTGCCAAGCGCCCTGTTGGATCATTGCACATTAGCAGAGTCTTCCCTGAGCAGCAGATCGTGCAATAGGCCTGAAGGCCATCGTCATCATAACTGCCAAGCGCCCAGTATTTGCTGCCAAGCACCCAGAAGATGCCGAGGGCTATCAGTCATGCTGCACCGTCGTCTTAAGATGTAAAAAATAGATTTGTTCTGTATTCATTTGCTTCCCCCCTCCCTCCGTGAAATCAACGGCCTGCTAAACCCAGGCTTTTGAGTTCAATCTTTGGGGGGGGCCATTCTGTGTGACAGTTGTTTGTGTTTCTCCCTGATGCACAGCCACCTTTGTTGATTTTAATTCCCTGTACCTGTACGCCATGTCGTCACTCGCCCCTCCCTCCTTCCCCTGGTCCGTCAGATACTAGTTTCGCGCCTTTTTTCAGACCAGACGCCATAGCTAGCACTGGGATCATGGAGCCCGCTCAGATCACCGCGGCAATTATGAGCACTATGAACACCACGCGCATTGTCCTGGAGTATATGCAGAGCCAGGACATGCCAAAGCAAAACCAGGACCAGCCGAGGAGGCGATTGCAGCGCGGCCACGAGAGTGATGAGGAAATGGACATGGACATAGACCTCTCACAAGGCACAGGCCCCAGCAATTTGGAAATCATGGTGTTCCTGGGGCAGGTTGATGCCGTGGAACGCCAATTCTTGGCCCGGGAAACAAGCACAGACTGGTGGGACCGCATCGTGCTGCAGGTGTGGGACGATTCCCAGTGGCTGCGAAACTTTCGCATGCGTAAGGGCACTTTCATGGAACTTTGTGACTTGCTTTCCCCTGCCCTGAAGCGCCAGAATACCAGGATGAGAGCAGCCCTCACAGTTGAGAAGCGAGTGGCGATAGCCCTGTGGAAGCTTGCAACGCCAGACAGCTACCGGTCAGTCGGGAATCAATTTGGAGTGGGCAAATCTACTGTGGGGGCTGCTGTGATCCAAGTTGCCAGGGCAATGAGAGACCTGGTGATATCAAGGGTAGTGACTCTGGGAAACGTGCAGGCCATAGTGGATGGCTTTGCTGCAATGGGATTCCCAAACTGTGGTGGGGCCATAGACGGAACCCATATCCCTATCTTGGCACCGGAGCACCAAGCCAACGAGTACATAAACCGCAAGGGGTACTTTTCAATGCTGCTGCAAGCCCTGGTGGATCACAAGGGACGTTTCACCAACATCAACGTGGGCTGGCCGGGAAGGGTACATGATGCTCGCGTCTTCAGGCACTCTGCTCTGTTTCGAAAGCTGGAGGAAGGGACTTTCTTCCCGGACCAGAAAATAACCGTTGGGGATGTTGAAATGCCTATCGTGATCCTTGGGGACCCAGCCTACCCCTTAATGCCATGGCTTATGAAGCCGTACACAGGCAGCCTGGACAGTAGTCAGGACCTGTTCAACTACAGGCTGAGCAAGTGCCGAATGGTGGTGGAATGTGCATTTGGGCGTTTAAAAGCGTGCTGGTGCAGCTTACTGACTCGCTCAGATCTTAGCGAAAAGAATATCCCCATTGTTATTGCTGCTTGCTGTGCGCTCCACAATATCTGTGAGAGTAAGGGGGAGACATTTATGGCCGGGTGGGAGGTTGAGGCAAATCGCCTGGCCGCTGATTACGCGCAGCCAGACACCAGGGCGGTTAGAGGAGCACAGCATGGCGCGGTGCGCATCAGAGAAGCTTTGAAAACGAGTTTTGTGACTGGCCAGGCTACAGTGTGAAACTTCTGTTTGTTTCTCCTTGAAGAACCCTCCGCCCCTCCCCCCCACCTGGTTAACTCTACTTCCCTGTAAACCAACCACCCCACCCTCCCCTACCCTCCCCCCTTCGAGCACCACTTGCAGAGGCAATAAAGTCATTGTTACTTCACATTCATGCATTCTTTATTAATTCATCACACAACTAGGGGGATAATTGCAAAGGTAGCCCGGGATGGGTGGGGGAGGAGGGAAGGAAAAGGACACACTGCAGTTTAAAACTTTAACTCTTATTGAAGGCAAGCCTTCTGATGCTAGGGCAATCTGGGGTGGAGTGACTCGGTGGCCGGAGGCCCCCCCACCGTGTTCTTGGGCGTCTGGGTGAGGAGGCTATGGAACTTGGGGAGGAGGGCTGTTGGTTACACAGGGGCTGTAGCGGCGGTCTCTGCTCCTGCTGCCTTTCCTGCAGCTCAACCATACGCTGGAGCATATCAGTTTGATGCTCCAGCAGCCGGAGCATCGACTCTTGCCTTCTGTCTGCAAGCTGACGCCACCTATCATCTTCAGCCCGCAACTTGCTCTGTTCATCCCGCGATTCAGCACGCCACCTCTTCTCTCGTTCATATTGGGCTTTTCTATAATCAGTCATTGACTGCCTCCACGCATTCTGCTGTGCTCTGTCAGCGTGGGAGGACATCTGTAGTTCTGTAAACATGTCATCATGTGTCCTTCGCTTTCTCCTTCTAATCTTCACTAGCCTCTGTGAAGGAGAAACATTTGCAGCTGGTGGAGGAGAAGGGAGAGGTGGTTAAAAAAGACACATTTTAGAGAACAATAGGTACACTCTTTCACGTTAAATTTTGCTGTTCACATTACACAGCACATGTGCTTTCGTTACAAGGTCGCATTTTTCCTCTTATATTGAGGGCCTGCCGGTTTGGTGTGAGAGATCACTCACGCAGTGCCAGGCCACAGATTTCAGCTTGCAGGCAGCCATGGTAAGACACAGTCTTTTGGCTTTTTTAACCTTCTTAACATGTGGGAATGGTTTCAAACAGTAGTGCTCTCATTTCCCATACCAAGCACCCGTTGGGTTGGCCATTTAAAATGGGTTTGCAATGTAAAAGGAGGGGCTGCGGTTTCAGGGTTAACATGCAGCACAAACCCAACTAATTCCCCTCCCCCACACCCAATTCTCTGGGATGATCACTTCACCCCTCCCCCCACCGCGTGGCTAACAGCGGGGAATATTTCTGTTCAGCAGAGCAGGAACGGGCACCTCTGAATGTCCCCTTAATAAAATTGCCCCATTTCAACCAGGTGAACGTGAATGATATCACTCTCCTGAGGATAACAAAGAGCGATCAGGAATGGATGTTGTCTGCATGCCAGCAAACACCGGGACCATACGCTGCCATGCTTTGTTATGCAATGATTCCAGACTACGTGCTACTGGCCTGGCGTGGTAAAGTGTCCTACCATGGCGGACGGGATAAGGCAGCCCTCCCCAGAAACCTTTTGCAAAGGCTTTGGGAGTACATGAAGGAGAGCTTTCTGGAGATGTCCCTGGAGGATTTCCGCTCCGTCCCCATACACGTTAACAGACTTTTCCAGTAGCTGTACTGGCCGCGATTGCCAGGGCAAATTAATCATTAATCATTAAACACGCTTGCTTTTAAACCATGTGTAATATTTACAAAGGTACACTCACCAGAGGTCCCCTGTGTGCCCTCAGGGTCTTCGGTGAGTTCGGGGGTTACTGGTTCCAGGTCCAGGGTGACAAACATATCCTGGCTGTTGGGGAAACAGGTTTCTCCACTTCCTTGCGGCTGTGAGCTATCTCCTCCATCCTCCTCTTCCGAACCCTCTTCCCTGTGTGTTTCTCCAGTGAGGGAGTCATAGCACACGGTTGGGGTAGTGGTGGCTGCACCCCCTAGAATGGCATGCAGCTCCGCGTAGAAGCGGCATGTTTGTGGCTCAGCCCCGGACCTTCCGTTTGCTTCTCTGGCTTTGTGGTAGGCTTGCCTTAGCTCCTTAATTTTCACGCGGCACTGCTGTGCGTCCCTGTTATGGCCTCTTTCCTTCATGGCCTTGGAGACCTTTTCTAATATTTTGCCATTTCGTTTACTGCTATGGAGTTCAGCTAGCACTGATTCATCTCCCCATATGGCGAGCAGATCCCGTACCTCCCGTTCGGTCCATGATGGAACTCTTTTGCGATCCTGGGACTCCATCACGGTTACCTGTGCTGATGAGCTCTGCGTGGTCACCTGTGCTCTCCCATGCTGGGCAAACAGGAAATGAAATTCAAACGTTCGCGGGGCTTTTCCTGTCTACCTGGCCAGTGCATCTGAGTTGAGAGTGCTGTCCAGAGCGGTCACAATGAAGCACTGTGGGATAGCTCCCGGAGGCCAATAACGTCGAATTCCGTCCACACTACCCCAATTCCGACCCCCTAAGGCCGATTTTATCGCTAATCCCCTCGTCGGAGGTGGAGTACAGAAACCGGTTTAAAGGGCCCTTTAAGTCGAAAGAAAGGGCTTCGGCGTGTGAACGTGTCCAGGCTTAATTCGATTTAACGCGGCTAAAGTCGACCTAAACTCGTAGTGTAGACCAGGCCATAGATAGAAGTGGCCTGTTTTGCCACAATGGTGATTTGGCATCCAATAGCACAGAGGAGTGCAGAAGCCTGACATCAATCCTAGGCAAAATAATGGAAAAGCTGATAAATTCAATTGATAAAGAACTAAAGGATAGGGATGTAATTAATGCCAGTCAACATTGTTTTATGGAGGAGATCTTACAAAACAAACCTGATTTCATTATTTGATGAGATTACAAGAGTTTGGTTGATAAAAGTTATTATATAGACAAAATAGACTTAGACCTGCGCAACATTCTGATTAAAATTTAGCACTATATAGTATCAATAAAGACCATAGGTAATGGATTAAGAACTGGCTGACAGGTCTCAAAAGTAGTTGTCAATGAGGTATCATCAAACGGGGGTATTTCTAATGGGGTCTCACAAGGGGTTGTTGCAGGACAGATGCTATTCAACATTTTCATCAAAGGTCTGGAAGTAAATATAAAATTATTGCTGATAAAACTTATGGATGACACAAGGACTGGCAGAACAGTAAATAGTGAAGAGATCAGAGCAGTCATCCAGAACAATCTGGATCACTTGATAAGGTGAGTGCTTTCAAATAACATGCATTGTAATACAACCAAATGCAATGTTATGCATCTAGCAATAAAGAATGCAGACCAAACCAACAGACTGGGAGACTGGACAGCAGCCACTCTGAAAAGGATTTAGGGGTCATACTGCCTTAGCAACTCAACAGAAGCTCAGAGTGTGATGCTCTGCCAAAGAGGGCTAATATGGTCCTTGGATGTATAAGCAGGGACGTAGTTAATAGGATTAGGGAGGTTATAGAGCATTGGTGAGACAGATATTAGACAACTGTACACAGTTCTGGTGGCCATATTTTACAAAGGATATTGAAAAATCTGAGAGTATACAGAAGAGAGTCCCAAAAACGATTTGATGGCTGGAGAAAATGCCTTACAATGAGAGACTTAAAGAGCTCAGTCTGTTTAGCTTTTCAAAAAAAGAAGATTGAGAGGTGATTTGATTATAGTATATAAATACCTGGGGAGAAAACACAGAGTACTACAGGGCTCTTTAATCTAGTGGAGAAACGGCATAACAAGTACTAATAGCCAGAAGCTGAAGCCAAACAAAGTCAAAGTAAAAATTAGATGCAAATTTATAAAAGTGAGAGTGATTAGCTATGGGAACTAACTACCAAGGGAAATGGTTGATTTTTTTATCTCAGTATATACAAATCA
This sequence comes from Emys orbicularis, assembly GCF_028017835.1. Taxonomy (NCBI): domain Eukaryota; kingdom Metazoa; phylum Chordata; order Testudines; family Emydidae; genus Emys; species Emys orbicularis. The sequence goes on along the minus strand of NC_088685.1, from coordinate 122,057,044 downwards.
AGACTGGATGCCTTTCTGGAAGATATGCGTGAATCAGGTTGGGCTCAGTAATGGGGTAACTAGGTACAATTTAATGGTCTATGATATATAGGAAGTCAGACTAGATGATCTAATTGTCCTTTCTGGCCTTAAATTCTATACATCTCTGAAAAAGGAACTCCAAGGCTGTAGACACATTTAATAATCTGAGGTCCTAGGTAGTGGACAATGTTACAAAAAAAGGCAAGTTCTTTGAAGTATTTCCCTCTTCCCATTAGCATCTTCTAAATCAGTGGTTCTCAAACTTTTGTACTGGTTACCCCTTTCACATAGCAAGCCTCTGAATATGACCCCCCTTATAAATTAAAAAACACTTTTTTTATATTTAACACTGTTATAAATGCTGGAGGTGAAGCAGGGTTTGGGGTAGAGGCTGACCGCTTAAGACCCCCCATGTAATAACCATGTGACACCCTGAGGGGTCCTGACCCCCAGATTGAGAACCCCTGCTTTAAATCTTGCATTGGTTTGGCTAATCTGAGCGGTTCTGAGAAAGGAAGGTCCAATTACATTCTCAGTAGGAGTAGAATGGCGACCGAATGTGCGTTTGGCAGACTGAAATCCTGCTGGCAGTTTATAGAACCATTTGGATGCCAGTGTCATCAGTGCTGTCTGCATTACTGTGGCTTGCTGTGCTCCTCACAATCTTTGTGAATTCAAAAGGTGAGCCATTTTCTCCCAAACATACCTCTGACAGTAATGGACTGCTGAACTGGCACACTCAGCCAGAAAGTGCGCCTGTCACAGCTGGAGCAGGATGCACCGAGGCAACAGAATCAGGGACTCTTTGTGCACCCACATTATGGACTTGCATGGACCAATGGAAGAGGAAGAATAGTATGTTTATGTATTTGCACATCACGTTTTACTGTAACTGAAGTACTTGCTGTACACTACGAATGGGGTGTTCGTATGATTGTCGTTAATTGTGGATGAGATGACAGCTTATACAACATGGGAGGGAGGGGCAGTGGTTTGTATGACATGAATTCTGGGTTTTCATTATGGATTGATCTGAACAGATGTACTGAGAAATTGTTTGGATACAACTTTCTAGTTACACCTTATGATGTTTATCTTTATTCTTCGAAATGAACATCATATGATGTGATGCAATGATGGTAATAAACTTTTAAAATAAAAGTCTTTATTTGTGAACATGGCTATACTACCAAAAAAAGAGATATTAATAAGCCTCTGCTTAACTTGCAATATTGCAGATTCCACAATATTATGCTTCCACCGCGATTTTGATAATGGGAGCCCTGGGTGGCCGCTCTCAGTCCTGGGCTGCCAACAACAGAAACACAGAAAAGTAACAATGGACTCTTATTATTTGCAGTAATAAGGTCCATTATTACTTTTCTGCAATTTTCCATGGCTTGTCCACAACTCAGTCGCAATTTTTGACAATCATCCTGCAATTCAAGTAGGGCCTTAGATATTAAAGCATTGCTAGACAGGCAAGCTACCATTACAACACGAAAACACCAGTAATAAACCAACACCAAAACTAGTAATAAAATAAAGTCCATAACACAACCATTTCATAAGCCAAGGCAAAATGTGGTATGCAGGGTCCATTAGAACAACAGTGGGGACAGTTACTCCATTTCTGACAATGTCTTTTAATGGGAATAGTGTCCCTGCCGCATCCATGAAGGTAGACTCCCACTTAGCAGAAAATCCTGGCATCATAAACTTTTCTAGTGCAGCCCACGTTGTCATCTATAAATCAGCTTCTGTGGTCCACAAAGGCCTGCATAACAATGGAGTAGCACCCTTTGTGGTTAATGTATTCATGTGCTCCTTCAGGAAGGCAAACTATGGGCACGAGTCCCCTCAACGGCCCCACCACAGTCTGGAAACCCCATTCTCAAAACCAGCAATTACCCCACCACCTTTGGCAAAATCACACATCCGATTGCCTCAAAAACCTCAGTCTCCACTTTATTGACAGTTGATTTTCCAACACCAAACTAGTTAGCAATGGTAACAATCAGGGGTAGCCAGCTTCCAGACAGTTATAACAACTCGCTTCCGGACCTGCATAGTCACCCTCGTGTGTGTGTTGTGATGCTGGAGGATCAAGGTAAGCTACTCACAAAACTCCAGAAACGTAACTTTCTTCTTGAGTTCTGGACCCAATGCTGGTCATCCGATGTCTGCATGACGATGTGATGCCACCAGTCTGTGCTTGTGGTCGTGCTCTAGAAGTACCGGTCTGCACAGGGAGCATCAGTGACTATACCAAGAGTTGTGAGCAGCATCAGCTAGTTCGAGTCTGCAACATCTGTATCATCCTCCTCTGGCAGGTGCCTTGGGAAGGACAGAAAACGCCACCAAAACGTACACTAGCATCTCATGGATGTTCTGCCCATTTCCTGAAACAGGAATGAAAGTCCAAGCTAAACAAGTTCTTCAAATGATGACTCCTCCACATTGCTGGCTCCAGTTGCTAGGTGTGCACAGACCCAAAAGACGCCTTGGCAGAACGTGTTGGCAGGCTGTGAAGTACCAGTCAAGTTTTCCCCACAGTGCCCCCCGAACCAACGACTAGAACAGCTACAGCTGGGGATGGCACTAGGAAGCCAGAGACAGGCTGGATTGACTCAGGTCTGTGTAGTGCAGTGTAGACAGGTCTCACACCCATGCTCAGACGATTCCAGAAATCCTAAACCAAGGATGAATATTCAGTGTAGATGCTCAAGCCCGAGCTCACAAACACTGAGCATGCAGGCTCGAGTCCAACAGATCCTGGGCTTAGACTGCAGTGCAGACTACCCCTGCTGGCTTCATACAGAAGTTGAAAATGCTGGGGAGACCAATACAACACTTGATCTTAGCCAAAAGGCCGAGAAGCAAAAGAATCCTAGTACATAGAGTTGTAAAAGATCTCCATCCATTTTACAGCGTCTTGCAATGCAAATAAATTAGGTACATTCAGAAAACTACCAGCTCTTTTTGGAGTGTTCCATGAATTGGATGTGCCTCTACAACTGTTTTGATAAATAAGCTATTTTCTTTCCAACACGTGAGACTTTTGCACTGCAGGAAAGAATAGTGTATTTGGCTGTTGACCTCTGGACTTCAAAAAATTGAACTATTACTGAGATTTCGACATGTGAAAGGGCACAGTTTGTAGATCCATATGAGATTACCTAAAACTTACTAGCCAAAGGCTAATCAAATGACGAGGGGGGATATGCCCCACTTGTAAGGTCGAGGACAGTGCCCAGGTAAGAAGATCAGCCCCTCCCCCCTCAACTGCTGCAAATGATGCTGCTGAATGCAGTCCTTTCATGCAGTCCTTTTGTTCTGTCTCTATGACTTGGGCTCCTAAGTGCTGAGGTAATACACACAAATAATAAATAAATAAATAATAATAATAATGACCTCCAGATAGCAGTAGCCTGATAAATTTGAAATTCCACCTACGCTGTGGAGAAGGGGAGGATCTTACTCTTTTCATTCTCCATATACCCTGAGAGCCTCCTAACTTTGGAAAGGAAGGGAACTAATAGCTGACCCCCTCTTCCCATCTCTCCCTCCCCACATCCTGAGAAATCTTCCCACAAAACTCCATAATCACTGTTCATAGTTTTTCCATGCAGCAGATGAGTAAAATCGACAAGACTAATGTCAATTTCACTGAAGTCCACAGGATTATCAAAAGCAGCAGTGAAACTGAGCAGGGTCTTGTGAGTTTCACTCTGCTGCTAGCAGCAGAAGCACTGAGTCATCTGTCTACAGACTCAGGAAGACAGCGCTGCATTGGTTCACCCATGGAAGGATATTTTGCAGCCATAAGAGAAGGTAGATAGTTTCCTACTCACAAAATGGCACGCTGCTGAGTGGCCTTTTTAAGTCCTGAACTGACCTGCTATAAAGTCATGGTAAACAAACAGCAAATACCGGATCAAGATGTGTCAAGTAAAAAGAAAACCTTTATTGCTGAGTGCTGAAAAAAGTTATTTTGATAATAATGTATAATATTTCTACAATGTCAAACTTGTATGGCACTCTACGGAAAAGTAGAAAAGAAGGTAGAGTTCTTTTATACAGGTCAGAATATCAGATCTTAGAAGTTGCAATTCTACAAGCAGATGCTGCTAATAACCAAAATTAGTGGAGGTGTACATTCTGACAAGATCAGGGTACAAAAGAGGAAAATATAGGTAGGAGGTTTTGTTTAGTTCACAGATTTCTATGGTTTTGCTTTATGCAGGAAAAGAACAAAAATAATTGCTTATTTTCTTATTTCTAATTTATGTTAGAATTATGCTAGTTTTTCCAGCAGTAGCATTTCTAAAATTACACAAGATGAACAAATGAGCTGATTTTTAATCTTCAGCAAAATTTAAGATACTTCCATCACAATTGCCTTTTCCATGCTTTTTGTGAGGACTTACAGTAGAAACTCAGAGTTATGAACACCAGAGTTACGAACTGACCATGCAACCACACACCTCATTTGGAACCGGAAGTACACAATCAGGCAGCAGCAGAGACGAAAAAAAAAGAAAAAAAAAAAAAAGAAGAAGAAGAAGAAAGCAAATACAGGACACTACTGTGTTAAATGTAAACTACTTAAAAATACAGGGAAAGCAGCATTTTTCTTCTGCATAGTAAAGTTTCAAAGCTGTATTAAGTCAATGTTCAGTTGTAAACTTCTGAAAGAACCACCATAACAATTTGTTCAGTTACAAACATTTCAGAGTTACAAACAACCTTCATTCACAATGTGTTCGTAACGGAGGTTTTACTGTACAAATATAGTACAGTGCAATTTAAGAGCATAAGCAGCGTTGTCAATAGAACCTACTATGCTTACAGTGCCAAAAAGAAACTGGCGATGTACCTGGTTATTGTTTTTAGCAGCTGAGTTGATCTGAGCTGTACTTGAGGAGAGGGAATCAAAAAAGGCTTGGTCAGCTACTGAATTGCCACAAGGAAATCCATCTTTTGCACTTTCAGTTAGAATCTGAAAATAGACAAAGCTGTTTTAAGACATCTGTCATTCTTATAGGAAATAAGTTATATCATTTTACATGCTGTTGTTACTTCAACTGTTCTCAGGGTCACTAGAACTACTGAAATTAAAGGATTTTAAAAATGAATTGATACAATTCCATCTTTAACAGCAGACAATAGAATCAGCTCCAAATTAACAATCCAGAGCATTGTTTACACTTCCTGCATTCAACGATATATCAAATTTGGGTATTAACAACAAGTATGGCCCATTGTTTTATGGGGACTGGAAGAGGACAGGAAGAAGTCTATTTTTGTATGGCCATGTAACAGGCAATGACCTGTTAGTTGCATCACTACATAATTTGTGAAAAAAGAAAGCCTACACCAGAATCAGATTTTTTTTAAAAAATAAATCCTCATTCTTGTACTTGTTCAATTATTCTGGAACAGGATGTGCATATTATTTTTGGTTCTCTTGTGAACTACCAGTGACAGTTTGTCAGTGAAATTAACATTTTACAGATTAGCAATCTCCACTACGTATAACTTCTCCTTTCTCTAAAGGAGATACAGTACACTAGGCAGCACTGAAAAGTCAGCATTTACCAGAAGTTACTATATCGACTCTCTATCCTTAGAATAGGCAGTAAGTATGATATGATCACTTGACTTTTTTTTTTTTTTTTAATAGTAATATTATATGGTATGCAGACACGTGTTTACTCTGACCTTCTAAACCAGTGGTTCTTAACCTTCTAACCAGTCTGCACCCCTTTGGTTCTCAAAATATCTTCTCACACCCCTTATCAAAAATTGTTGAAGTAGGTCAGTTCTTTAAACCTAGATACATTTTTTGTTTGTATATTACAGTAACTGTTAAAAAATGTATAATGTCAATAAATACATAGGTTTGATTAAACAAAGTAGTTGTACTTGCGTGCCTGTGCTTAATTTGTGTTTTTGAGGATTTACCTTCTATAAAAATCTGGCATGTCTCACACCCCCGGAAAGGGTATCTCGCACCCTCAGGGGGTGCATGCACCTCAGGTTAAGAACCACTGTTCTAAACTATTAATACAAATGATTTTTAGTGGAATTAAGTACTGCCATCTTTCATCAGGGCTTCAGTCTAGAGAATTAAATGAAGGTTTCCAATATTAAAATAAATAAACAAATAAAAGCATGGAATCTGCTTTAGCTCTGCTTTACCAAGTTTTTCTGTATTGTTATATTGTGGTCTCTTACTTCAACATAATCTGTTGGAACAAGTCCCCTCTCTCCTTTGCTGTTTTTTCCTTCCAACCAACCTCCACCTATGTCCTAAAGAAATAAAAATAAGCATTATACAAATATTTTCTCTAGATTAAAACATACTTCAGCATCTATTATGGCTTTATAGTTGATACTTGAAAATAGGATTTGAGAGCAAGGTGTGACTGAGAACCTGGGCAAATTCATTTAAACCTTTCAGAGCATCAATTTTCTCATTATAAGAGGAGGATAATATTGACCAGGACTCCCTTACATAGCTGTTGTGAATTTTAACTGTTTTCAAAATTGTAGGAAAGGATTATTAAAAAGCTAAGTTAACAGAACATTAATTAGCTTGCAAAGCCAAAAGAACTTGAAAAATTAAGGTTGCGCACACAACCTTAATTCATCCCCCTTGTGCACATGCGTGATGATAAAAGACTTGAATTACATGATCACATACTGTTCGTACAGTACCCCTGCCTCATTCAACACACAGGATAGACAATGCTCAGGGAATGAATCAGAGTTGCATAGTCAATGAGGCTGTTTGTAGGATCCCCGCCTCATTTGCAGCAGATATTGGAACTGAATGGAGGCAGAGAACTGCAGGAAGAGTAAGGACTGTCTCATGCATTATGGCAGGTGAATGCCACACCAAAGAACTCAGAGAATGGTCCCTCCCACCCTTTTTCTTGTCTGTCTAGTTTGTAAGCTCTTGGAGACAGAAACTGTTTCTTGCTAAGTGTTGTACAGTGCCTAAGACAAGGGGGGGGAGGGGTCCTAGACCTCAGTGGAGCCACTAGTCACTACCACAATACATATATTAAAGAACAAGATACTTAAGGCTTTGCAGCCTTCATAAATGAAGTTGACTAGGGTTGATATCAGGACAACATGACCAGAATAAACTGGACCTACTAGAAATCTGAGTGTCTCCCAACCACCGATTGTATAATGAGCTGATTCATACATGGTAAATAGGCCTTTGTATGCTAAAGAATCTCTGTTGACCTTCAAATTTCTGAATCTCAACTGTTTAAATATTCATTTTCAGTATATTAAGTGAAAAAAACAAAACCAAATAAAGTTTATATGCAGATAAACGGTATATTGATGACAAATCTTCAATTACATCTGACTGAAGGGAGATTTATATATAAACAAAGGTGCAGTTAACACTCACTGAAACAGTTTTTGAAGGTTTTTGTTTGTTTGAATGATCTGCTAATATTTACACACAGGTTGCCTGGTCAATGTGAACCAAGCTAAGCCACTGAATAAGCAGTTTCCTGAAGTTCTCAAAAGTCTAGCACTACCTTTTGAAAACACTTCTGTTGCTGCTCTCCAGCAGCCCTGTTCTTCACCAGGGCCCTAAGTCTGCAAAGCATTTAAGCAAGTGCTTGAAATTAAGTACATGCTAGTTCCAATGACTTCAATAGGAATTATAATTTGCTGAAGTGCTTTGATGAACCAGGACCCAACCCTAAAGGCCACCTTCGATTGGTGCACAAGACAGGTGCTTGGACATTAAGGGTATGTCTACATTGCAATGTAAGCCTTGGGTTAGTGGAACTCAAGTCAACTGACCGGTGTTAGGGAATCCTGGGCTTGAGCGTCTACATGGTATTTTAAACCTACATAAAGGCTTTTCTAACCCTCACTCGAACCTAGGGCTCTGGCATCCGCACTGCAGTGCATACACCTGAGTCAAAGTAACCATATCCCAGAGTCCCTAATGCCCACCCCCCCTCCCCACGTGGCCACTCTAGCCTTAGGACCATGGTGCACTGTGGGAAAACTGTACTGCCTATTCTGCATGTTATCATCAGGACGAAGCTTGCTTTATAAAAGTCTTGATCAGTTCACACTCCATTGCAAACCAAGGAGGCTCTCTGATAGCGCACTTGCAGCTCAGTGATCAGAAGAGAATGGGTTAACACGGACCTGAGCTGCTGCTTTTGCAAAGAGGGGGTGGCTTCCATTTTTAACAAATTGAACTGCAGATTGTTGGGGGAGAGAGAGAGGACTAAGGAAGTTGGCTCATGGAACTGTGGGATACTTCTGGCTGACTCCCAGGACCCGAGTCAAGCAGGGCTGCATCTACACTGCAAAGCAATAGGGCTCGTACCCTGGGTCCCAGCTTAACTAGAGCTCAGACCCTCCAGGGGCCTGGACCCCAAGTTTGAGCCCTGGGTTAGGGCAATTAAAGGTAGACATAAGGGGAGTTAGGCTTGAGCCCAGACCCAAGCACGGGTTTACACTGCAGTGTAGAGATACTCTAACTTATTACTCTTGGCCTGAACACTTCAGTATCCCAAAAGAAAAGGTTTTCTATAAAACCTGAGAGAGATGTGCTCATTACTTTTTATGGGTGCCAAATTTCAATTAAAGTGTTCGTACAGAAGCAAAATCTATTCCTTCCGAGCTTGCAACCCATTATAGAGCTTTACTACGAGACTATGGACTAGCAGCAAAAGAATAGTCTTTCACTAGCCAAGATGAGTGAAATATAAAAACAACATAAAAATACATGCAGCATAAATAATAAAGTGTGAATTAAAAATTAATATTTTTGCAAGCGTTACCAGTAATTCTGGTAGAAAAGATTTTAAAAATTTCCTAAAATCTGATTGATATTTAGTTAGGGGAGTCAAAATGGTTGATTCTGCAAAGACTTAAGCTTGTAGAGAACCTCATACCACTTGTCATGCGTCTGACGAAGTGGGTATTCACCCATGAAAGCTTATGCTCCAATACTTCTGTTAGTCTATAAAGTGCCACAGGACTCTGTCGCTTTTTACAGATCCAGACTAACACGGCTACCCCTTTGATACTTCATACCACTTGAATAATCCCATTTAAATTAATGGAACTACTCAGACAGCACAAAGTTTTGCATAAAGCTTAAGCTTTTTACAAGACCAGAGCCTTACTATTTCTCTCCCACTCCATGAACACTACACTAACAATAAAAGGATCAATTAGAAACAGAAGTTTTGCTGTGTTAAAGCCTCCGTGTAAACTGGCGTCTTTGCATTGGGACAACATTTAGATTTGAATGTGAAAAATGTTTTAAGTTGAAATTCATCAGTATTTTAGAATGACCATTTAAATACAAACCATAATCAATGCAAAAAGAGACTACATAAAAATACTGAGTAACTACCTCAACCCAAAAAAGACAATAAATTCAGGTTTAATGGTGTCACTATCATTCGCATGTTCTTGTGACATGGCACTAAAGTACAGATGGTACAAGAGGACAATACTGATCAGAGACAAGTAACATGTCTAGGTACAGAGGAGTAAAGTCAAGCCTAATTGTTCTTGGTGCTTGCTTTTATTAATTTAAATTTACCATTACTGGAATAGTCTTTTGCATTTAATTTATTTGCCTTTACCCTAGAGGGAGGAAGGGAGAGTGTGCAAGAGCTTTCCCAATAGATGCCACTCAACCTCTTTTCAGCACAAACCCCTATAAGTAGGTCAGTGCATTGTAGCCTGGTTTCCATTTGATTTCTCTTACCGGATTGGTAATTATGATGATCTCCCCTTCGTTAACTGTCAGCTCATTGTTTCCAGGTTCAGCAGCGAAGTCATACATCACCCGAGCCTATGGGCAGAAAGAATCTATTAGTGACAATATTCTACATTTAAATATTCAGCATTCACATTGGAAAATATCAGCAGAACTTCATGATTCATAACCATTAAGAGAAATGGTTGGGTGGGAGGAAGGAAGGGTGTGGGACAAGCAACACAAATGACATATCACACAAATCTTAATACAATGTGCATTTGAACTTGAAAATGTCAATGACAAAAATCTGCTTCCAGCAAAAACTTTAAAATGCATCCAAAAGCAAAGCCACCCCCACAAATCAGGATCTGTGATGTATAGCTCTCTGAAGAAGGCAAACAGCAATTATCTGATTCTACAGCCAAAGGATTACATCTCAGCAAGCAGCCAAATAAACCACTGTCCGCAGCATGCAGGACCTATTGGTAGAACTAAAGTGAGAGCTTTACTCTGATTTTTAGCAGGTCTTCTTTCACTGCTAGAGGCAGAAGAAAATCAGTTCCTCTAATGTGCTATTCTGTAGGAAACACTTCTACTCTGACTCACGCAGGACTGTTTTATGAAGTGAGCCTTTCAAAAAGAGGATACAAAAGTCACACTCATCTGAAGTTCTTAAACGTTCAGGTAATCACAGCTATACATAAATCAACATGAAACTAGATAATCTTACAATTCATTTATTGTGATTGTTCCTCTTGTAAGTTAAAGGAAAGAAATACTGAACGATACTAGTTTTAACTTAAACAGAATACACATCCCCAAAGTATGTAGTCAGTGCTGACCCATTAGCCTTTGCCTAACTGCAGTTCAACTTTAGGGTGAACAGACAGCAAATGTGAAAAATCGGGATGGGGGTGGGGGGTAATAGGAGCCTATATAAGAAAAAGACCCCAAAATCGGTACTGTCCCTATAAAATCGGGACATCTGGTCACCCTGTTCGACTTGGTTTTTTTTTTTTTACAAATTAACCTATGTTATAATTTAGTATTACACAAACATTTTCTGGTGAGAGAGTTAAGGTTGGTCTGTACATATCAGGCACAACCACAAAAGCATAGAAATGAAAAGTTAAGTTAAGTTATCTGACAGTACCTCCCCTCTGCTCCACCCAGAGAGGGACACCTCACCACTGGAGCCACCATTCATGACACCAAAACCTGAATTCTACCACCACTAGGGATGTCAGCCTTCAGACAACTCTTCCCCAAACTTACCACCACCACATCAGACCAATCAAGATAGCTCAACAAAAATCTCTCACTAGGTACACATTTTTGGCCTTCTACAGTCTTTTTAAGGCAAAAAAATTATAAGATTCTGAATTAACTTTTTAAAGACAGTTTTTAATTGCTTAGAACTCAGAAATCAATTAATAGGATTTGAAAACATTGAAAATTCCAGCTTTACTCAGATTATGTGACAAAATTTTGGAGCAAATAAACTGTATTTTGCATAAAGAAAGGGAGTAATTAATCCATTTTTAGTGCAAAATAGAACCCAATATTAACTATAGCCTTGCACTGGTTCTGCCATAATGCTGAATAAGGAAATCTTATATTTTTATAAAATGCTACAAGTTGGACCCAAAAACTTATTGCTAGCTAGTCTAGCCACAAAAAATCATAGCAATGTAGGGCTGGAAAGGATCTCAAGAAGTCATCAAGTTCAGCCCCCTGTGCTCAGGGAGGGTGCAAGGATGTTTCGCGGCCTAGGCGAAACTTCCACCTTGCGCCCCCCTCCCCTCCCGAGCCCTGTGGCAGCTCTCCGCCCTGAGGCGCGCGCACCCCCCCGCCCCCCGCGGCAGCTCCCCCTGGCCCGGGCAGCCGTGTGGCAGCTTCCCGCCCCAGCTCACCTCTGCTCCGCCTCCTCCCCGAGCACACCGTCGCTGCGCCACTTCTCCCGCCTCCCAGGCTTGCGGCGCCAATCAGCTGTTTGGCGCCGCAAGCCTGGGAGGGAGAGAAGCAGAGCGGGGCGGTGTGCTCAGGGGAGGAGGCGGAGTAGAGGTGAGCTGGGGCGGGGAGCGGTTCCCCTGCGTGCCACCCCCCCCCCCCTTACTTGCTGCAGGCGGCCCTCCCCGCGTCCCCCTGCCCCAGCTCCCTCCGCCTAAATGCCGACTATGACCAGGGCGGCCGAAGATCCGGCCGCCACCGAAGGACCCGAAATGCTGCCCCCCAAATGCTAGCGCCCTAGGCGACCACCTAGGGCGCTAGCATTTGGGGGGCGGCATTTCGGGTCCTTCGGTCGCCTAGGTCGCCTAATGGGTTGCACTGGCCCTGCCTGTACTGAGGCAGGACCACATAAACCTGGACCATCCCTGACAGGGGTTTGTTCAACCTGTTCTTTAAAACTTCCAATGACGGGGATACCACAAACGCCCTTGGAAGCCTATTCCAGAGCTTACCTACCCTTGTAGTTAGAAAGTTCTTCCTCATATCTAACCTAAATCCCCCTTGGTGCAGAGTAAGCCAATTACTTCCTGTCCCACCTTCAGCGGACATGGATAACAATTGATCACTGTCCTCTTTATAATAGCCCCTAACATATTTGAAGACATTATCGTTACAGCCATACAGAATTCCACCTATATTACTACTTTCATTTTCTTCCATCAAATTCCCTTTCCTGAAAACTTTACTCTACCTTTAAGGCAGAAATATCAAAATAAATCAAGTCTCATTTCTCTTTAACTTTTGAAACAGATGTTGAGATAATTTGAGGACACTGCCCTCCTCACTCCCATAACATCTTGAAGGAGGTTTTGTATCAAAATTTTAGTCTACATTTATACATATTCCATATATGCTGACATATTTGACATATTCTAATCTTTATCCCCACCAAAAGTACCAATATTTATTTAACATCCCCAACTTCTCTCCACTCCCTACTGACCTCCCACTCCCCGCGCCCTCCCCTCCCCCCAAAAATCCAACAGGAAAAAAGCCATCACAATCCACACTAACCCAAAAAGCTGTCATTTATAAACACTCCCTCTCTCTACCTATGTTGCTCGTAAGGGTGAGCAGATAATTAAAGTAGGATTTCCTCGGGTGGATGTCACTGTAGAAGTGCCAAGCAGCAGTAAACACAGAATACTAAAACACATTTAATTTAGAAGGTCCAAACTAATACTATTAACTATAAGTGTCATGTCATAGCTCAGCTGTTTAAAAAATTGCAGCCACGTACAAAAGCCTTTTCCTGTGGAACTGAAACAAAACAGGAAAATAAAGTTAAAACAAAATCCTAGGTTGCTGGTGTGCTGAGACCAGTCTGTCATGCTGACCAGTATAGTCTCATTGTTTCCTTGAACTCCCTTGTTGGTCTGTCTGTATCCATTTGTTGTCGCTTGTCTTATACTTAGATGCTAAGCTCTTTGGAGGCAGGGACTATCTTTTTGTTCTCTGTTTGTACAGCACCTAGCACAGTGGGATCTTGGCCCATGACACGCTCCTAGGCACTATGAAAATACAAATGGTAAATATAATAATCAATCCGCTTCCAAGAGGAAATATTCTTTTTGCAACTAGCAAGTTACTCATGCAGCAGCTTCCAGTTTTATTCATGTCATGAGAACATAAGAATGGCCATACTGGGTCAGACCAATGGTCCATCTACTCAGTATCCTGTTTTCTGACAGTGGCCAGAACCAGATGCTTCAGAGGGAGTGAACGGAACAGAGCAATTTCTTGAGTTATTCATCTCCTGTCATCCAGTCCCTGCTTCTAGCAGTCAGAGGTTTAATATCTTGTGTGTAGGAATTTCTTTAATGGAAAGAGAGAAATCAGTCTTTTTTTTTTTATAAAGATAAAAATGGAGTAATGAAAGTTTTTGGAGGCCTAAAGTATTCTTCTATGCCAGGTTCCTGAAAAGTGTAGGAAGAGAACAGTTCCACTTCTGTGAGCCTGAAGTCCACAGCGAGGGGAACAGCAGGAACATAAAGCTTGTTCCTATGAATGTTTCTTCTCCTGTAAACAATTTACTATCTTTAGAGAGATTCTAGCCTATTCCTCCCATTCTTACAAGTTTAACAGTATGTGTAACATGCAAAATATAAGCTTTGTTATTCCTAGAAAATCACATACATCAAACTGTATGAACACTGCCATATACTGGGAGAGACAAGAATTTATGCCTCGTCTTCATTGCTATATAAAGGTGTTGCGTATTTTTTTTGCTTGTATGTTTTTTACTGCAGGGTAGTTAACATGTGACCTAACCCAAGGTTTAAAAAAAAAAAAAAAAAAAAACAGTACAGTCAGCCCTATACCTCCACCTACAGTTGACCTCATCTAGATTTACCTCAACCCCTTTCCAGACCTCACTTAGTTTTTCCATAAGGTAAAAGTAACATACCTTGTCTTTCACTGTGTTTTTTAATCTTGCGATAGCTCATGTGCTTGTTATCCTGAGGTAAAAAATGCACCATTTAGCAGTGAAGACAAGACCTCAGAATAGGTTAGTATAAACATGTTATACAAAGGTGATACTCTTCATTAGGAGATGAGGCAAAGCTCAAGTTAACTTGTTCTCATAGCATTTCCTGATAGCCAATTACAGATCTGAATAGATAGCAGTTTAGATGGTGGGGTTTGTTTGTTTGTTTGTTTTTTATTAGGGTATGTCTACACCGAAATAAAACCGCTGTGGCTGGCCCAGGTCAGCTGACTCAGGCTCGAGCTGTGGGCCTATACAACTGCAGTGTAGAGCAGTGGTTCTCAAAGCCGGTCCGCCGCTTGTTCAGGCAAAGCCCCTGGCGGGCCGGGCCAGTTTGTTTACCTGCTGCGTCCGCAGGTTCGGCCAATCGTGGCTCCCACTGGCCGCGGTTCGCCGCTCCAAGCCAATGGGGGCTGCGGGAAGGGTGGCCAGCACATCCCTCGGCCCGCGTATCTAATCACAATTAAAACAGCCCCTTAGCCTGACCCCCTGCAAGCCCAAGTCAGCTGACATGGGCCAGCCACAGGCTTTTAATTGCAGCGTAGACTTACCCAAACTGTCACAGCTAAATGCAAGGTGCAACAGATTGTTTAGCATAAGTAGTTAACACACCTTTCAATTGACTATTCTGTTCTTTCTGAGGCCATGTCTATGCTATGGGCATTACAGTGGCCTCAGAACAAGTGATGAGGGGTATATCCCACTACAAGAAATACTGCTAAAAAACCTTGTAGGCAATTGTGACAGCTTGGGGAATCTGTCGGTGTAAACTTATGAATCACATTTGATTTTTTGAATTCCACTTCTGACTATAACCTTCAGTGTGAATTAAAACTCCCATGAATATGCAACAGAGCCATCAACAAATTGAACAGCCTTACCCTAATTGTTCCATTGGGCTGCCAGGCTCAGCCATTAACTTCTAATGACCCTTTATCAGACAGGAAAATGGAAAATCCTCAGGTGGGAAGAGAAACAGGAAGAGGTGTCAGACCCTGCTTTTAAGAAAGGACAGGCTTTCTTGCAAGAGAAGGCCAGACCATTGCCAGAACCAGAGAATTAGAGCAGGAGGAGTGGAGGGCCAGAGGGACCTGCCCCCCCACCCAAAGGATACTGACCAAATCCCAAAGGACTCCAAAGAATAAAGAAGACACTTGAGGGAGAGAAGTGCCTGCATATGTTCATTATTTTTCCATAGGTCTGTAAATCTCTTGTGCTTTCTGGGAAGAGAGGAGGGGACAAAAGAGGAGGGAGAGAGCATTTAAGATGTTCCTTTGCAAAACCTGTGTGTTCCTTACTTTATCTGCCACATATCCCCGAAGGGTTAAATGATACACCAGAGTGCCCATGAGGCTGGAGCTCTGGAGAAAGCATGTATAAACTTCTGTGGAAACTTGGGGAGGCTCAGAATTGGTCTTCAGACCTTAGGGCAGCTAGACAGCAGGGTCCCACCATTTCACAGAGGGGTGCCAAACAGAGTCTGTCCCCGGGGAGTGTACCTGAGAGACCAGAACTAGAGACTATGTCTGGATGCTGTGGGGTTGAAACATTGGGTTCCATACAGCAGACTGATGACTGTCCACGGGGGATACTCAGCCAGGGCTGTAACAGCAATATTAAGCATTTTTAGAATGTGAATTAAGTTCTGAATCCCCAATAACGAATTTGACAAAACCAACATAAAACACAACTTTGATTTTCTCACACATGCACACTGCTAAAAAGCAAGAGTGAGCAACAATACATTTTCAAACACAAATGGTGTCTGCATGTTGTGGGCTATTTTAACCAACTTCTTCAAATTCAAATTCCTTGCATACAATCTGTGTATCCTCCCCCCTCCTCAACTTATATCATTAGATTCACTTCTTATATCTTAAATTAACTTAGACTGCAAATAGAGCTGGACAGAGGACAGAAATTCCATTTGGCAAAGCATTTTGAGATTTCAAAATAAGAACGAAACCAAAAAAATTCAAAATTCTCTGCAACAGAACATTTTAAAAAAATTGTTTCAGCTCGATCAAAATATTATGATTTTGACTTTTTTCATTTTATCTTATAATACATTTAAAAATTCAAAGTGAAGTAATTTCAAAACAAAAAACCCTGTTTCATTCTAAAAAATGTCTACATGGGATGTTTTGATGTTGCAGGAATTTTTTTTCCTGACATTATTTCTAGTTTTTCTCCAAAATGAAGTTGCTGTGAAATCCAAGTATTTTGATTTCAACAGAACTGCACTTTCCAATGGGAAATGGTTCATCCTGTCAAAATTTTCCAACCAGATCCAACTGCAAGCTCTTCAGGCCAGTTACTAGAGACTTTCCTATGTGTTAGTATGGGGCCTAGCACAATGGGACATAATCCTGATTTGGAAATCTATTGGGTACCACAATAAAAACAAATAACCACCAATTATTCTGCAGCACAGCATCATCACTAGACTTTATTCATTGCAATCAGGAGATAGCAACCTAAACTGTGTTTGGAAAAAAAAATACTGGAGTACCCTTTCCTCATTTACAGGCATGTCAAATAGTAGTATGAAATTGATGTCAATGATATTCAGAATTTCTGAAAATCATTATCAGTTTTGCTTGGTATAGCTATAATGTAGCAATAAGATAGCTCACTCAGTCTTTTATTGGTGTGAATTATATGAACATATTTAACCTGTAAAGCATTTTGAGGTCCTTCAAAATGAAAACCATTATACAGAAATAAAAGTTATTAATCTTCTGCTTGTATATAGTAATATGACTTTTTAATCCATATTTTGATTTCTACATACCCACAAGTATTTTAGAACTAGACAGACTTTCTCCTGCAAAATTACAAATTAGCAGCAAGATGTAAAAATATAACTGAAATCAACACATGTGGGCAGATCTGAGGCTACAGAACCACAACTGAGGCTATGGCTACACTACAGAGCTTGCAGCTGTTCCCTGGTAGCGCTGTTAGTGCAGATGATCTAAGCCAACAGGGGAGAGCTCTCTGGTCAATTAATTACTCCAGCTCCTGCAAGCAGCAGTAACTCTGCCAGCGGGAGAAGCTCTCCCACCAACATAGCGCTGTCCACACCGGCACTTAGGTCGGTGTAACTTACATCGCTCAGGGGAAGTGGCTTATTCACAGCCCAACATAAATGGTTGTGTGTACATAGCCTGAGTATCTCAAAGCTTATGGTTCCAATACAAGTGTTAAAGGAAGTTGACTAGATGTTTAAAAAAAAAAAAAAAAAAAATTTTAATGCAAGCTTATAAACTATTAGAATGTATTACAGGAAAATCATCCAGGAGTTTTGCAAACATCATCCTGAAGCTCTCTGACCACCTGTCCTTTGTCTCAGATTATAGATTTAACAGGCAGTGAAACGAGAGAAAATGTACAAAAGAAAATGTTCTCTAAGTACCTTCAAGTCTTTTGCATAGAAATTTGGATAAGGAACTTTTGACAAGAATGATGCACATGACAGTTAAGAACACATTTCATCAGAGTCTACAGTATTATTTTCCTCTTCTTACACCTATGCAAACTGTTTCCAAAAGCCAAGATTTTGGACAACTTCCATCTTAATGGCTCACTATACATATCCTCACTTTTGCCATCAAGCTATGTAAAAACGGATTCATTTATTTTTTTAAAGTTAGTATGTTCATTTTCTACCCAATACATTACAGTGGTCTAACAGGGATTGAGTATGAAGGACTAACAATTGAGGGGCAGACAATTGGGAACAATCCCCAAAATGATCATTGACTTAATTGCAGATGTATAGACCTAAACTAGCACCTTCTGGGCCTCTCACCAGACTGGTGAGGGGATTCAGCCGCTGAACCCCCAGATGTTTTAGGCCTATGAACTGTTTCTATCGTGGGGCCTCTCAGCACACTCTCAGGGTGCAGATTTTCTATCTAACACCCCTCTCCTGATAGCTGCTACCACACAGCCCAACCCCTGGAATGAGTGCTGACCCCTCAGTCTCCCCCATAACTTAAACACAACCTCTCTCAGAACTCCAGCCATGTGGGTATACTGGGCCTACAGTTTACCTCTTCAAGGGGCATGCGATCAGCATTAACGTAACACACAAACAGATTTTGTACAGCATTCTAAAACCACAGTCTTTTTCTTAACAGCATGAAAAAAAATACACAGATCTATACAAAAATAAACACTATACACATTTCTCTGCTTCAGTTCCCTCACCACTTTCTGAGCATTCTTTGTGCTGGGGTCAGGACCCTCTTGAGCCACCTAGGCCCCTTCTGCTGCAGCATATGGGTTGTCTTCTCAAATATGGAGCCTTCTCTCCTCAGCTAGCCTTCTCTGGTCTTGGCTGGTCCATCCCTTTCCTCTCTCCTGCCCAAAACTTCTTGTATGGTTCCCTCAGGGCTGGTCTACACTACATAGTTAGGTCAACATACGGCAGCTTATGTTGACCTAAGTTATGTCACTGTAAACTACAGCCTTCTTCCCACCAATGTAAGTGCCCTAGTACATCAACATAACAACTCCACCTCCATGAGAAGCATAAGGCTTATGCCTGCATAATTAGGGCAATGCAGTGTGTACTGGCTAGCTTGTCAATTTCACAGAAGAAGTGTGAAATTGACAAGAAAGCCAGGCAGCTAAAGCCCAGCTGTCCTCCGCTCCCCTGGAGGACTGGGTGGCTGGACCCTGCTAGGAACCAGGGTAAAAAGCCTGAGCAGCCTCCCCACCCGCTCCCTATCAGGAGCCGGACCACCTTGTCAATTTCATGGGTCAGTGAACAGGGGGGCAAGAAGCCCTGGGTGGCTTCCCCCACTCCCGGCATGGAACAGGGGAAGGTATGGGGCTCTCAGCTCCCCACACTGCACCTCTTAGGTCAGTTGAAGTGCTCCTGGTGAGGGGTCACATCACTGACCCAAGGAGGGTAGCGTGGACATGCAGCACCACAGTAATTACTGCAGTGGCTGTAAGTCGACCTATATTAGGTCGACTTAGGTTTGTAGTGCAGACATACCGTCAGGGTATGTCTACAAAGGCAAGTTTCTGCACCACAAGTTATACCACTTTTATTAAAACGCTGGAATTAAACAGCTGTTGCGTGTCCACACTGTGCTCCTTGTGACACTGCAGCACATCCATATTAGCAGCTCTTGCAACGGCAAAGACAGCAGTGCATTGTGGTAACTATCCACTGTGCAACTGGCTGCAGGGTGCTTTGGGAAGGGTTTGCAATGCCTCATGGGGCAGGCACCATGTCACATGACGCAGGTGTGACGGTGTACCCATAAGGCTTTATGGGGAGGGGGTGCTTATAAATGTATGTATGACATAACTGGAATATGTTTTGTGCTGCCTGTGCCAGGTAACATATCTCCGTAAAGGTTACGGTCTACTATATCTATTCATCCTATTTGTACATATATATATATCATTTTCTACTTGAGGTTAAGAATATGGGCTGTATGCTTGCTTGGTTTCTAAGTAAGCTTTGGGAGGCATTTGGTCAGCTTCTTTAGGAAGGAATTCGCCAGGTTAAGTACCTGATCAGGAAACACTTGGGGAACAATGCATCTTGGAATGCTCCAATCCACATAAGAAGTCTTCCTGGAGACATGCAAGATACCATGTGGACAATGGCTTCAGCCTGTAAAGACTGAGTCATGCAGGGACATGTGACTTGCCCAGGTGACTCCAGAACTCCATCTTGGAGCTGGACTTTGCATAGGAGGGAGGAGGGAGGTCTCCACCCACAAGAGAGAGTCTATTTAAACCTGGGGGAGACCCCTCCATTTGGTCTTCAGCTGGCTAAAGAAGGAGCCTCTCCACCCCCCCAGGATACTTGAAAGAAACTGAAACAAAAGACAGTGACTACAGGGGTTGTGAGAGATTGCTGGACCCAGGCTAAAGGGAGATTAGCCTGTAAAAGGGAGCACTCGGGAACTGGTGAGGAACTTATCTGTATTTAGTTTGATTAGACATAGATTTGCGCATTTTATTTTACTTTACTTGGTGACTTACTTTGTTCTGTCTGTTACTACTTTGAACCACTTAAATCCTACTGTCTGTATTTAATAAAATCACTCTTTATTTAGTAATTCACTCAGAGTATGTATTAATACCTGGGGGAGCAAACAGCTGTGCATATCTCTCTATCAGTGTTATAGAGGGCGAACAATTTATGAGTTTGCCTTGCATAAGCTTTATGCAGGGTAAAACAGATTTATCTGGGTTTAGACCCCATTGGGAGTTGGGCATCTGAGTGCTAAAGACAAGCACACTCCTGTGAGCTGTTTTTGGGTAAACTTGCAGCTTTAGGACAAGTGATTCAGACCCTGGGCCTGTGTTGGAGCCGGACAGGAGTGGCTGGCTCAGCAAGACAGGGTGCTGGAATCCTGAGCTGGCAGGGAAAACAGAAGCAGGGGTAGTCTTTGCACATCGGGTGGCAGCTCCCAAGGGGGTTTCTGTGATCCAACCCGTCACAGCAGGTTTCCCAACCCCATTGTTCCATGGCCATCCTACTACATTGCTAGCTGCTTTTCAATGGAAGGGGGGGAGAGAATGTGTGACAGGGAGTGTGTGTGGGTGTGGGTGGAATGGGGGAAGAGAGACAGTGTGTTGGGGGACAGAGTGTGTCAGCATGTTGTCTTGTAAGTTCAGACAGCAGCAGGAAGCAACCAGTCCTGAAGCAGGGGGAAACCCTGACATCAGCCCCCGCCTCCCTCCCTGGGCTCTCAGCACAGCACAGCACACCCCCCGTGTTCAACAGCTCGAGCATTCCATTTTAATGGTTTGCTTTGTGTCCCGGAGCAGATTAGCACAGCATGCAAAGGCCTCCAGAAACAGCACTTTGAAAGGGAAGGGGGTGCATGTCTCCAGGGCAGCTGAGTTCAAAACAATGAGCAAAGTGGTCACTTGAGGCATTATGGGACAGCTCCAGAGGCCAATTACAGGGCAGAAAGCAATCAAGTGTCTACACTGGGAATAGAGCTCTGGAGCCTCTGCACAAAAACCCTTACGACTCTCGTCAAGGTGGGGTTTTTTTTTTGCAGCGCTGCAGCTGAGGAGTTTCTGCGCACAAAGTGGCTTGGCAGTGTGTACACGTCTGCAGTTTGAGCGCAAAAAGCTGCCTTACTGCACAGAAACTTGCTAGTGTAGACAAGCCCTCAATCTTTCCACTCTGCAGTTTTTAGAAGGCTAGCCTCAGTAACTTGGCTTCTTTGTCCTTCCCTTTTGGGATTTTTACATCCTTCAAATGAAGAATGTTGGAGAAAACTGGCTTCCCCTAGGATGCAGTTACTTTTTGTTCTCCCCAGGTAAGGCCTGCTCACATGCTGATAGTCCTTAACAATAGGCTACTTTCCCTTGTCTAGGAAGGGCTTGCCTAAAGACTGGTCAGCAATGGTGGATACACAGATCTAGAGGCATTCCATGATACAGCAATCATCATAGTAACAGCTTCTTAATATCAACTAGAATTTATAGATTGTACAGACAGATTACCCAAATCATCACAGCAACCTTTAAAAGTCTGGTGTTACAAAGCTGTATGCACTAATCTAAGGCAAACAGCAAGAGTGTAGTTAAAGATATGTTGTAGAACAATAACTGAGAATTAGCATTTTTCACAGTAAAACCAGACCACATGGAAGGAAATGGGTTCATCTGTTTCAACCATCTGTTAGAGGTTAGAAGACTGATACCGCCAAGAAAACTGTTAGTTCCTCCAGGAGAGATGGCAATGATTGTTTAAGGTCTTAGGGCTTGTCTACACTTACATTTTATAGCACTCTAACTTGCTGGCTCAGGGGTGTGAAAAATCACCCCGAGCGCAGCAAGTCTGAGCGCTTTAAAGCGCTAGTGTAGACAGGCTCCGAGCGCTGGGAGCCGCGCTCCGAGCACGCGGAGCTAATCCCCTTGTGGAGGTACTTGCACTTCAAAGCGCTGCTGCGGGAGCGTTCCCACGGCAGCACTTTGAAGTTTCCAGTGTAGACATACCCTTAGAGTTACTTTGAACGGAGATAGTGTTATTGTCATGAAATTCCTATAATCAGTGCTGGCCTTCCTTTTGGCACTCAGTTCTTGAGTGGAGTGGAAGAACTCCTGAGCCTTAGAGCTGAGCCAAAGAACTTGTAAGCAGCTTTTCTGTCACTCGTTACTGCCAGTTTCATTAGTTCTGATTTTGCACACAGACTCAACTCCCTCGTTGCAAGTTATATCCCTGGGCCATGGATAAGATTTTGGAATTTCATAGAAAAACATCTTAAACTTTTAGAGGGAAGAGTAATGAAAGGGCTTTGGCCCTCTCAAGGAATTCTTGTTGCATTCAATTAACAGTAACGTAACCAGATGCTAGAGATGATAATAAATTTACAAATGCAACTACTACTCATATACAGATAACCTGAAAAGAATTTTCAATAGGCCAATATAGGAGCCCTTAAAACTGACAACCTGAACACTGCCTAGGACAGGGGTAGGCAACCTTTCAGAAGTGGTGTGCCAAGTTCACTGTAATTTAAGGTTTCGCATGCCGGTAATACATTTTAACGTTTTTAAAAGGTCTCTCTCTATAAATGTATATTATATAAATAAACTATTGTTGTATTTAAAGTAAATAAGGTTTTTAAAATATTTAAGAAGCTTCATTTAAAATTAAATTAAAATTCAGATCTTATCAGTTTAGTGTGATCCTTGCTCTCGCTTTTCCTTGCTGAATTTTCCAATGTGGGCTATAGCAGGGGGTGACTGAAGAGCGCTGGGTCGAGGCCAGGAGCAGAGCCCTGGGCTGGCTGCCGGTACCCCAGGCTGGTAGTGGGCTGAGCGGGGCCGGCGGCCGGAACCCCAGACCAGCAGCAGGATGAGCCGCTCAGCCCACCGCCGGCTCCGCTCAGTCTGGTGCTGGTCTGGGGTTCCAGCAGGGGTGAAAGTAACTTAAATTTCTTACAGGTACTGTCATATTGCAACCCCCCTCGGGGGGAGGAGCTCAGGGGCTGGGAATGTGTGGGTGTGGGGGGGAGCACTCAGGGCAGGGGGTTGGGGGGCGGGGATGTGGATGATGCAGGTGTCAGGACTGGGAGCAAGGGGGGTGCAGGAGTCAGAGTTGAGTGGCATGAGGGGCTCAGGGCAGGGGTGTATGTGTAGGGGGGAAGTCCTGGTGGGGCTGGGGGGCTTGGGGCTGGCCTGGGACAGTCCCGGTTGCAGCCAGGTTACCTGGATGGTGGATGGGTCCCTGCCCCACGCTGTTCCTGTTCCTGCCAAGGGAGCTGTAGGCCAGCTGTGTAGGGGCACTGCATCTGCAGGCAAATGGGGGACGGCGGCAGAAGACTCCCTGGCCTGCCGCTCCCTTCCCCTTCCCCCCAAGGGGCCGCAGCTGTGCACGCCGCAGGGACAGCACGTGCCTGTAGTGCCCTGGTATCCAGCCAGTGGCGAGAGAGGGGCAGCAGGACAGGCTGGGACCCTG
Source organism: Emys orbicularis (assembly GCF_028017835.1). Classification (NCBI taxonomy): domain Eukaryota; kingdom Metazoa; phylum Chordata; order Testudines; family Emydidae; genus Emys; species Emys orbicularis. Next base: position 122,033,299 of record NC_088685.1, on the reverse strand, counting down.
ACACGTCCACCAGGACTCCCGCTGGCCCCTTTCACTTGCCTGACTGCCTGCTGCTTAATCCGGTGCATGGGGCCGCCAGCGCCAGCCTGCAGGAGAGTTCCAGCAGCCAGCAGGACCCCAGCTGGGAGCGCCCCAGCATCGGCCAGCCTCGTTTAGCCCCGTGCACGCTCCACCTTACTTTCACTTCTAGGTTCCGGCTGCCGGCCCTAATGTCAAAGTAGTAGGTCAACGCAATGTCAGTGTAGACACTGCATTGCTTATGTTGACTGTTACTGACTTTCAGTAGCCTTCCCACAATGCCCCGCACTGACAGTACAATTGATACAAGTGCTCCAGGTGAGGACGTGCACCGCCAACACAAGGAGCAAGATGTAGACATGCACAAGCTACGTAATTACTGTGGCATCTTTATGCCAATGTAAAGTTGACTTAATTTTGTAGTGTAGACAAGCCCACAAAAACAGGTGAGAGCAAGGGAAAGAACTCAAGAGGGAAGACAGAAAGGCTCCTCCCCTTCTCCTAACATTCCTCTAGACTCTAGAGAATAGTACCTAAGGAGTTCTAGAGAGAGCAATACGGTGTTTGAAGAACTGCTGGTTGGAATGTTAGCTAATGAAAATTCCATGGCAGTTGTAGCAGCTGAAATGAGAGAGGACAGACAGCTCGAGGAAGAAAGCACTGAAGATGAACTCCAGCATCAAGCTTCCTACTTTACTCTCCCAGAGCTAACCCATGAGATGCAGGGTGGAGGGTAGAAGTGTGGTTGGATGGAAATGATAAACTTTAAAACATACTTTTTCAAAATGTGACTGAACAATGTATCACATTTATACACTTAAGATTTACACTGCTGCATACACAGTAGCTATTCACCTGTCATATTCTTTTAGGGAGTGTGGGAAAGGAGACCCATGGCTTCTACAGCAGCGTATCAACAAGATCATATACCAGAATGGTTGCATGTGCTCAACACATACAAACAATATTTGCATAAAAACAAGTTGCAAATCTAATTAAACTGAAATCTCCTTTCAAGATAGATTTACATTTTAGGGTGATCTGAGTAACAAGTAAAAGTGATTTTTTTTTTTTAAATGTGATGAATTTTTACTTAATGTCACTATAATGTTAGATATTTTCTTTAAAAACTATTTTCCGGTAAGACTATCAAAATTATATGCTCCTTCAAAACATGTTTTAAAATACTTTCACCAGTTATTAATTTTTAAAAGAGCTGATGTATTATTTACTCAGATATACTGTTCCACCGCTACTCCTGCAATAGAAATCGCAATATTTATATGCTATTATGTGAATAATATTTTCTTCCATCTGTAATTGATGGATTCATGTGTAACTCATGCTACTCTAATAACTTTATAATCGTGTCTAAGTTTGTCATTTGGCAAGCAGCTGCCAGGCCTACCCTCTTTATGACTCATCTTTGATTCTGCTGATTGGTTCACCATCACCCACTGGTGAATTATAATCAACACAGAATGTTGTTAAATAGTTAAATACAAATACGTATATTAAGGGTTCTAATAATACTGAAAAAGCCAGGGAACAGATTTGAGTCATTCTACCCTGCTAGTAGAACATGCTTTTGGGGGGACAGGGGAGAGGTTGAGGGTTCTGATGAGAGAATACTCTTTTCCAGAGAGTGTGTTGTGTCTAAATTTTGTAGACAGATTTTTAATATTATATACAAACAAACATTAATATATGTAGAATCCAACATTAAATTATATATATTAATGTTATTCTAAGCATTGTTTCAGAAATTTAGTAAGAACCCCTTAAATACGGAGGGCATTCAAACAATTTAACCTGCACTGATGCAGATTCTAAAATGGCTGCTGAAAAGCACATTTCAAAAAGCTAAGGTCCTAGCTGATGTCACTGGCATCTTGCTGATTAAAATTAGATTACATTATCAAGACACTAGACCTATATTTGGACTGTTTTTTAAATAAGGGAAATTACTTGACAGCTTTTCAAAATGATAAATACGGCCTTATCTATACTGACTAAGTTATAAAACAGCAACTTATTTTCTTCACTTTCCTTTGGAAAAACTCTACAAGTTGATCTTCAGCTCTTTGATGTAGCAGGCTGCCTAAAGAAGGACTTTATTTTAAATGCTCTGCAGTGACACTTTTAAAGTTAATATTTGTTCAAGAAGTAAAACTATTTGTGATTACAAGCTAGCCTCCAGCCACTTCAAGGAAGCCTCTTGAGGATTTTGAGAGGAACACCTCCATACACCAACCTGCAGGACTGAAAGGAAAGGAGATGAAATTCCATTCCTCCACAAAACTGAACTTTTAGCAAGCAAATATTAGAGAGTTCTTGGTATAAGCTCATTTGTTGAGATACCAGAATCGAGTGTGGGGATGGTAGAGGGTACCATTAGATATAAAAAGCTGATAGCAATGTATTTGATAATAACTCCTATAAACAGATACAAGGATAGCTGTTATCTAGTTGTAAGAAATTGTTAAATTATTTGGAAGGGCAATAGAGAAGACTGGAGACTTCTGTAACCATAGTGCAACCAATCTCAGTTTACCCTTGCTTCTGGTATACAGCAGGTAGAGTTCTTGAACCTAACCTACAATTATTTTCTTGTAGTGAATATCAGGTACAAAGTAGCAATTTCCAAAAGCCAACTTCACCACACACTTTGCCATTTATAATTGGAAGTGTTTAGCCTGAGAGCTTGATTAGGAAGTTACCAGTGAATCAGGGTGGATTTAAAAAATTGATTGAAAAAAAATGTTTTTAATGGATTTTATTTAAATCAAATGTTTTATTTAAATTAAATATTTTTATTTAAAAAATAAACCTATTTAAACTAATTTTTAAATTAGGACAATCTATATTAAGGCCTAGTTTATAATCAATTAAAAACAATTCAATATTACTTTTTAATTTAATCAGTACATGTTTGCTGCCAAATTTTAAAGACAGTTCACCCACTGAATTGGTGGAAGTCCCTGGCTAAGCACCTGGAGCCAGTGTTTGCTGAAGTGCTAAACCAGCTTTTGACAGCAGCAAGCTTCTTCTGCAGGTGCAGAGAGAATATTTTCTTCATTTCAATCTACTGAACTAGTTCATTTCAAAGACTAGTTCATTCAAAATTGAGAAATCAATTGGGAGTTGAAAAAGCAGGAAGGTTTGTTTTCCTCTCCAAGCTATGAATAAAAATGAGGTGGGAGAGGAGAAGATCTGGCTAATTCTAAAATCCTGAAGGACACAGTGACCAGAAACAATCAGTTCAATTCATGAACTACAGAGAATACGTCATTTATTTAATAAATCAGTTACTCTTATATGAAAGACATGTTTTGATATTCTACAGGTTAGCAATAGGCACACTCCAAGCCTCGAGCCCACCAAGCTTCAACCTGGAATATACAGCCACTAGTCCCCTGCACAATCACTGTGTTCACAGATTTGCTCCTTCCAGAGAAACAGTATACCCTAGCTCACCAGGTCTACCATAGATCTCCGCTCTGCTTAACATATAGAATTTAGGTATGTTTATAGTGAAATCTAGTGTCAGTTTATTTAACAAGGAATAGAGATTCAAGTAAAAGTATTGGAAACAAATGGTAACAAAATAAAATCATAAGATGCTTTCTTGAGTCTAGACTTAATTAACAAGATACTATCCTGTCTAACCAAGTACTAGTCATGCAAATCCCTGAAGCATTTTACAGCGACTTTGTCTGTGACCCTTTTTTCATGAGACAAACATGCTGTCTGTGTCTTCTCAGTGAAAGAGCCAGTGTGTTGCTTGTCATCCCAAGATATATGAAAACAATCCTTTGTCTTTATTCATAAACAGGGACACACACCTCTCTCCCCATTGTTTGTTTCATCCTGTAGATTTCCTTTCTCGCAATCTCTTATTTTGCCGGTGGCTCATGCAAATAGGCATACATTGTGAGGCAAATGATACACAAAATGACAAGACACAGAGATAGGTGTCTGTTACCTTGGAAATATTCCTTTCAGATAGGGAGTATGTCACCTCCTGGAGATCTGCCCTAATGCCAAGACCTTAAGAACACAATTTTCAGTATAGATACATAACTCCTTAAAGATTATCCTTCCATATATGTCGCAAGGACTATGATGACCAGTGGGCTACTGGCTCTCAGTAGAGCTCTCACACGACGACACCCTTCAGAGAAGTATCATGCATATATCTGATCCAGGCAATTCCTATAAAGCCCTATGCACTCCTTGTGCCCTGTGTCAATTGGCACCAAGGGATCCTTGGATCACACCCTCCAGTTGTACACTTTCTGGCTTAATCATTTGGAAAAAAGAATAAGTAGGTGTGCAAAATTTGTATTAAATAAATTGAAGACAAAGAAATGACAGAGAAAACAGAGAAAACTTCAAAAAGGTCACATACATAGAGATCTAGGACTATATTGAATAGAACTAAATACTGTGCACTGCTCCTAGTAGTTGCTTAATAGCTAAGAACTGTAAATAAATACAATTTATTTATTACTATTCAATATCAAGTCATCCAACTTACACTAGTCAAGTAACAAAGCCTCATTTCAGATAGTGTACTCAAATGTTGTTGCTTTATTATATCACTACTTGGCAAAAGCCAACAGTTTAAATTAGTATTTCATTTTACTTTGAAGGCCTGCTCTTGTAGTCCAGTCTGTCTTGTATATGTTAACAACAGCGAATAGAAAATATTAGCAGTTTTTAACCACTGCATCTGGCAAAGCATACTGCTATACCTGTGCTACCCTTTACTTAAATTTTAGGACAAAGCAACTTACTCTGTTTAAGACAGCAGAAAGAACAGATTTGCCTTTTCAAGCAAAAACTACTTCAGAAGGCAGGTGGGATCTAAGCTGGTAGACCAATTTCAAAGGGAAATGCTACTTTTCACTCCTTGCAGACAGTTGTTCTCAAAATATTTCAGGGGTGGCTGGACTTCTTGAAACATCAACTGTTACTTAAGTTAAATACTGAACTCTTTTTCACATAAAGGATTACTTTTTTTTAAAGTGACATTTAAAATTTAAGGTAACATATCAGAATAGCAGTCTGTTCATTTCTGAGCAACTGGGACACATCTTCAGTGGCTGAAGGACTGGCATCAGTCCTCAGCACACCTGAACCACACACATATAACCTAAGAATAATGGGTCTCATTGCTTAATTCTTGCACAGGTACAGTATTTTTTTTTTTTTTTTTAGTGACTATTATGAAGATCTCTGGTTCCTATGCAAGTGGTTATTATATAACCAGATAATGGCATAGAGAGTACACTTATAAAGTTTGCGGATGATACGAAGCTGGGAGAGGTTGCAAGTGCTTTGGAGGATTAGATTAAAATTCAAAATGATCTGGACAAACTGGAGAAATGGTCTGAAGTAAACAGGACAAAATTCAATAAGGACAAATGCAAAGTACTCCACTTACGAAGGAACAATGGGAAATGACTGCCTAGGAAGGAGTACTGCAGAAAGGAATCTGGGGGCCATAGTGGATCACAAGCTAAATATGAGTGAACAGTGTAACACTGTTGCAAAAAAAGCAAACATCATTTTGGGATGCATTAGCAGGAGTGTTCTAAGCAAGACACGAAAGTAATTCTTCTGCTCTACTCCACACTGATTAGGCCCCAACTGGAATAGTTCTGGGCACCACATTTCAGGGAAGATGTGAACAAATTGGAGACCGTCCAAAGAAGAGCAACAAAACTGATTAGAGGTCTAGAAAACAAGACCTCTGAGGGGATATTGAAAAAATTGGATTTGTTTAGTCTGGAGACTGAGAGGGGACATGATAACCTTTTCCAAGGATATAAAAAGTTGTTACAAAGGGTACGTCTATACTTACCTCCGGGTCCGGCGGTAAGCAATCGATCTTCTGGGATCGATTTATTGCGTCTTGTCTAGACGCGATAAATCGATCCCGGAAGTGCTCGCCGTCGACGCCGGTACTTCTGCTCCGCGAGAGGAGTACGCGGAGTCGACGGGGGAGCCTGCCTGCCGCGTGTGGACCCGCAGTAAGTTCGAACTAAGATACTTCGACTTCAGCTATGTTATTCACATAGCTGAAGTTGCGTATCTTAGTTCGAAGTGGGGGGTTAGTGTGGACCAGGCCAAAGAGAAGGGAGAAAAATTGTTCTCCTTAACCTCTGAGGATAAAACAAGAAGCAATGAGCTTAAATTGCAGCAAGAGAAGTTTAGGTTGGACATTAGGGAAAACTTCCTGTCAGGCTAATTAAGCACTGGAATAAATTGCCTAGGGACGTTGTGGAATCTCCATCATTGGAGATTTTAAACTCTAGGAATGGTCTAAATCAGGGGTGACAAACGTTTTGGCCTGAGGGCCACATCTGGGAATAGAAATTGTATAGTGGGCCATGAATGCGCACAAAATTGGGGTTGGGATGTGGGAGGGGGTGAGGGCTTTGGGGTGTGGGCTGGGGATAAGGAGTTTGGGGTGTAGTAGGGTGCTCTGGGATGGGACCAAGGGGTTCAGAGGATCAGGGCTGGGGCAGAGGGTTGGGGCATGGAGAGAGGCTCGGGGTGCAGGTTCAGAGCAGCACTTATCTCAAGCGGCTCCCAGAACCAGTGGCATGTCCCTTCTCCGGCTCCTATGTGGAGGTACGGCTAAGCGGCCCTGCACACTGCCCCATCTGCAGGTACCGCCCCTGCAGCTCCCATTGGAGTGCTGAAGGGGGCCATTAGAGCATGTAGGAGCCAGAGCGGGGCCATGCCGCAGATTCTGGGAGCCACGTGGAGCGGCCCCCGACCCTGCGCCCTGGCTGGAGCGCCAGAGCAGGGCCAAGCCGCACGGTACGGCCCTCAACCCAGCGCCCTGGCTGGAGCGCCGAAGCAGGGCCGAGCCGCATGGTGTGGCCCCCAACCCAGCACACTGGCTGGAGCGCCGGATCAGAGCAAGCCCCAGACCCCACTCTCCAGAGGGAGCGTGCGGCCCGGCTTAAAACGACTCACGGGCCGTAGTTTGCCCACACCTGCTCTAGGCAGCAGAAAATTCTCAGAATACCTGTAAGTAACAAATTTGTTGAGTAAGAGGTGCCATTTTTACATAGTCACTTTTCAAAGCAGAAGAGCTCTAACTGCACATGCTATGTTTTGATTCAAATCTGTGACCAAAAGAGAGGCCAGTGTGTGCTCTCTTTGGTCATTTTGGTCCCAACTCCCCCTTGTACCACTGCCCTTCCCACAGAAGCAGCTGTCTTGCTTCTAACTCTCCCTAGAGGGCCTCATACAAGTCTCACTGCTTAACAACAGTGTTGTCTCTTTCTGGCCCAGTACTGAGTTTTTCTACATGGGAAACCCCTAGTACAATGCTGCTCACTGAGATCACAAAGCCTGGAAAGATGGACCCTGGCACTTCCCTCCTTTTGAGCAGCTGCACTGCAGTACAAAGGAACCACGGAGCTTTAATTTTGGGGAATCTCCATGGCCTATGTTATACAGGAGCTCAGACTAGATGATCACAATGGTCCCTTCTGGCCTACAAATCAATGAACCTGCCAGACAAAGGAAAGCACTTAAACTTACACAATAATGACTCTTTGGATCAGGAGCGGATTTACCATGAAACAAACCGTGCAGTGGCACAGGGCCCCCAACAACAGGGGGGCCCCCAAAATGCAAGATAAATATCTGACAACCTTCCCGCGAGTCGCGCCCGGCGGCGCAGCAGGGCTCAGGCAGGCAGGCTGCCTGCATGCCGTGGCCAGTGGCCCCACGCCACTCCCAGAAGCGGACAGCTGCTGGCACGTCTCTGCATGCTCCCTGCCCGCTCTGCCTCCCTCCCTATGCACCGCTTCATTCCCAGAAGCGGCCAGCATGTCCCTGCAGCTCTTGGGGGGGGGGGGGTGTCTCTGCGCACTGCCCCCGCCCCAAGCGCAGGCTCCACAGCTCCCATTGGCCGGGAACTGTGGCCAATGGAGCTGCAGGGGCAGTGCCTGCGGGCAGCAGCTCACGGAGACCCACTGCTTTACAACACTAACCTATTATGTCACCTGTTCATGAGGTGACAATTCCAATAGTACTAAAGTTGGAATAGCTTATAAAAATAAGGCACAAAGGAACCAGCATATTTAACAATACAGTTCTCACAGTATTAGTTACAAAGGGATGGAAGCCATCACCTCTGAAATTTGTCAATTAAGATCAATTACACAACTTCCTGTCGCAACAAAATTGTTTCTAGTCAGATAGAAGTCACGTAAACAAAATAAATCTATCTATGCATATCTTGTAATTTTAAATAAGATTTTCAAAAGACAATTAAATTAGATGTTTTAACAGACTGGCAGACAATTCACAGATCGAAATCTATTGAACTCATAAGATGTACTACAATTCATCTTACTACAAAACTTTTTTTTTTTTTATATAAAGTCATGTAATTGGTAAAGCAAAAACAAAGGCACAAGTTAAAAGTGCTTTCCCCCCCAACAAATCAGTATATGGAGAGACTAGAAATGGATTCTATCTGGTTACAAACATTTAATAATGTTAAAAATTAAGTTTTCAAACAAGATGAAATCTACATAGGTAAGACTTCTCTTCCTCTTTCGCTATTGTAAACACGAGATTTTTTTAAATAATGACATGCTCTGGGGTAATGATGTTCTGATGACTCAATCTCTAGGTGGTTAAAATAACCTAGAAATACTGAGTCATATAGGCAGCAGCAGCATCTGAGCAAATCGTCATACAGGACCCAATCTTTTCTTCCATGTACGTCAACTGGAGTTTTGCTAATGACTTCAATGACATTAAGATCAGGTCCATTAAAAAACAAAAACAACGAAAACAAACTCATGTAGGCAATTGCTAAAATGTGAGGGAAGCCATGTATCATTTGACTGCAGGAAGTTTATAAAGAAAAACAGCTAGAAATAAATTAAGAAACCAGTGGGTCATGCACTTCAGGCATGACACCAAACTGACTTATTTTTATATGGTACTGTTTAAGTCCACATTTGTTTTTCTCATTGTATGGGTGGATTGTGGGTTTTTTAGGATAAATTTGCATTCTTACCCAAAAAATCTTGACATTTTTATAGCTGTTAACATCTTGGCATTTCTTGGCATTGCCTAATCCTGCAAATCCTTACTCACATTAGTAAACCCACTGATTTCAATTGACTACTTGTTGAATAAGGGTGCACAGGAGCAAGCCCTTTGTTTGCAAATACAGCTTACAGCATTGTGTTCTCATTTCTTGTATTAAGTGTTGCTTCACTGAAGTCCCAAAGGGTGGAGAGTGCTGAAAGAAGCAGGAAATGGTTTATATGATAACTCTCTTCCAACTAACAATGCTATTAAGACACAATTAATATTTTGTTGAATACTCCTCCATGAGAAATCAATTTCAATAGCTAAGATGGTCTTTAAAAGATTTATTTTTTTCTGTACAGAACAGACTGTTTTAGAGCACTTCATTTAGTTCATTTGTTCAGAGATGCTTCTCAGTTTTGGTTTGAATTAATCTCGACAAACCCAAAGGGGAGTTCACTTCTGCACACAAGACAGCAAAGAGAACTAGTTCTACTTTGGTTTGTCACTAAGGATACAGCTGAGAACACGTCAAAACTTACCCTTTTCAGCAAACCTAGCAGTGAAAAAACTCAAACTGAAAGGAAATTAAGGAATTAGAATTTTTAAAAAATAAGGGTGCAGATAGGGAGGATAAAGCTTTACTTCTAAATTTTGGAGACCCTCTCTCTGTCCTCCTTAAAAATGCATTTATTTTGTTTGCAAGTATTAAAAATATGCCAGTTAACACTTTTTTTTTTTTTAAGAACCAAAATGTACTATGTGTCCTAAAAAGTTTCTTCCTAAGACACCTCTTAACATATGAAAAAAAGGCCCAATCCTGCAAACAGATCCACACAGGTGGATCCTTAGCCCACAGAGTCCCATTGACTAAAATGGGATTCCATGCTGGGGTAAAGGTCTGCCTGTACAGATCTCCCTAAAGAATTGGGCCCCAAACTGGCAACTAAGGATCTGATCCTGCAAAAGCTTATTAACAAGTGTCTTTGCTCATGCAAGTAGTGCCATTGACGCATTGACTCCCATGGGACTAACAGAATCAACCAGGCTGACCTTAAATTTCAAGTTAAAATCCAGATCTTACATTAGTAGCACACAAGCACAGTGTACTTGACATATTGGATCCTCTTATTATAGCCTTATTTTTCCTGCTGGAAGAGTGACTTAGCAAATTCCAACCTAGACCTCCCAAGGAAAGGAATTATCTATTAAATAATATACATCTCTAAAAACATGTTGAGCCTGAGACCACATTCTTTAGAAATTAGCATGCAGCTTCTTGGTGTTTCCAGCACCCCACAACTGAATGAAGCTCAAATGTGACAAATGATATAATACAAGTGAAAATACAACATTGCAAATAATGAGAAAAACGGTTGGGTCAATTACCTCCAAGAAATCAGGTAGGCAAATGCAGAAAGAGTCTGAAGTGTCTTTTCTGAAAGGGTATCATAGAAGCAAACCTAGTTTTTTTTTTAATAGAAATAAGCTTTACAAGTATTAATTTAGCCTCCCTGCACATCTGTGAATTAGGGAAGTGTTCTCCCCTCCATTTATACACAGGAGAACTGAGGAACGGAGAAGTTAAACACCAACATTTTCTAAAATGTCCACTAATTTTGGATGCCTCAAACTTTAATTACCCGCTCTGATATACCTGGGGGCCTGATTTTCAGAGGTGCTAAGTAACCGTAAGTTCATTTAAGTCGATGAAAGGTGCTGGCCCTGAATGGAAATCAGGATCTACTGATCTCAAGTTAAGCACCCAAAAACTGGGGAATCCAAAAATCAGTGAACAATTCTGAAAATGTTGGCCTATGTGACTTGCCCAAAGTCAGAAAGAAAACTCAGGGCTGAGTCAGGAATACCCTAGTCCTCTATCAGTATTGCATCCCAACACTGGACCATACCTCCTCTCTACAAACATGTCACTCAGTTTGGAAGTATGCTTAAAAGGTCACAGCCACAAAATGCAGATTTTTTTTTTTTTACTCCCCTCCTGCATTTCTTATTATTTCAGTAGGAAGCTGGCAATTGCTTGAGGGGGCTCAGAGAAGAGCCACGAAAATGATAAATGGATTGGAAAACAAGCCTTATCTAGAAATACTGTATTGAGCTCCTTGAGTCTATTTCACTCATCAAAGACAATGTCAAGGGATAATTTGATCACAGTCTAAGTACCCACAGGGGAAAAGGAATTTGACAATACAGGGCTCCTCGATCTAGCAGACTAAGGTATAACATGATCTAATGGGTTGGAAGTTAAAACTAGACAATTCAGACTCAAATTTTTTAAGAGTGAGGGTACTTATCCATTGAAATAACTTCAAGGGTTGTGGTCGATTTTCCATCGCTGGAAATCTTTAAATCAATATTGGATGTTTTTCGAAAAGATATGCTCTAACTCAAACAAGAATTAATTCACGGAAGTTCTGTGGCCTGTGGTATGCAGGAGGTCAGACTAGCTGATCACAATGGTCCCTTCTGGCCTTTGAATCTATGTATATAGTGGTTAAACTGTTATTAAACTATGAGAAATAAATATCCAAGATCAACAACCTTAGTCTAGGATTCTGTTCTACAGCTTTTTTTTGCATGTGCATTTCCAACATTTGGCATGTTTCTCATCGGAGTCAGCTATTTCAGAAGGGCTGGGATTAAAAATAAATACAATCCTATTTCATTGCTATGGTAAATTATTATTGGCTAACTTTCTGAACACTGCATATTGACGTTCAAACAGTCTTCTTGAACCAACCATTAAAAAGAAAAATATAAACAGTTCAATCGCTTCTACAAGGATCACAGTTGACAATTAAACAAGTTTACCAAATTTAACCCTAAATAGCTGCATCTCAGAGGTAGGTGATGCATGCCATACAACAAACTTAACAGAAGATAAATTTGGCACCACTCTAATATATACCGGTAAATTAAGTTTCTATCAAAACAAAAAAACAAGTCTTTAATTTGCAAATAATGAAGATTAAAATCAGGAAATAATATGCAACAAACAATTTTTCCCAGAAATAAAGAATGAAAAATAATTGCTGCTCTTCTGCCCACAATATAATTTTTAGTTAAATCAGGGATAGCATAATCTGAACAAGTTATAAACTGGGAAGCTATTTAAAGAAAAACAGAGTGTTCAGGTCTCCACATTTATACAATTAAATTGCTCTTCTTTTCAGGCACAGAATCAACAGTGGTCCTTCATATCCTCCTTTCAATACAGTGCAGGTCCTATTCCATATTGAAATAGGCACCATTTGAACTGATTATCACAATTGCAGAAGTACATATATGCCAAAAGTAATGCAGTTTTCCTTTTAACAACCACAAGTAATAGAAGTGTTGTGGGTGTCCTTGCACACCCACTTGCATACAGAGTGTTATCACAAATTAGTTCAAACTAACAATATTAAAACCCAGCCCAATCCAACAACAACATTCTAAACCAGGGGTGGCCAACCTGTGGCTCCGGAGCCACATGCGGCTCCTTGTATAGGCACCGACTCCGGGGCTGGAGCTACAGGCGCCAACTTTCCAATATGGGGGTTCTCACTGCTCAACCCCTGGCTCTGCCACAGGCCCTGCGCCCCCATTCCACTCCTTCCCGCCCCCTCCCCTGAGCCTGCCATGCCCTCGCTCCTCCTCCTCTCCCCCAGAGCCTCCTGCACGCCATGAAACAGCTGATCAGGAGATGCGGGGAGGGAGAGGGAGGTGCTGATCAGCAGGGCTACCGGTGGGCAGGTGGCACTGGGAGTGGGGCGGGGGAGCTGATGGCGGGGGGGGGGGGGCTGCTGACATATTACAGTGGCTCTTTGGAAATGTATATTGGTAAATTCTGGCTCCTTCTCAGGCTCAGGTTGGCCACCCCTGTTCTAAACCTCTGATACATATAAACTCCAATTTTAGGTGTAACGATAAATTTTCAAAGCAGCTATCTGACTTGGGATTTCGGCTTCTTATCTAAAGAATACTGTGCATCTATTTATACAATACTATGAATACACTAAACTGGATATCTACAAGATACAGAATTTGTCAACTATTAAGACATACAGAATCATATACTATCACTATTCTATGTGGACAGGGTCTACTAGTAACAAAATGGAACTTTCTAAGATGCAGAACTAGTTTATGGAACCAGTTGTGTCTCAAAAGCTTTGTTTCGAACATTGTGACATGTCATAATAAGTACAACACACATTTTCTTTAAAGGTACTTTGGAGTTTAAAAAGTTAACAAAATAAAAAACTACAAGCCAGACAACATACCTTTTAATTAAAACAGCATAATCTTTTATATTCAGCTAAGTTAGCAAATAAATACTGTAGATAACTTAGACTGGTTCCAGATATGCAAAGTCCAATTAATATATTAGTTTTCTAATAATGTTCAGAAACAGAGCAAAATAATTTAGTGTCATACTTTTTAGAAACCATATACACTACTACAAATCAAAATCAGACCACAGAACTCCTAACACTGATAATTCACATGCTACAAAATCACATAGCAGCAGGAAAGCCGTATTTTATATGATCTACAAAAAACAGATTATTCAGAAGATTACATAAAACAAATATGCATCAGTTCTTTGAAGAGCAACTGTGGAATACATGTGGCCTAGCTATTAGTGGTACTCTTGTTTTATAAAGCAGAACACACACACATGCACCACTAGAAGAGAATAAATGAATTTATCCCACTGCAATCAAACTGACTGGAAAAGACACCACCTATATTTGGCCATTATCGGGTGTATAAACCTACTACCCCATACACAGAAAACAAGCACTACTTCTAGGCAAATATACATAACCACAGCTGAGGAAGAGTTCCACTGAGCAACTGAGTCTTGTGTCTGATCTTTTTGTAATGCAAATCATTGTATCAAATACTAAGGCTATGTCTACACTTAAAGTACTGCAGCTGCACCACTGCAGTGCTTCTTGTCTAAACCAAGGCTTAGGTCACCTTAACTATGTCTCTCTCGGGATCTGAACACCCCTGAGTAAGGTAGCTGGGTTGACCTAAGTCTCAGGTGTAGGCCAGACCTAAGATCATAGTCATTTTCCTTCCTGCTTGAATTCTGAGTACTGTATAGAAAAATACAGGACAAAATGCAAAGTTGAATGACATTCAAATCTCTAGAGTTTGGTTCCGTAAGGACTTTTTCAAGGGCGCTGAGCAGTCACAACTGTCACTAAAGTCAACAGGAGCTGCAGGAGCTCAGCAACTCCGAAAAGTAAAGGCCCAGATACTTCTGCTTGCACAGCTGTGAAATTAAATGGACAATCTAAGGTACTTCAGCCCCCAAACATTTATTTCTTTGTTTTACAAAACCTAATATGAACAGAAACGTGTCCATGCCACTGCTTTGAAATTTAAATGAAAATTTTGCTTTGATTTAAAAACACTCCCATAATGTTCCCAACTAAACCATGCTATGCATCCGAAGAAGTGAGGTTTTTACTCACGAAAGCTTATGCCCAAATAAATCTGTTAGTCTTTAAGGTGCCACCAGACTCCTTGTTGTTTCAACTAAACCATGCCACTATTGGCCATATCAGGACTCAGGAGAACCAAAGCGAAACAAGACACACAAGTGAAACTTACCAAGCTATCACCACTGTTCAGGCAGCGTAAAATGCCCATGCCCACATTATAAATAGCGATACACATTTTAATTCTTCCAGCTATTATTAGTAACCCAGGTTAGGAAGCTGCGGTTGTGGGTATCCGGCGGCGGCGACGGGGGGGGGGGGTGTTTAAACGAGGTGCTCTTGGGTTTTGTAACTCGGGGTGTCTCTTCTGATCTGTTGGTTACAAGTCACCCAGGCACTGTGCCCCTGGCCTGACGTGGGCAGCTGAGACGATACCGCAGCATGTGGGGGCAAGTGAAACAACACAAAGAGCGGGTGGAAAAAAACTTTTCCCTGGAAAACTTTGTGACGCTGGAAACTCCTTTCCCCTCCTGCCTGGCCCAGGAGCGCTGGTCCGTGGGTGGGTCTAGGGCCCAAGCGAGGCACAATCACACGGGCCGGGGGTGGCTCCTGGAGCTCCCGGCCCTGGCGGTTACACGGGGAGGACAGCAGAGCCCAGCCCGTCTCCCCAGCCCCGAGGTGCCGGGGGGGTCTCATCCCCACAACGCCCCGGGGCCTGCGCTCCGCCCCAGCCCCTTTCTCCCTACCCCCTGGCCTGGCCCGGGGGCAGAGAAACACCAGCCTCCCCCACCCCAACCGCGGGTCTCCTGGGACTCACCCCGAGAGGGGGGCGCCCGACCCCGCTCCCCACCCCGCGGCTCCGGGCACGAAGCCGGCTCGGGTAGGGGGTGGGCGCGGCGGCCCCTTACCTTGGTGGCCATGGTGCTGCTGGCGCGGGGCTCCCGCCGCGCGTCTCCCCTGCCCCGCGACGGGCCCGGCTCCGCTGCTACTGGGCCGCGGGCTGGGCGGCGGCTGCTCCGAGCCGCCCAGTCACAAGTCCCGCCACCGCCCCCTCTGGCTGCCGGGGCGGTTTGGCTGCTCAGCAGAAACCCGCCGCGCTGAGCGGGCAGGAGCTAATGTAGCGCCAGGCTGTGTCCCGGCCCCTCCCCGCTCCCCCTCTTCCCTTCCCGCTCGCTCGCTCGCTCCTCTGATCGTGCTCTCTTCCCTTCTCTCTGTGCCGGGCCGCCCCCCGCTTCGTCCTCGACCCACATTTCTTCCCCGCACTATTACCCCCCCCACACACACACACACACACGCTGTTGTTTGCACTGTTGTAGCCTCTTGTTTCTTTGTGAGGATAGATTATTGGAATCAGAAAGCCGGTGAGCTGCATTCTGCTCACTTACATAGGTGTAAATTCGGAGTTACTCCGGATTTACACCAGCATAACTGATGACAGCATCTGGCCCTGAATGTTCAGACTTACTTCAGCTCTCCTCACCCATTTGCTGGAAGATTCGGTCCTTGGGTGATTAACATTCTTAGGCAGTTTGTACAATCCCTCTAGCCATTAAAATCTCACTTTGGGGGAGAGGGGTCTGCATCCTCCTCATTCAACTTTTTGCTTCAGCCCTTAATGTACTGGAGGGATCTCCACTGGTAGATTCACTTGACACAGCTGGTATATTTACCTTCCTACCAAAAAAATACCACTAATGCAAAAGTGAATGCATTTTAATCAACCATTCCCACTGCCAAATATTTATTTAAAATGCAAATAAAATAACATTTTACTGTCTGGGTTTATTTGGGGGGTGGGGGGTTGCTTTTTCTATGAAAGTCAATATCTTCCATTCAGTCTTGGAACAGTAATTTCAGAAAACTGGGCCACAAGGAAATGAATCTACTATCACATCAAGTTTCCTCAACTACAGTCTTTTGATGTGTAATTCATTTGTGATCTGTGTGTCATCTGGGCCTCAGCGAGCTGATAGTATTACAGTTACAGGTAAAAGACCAATCAGGTCCATTGTACTAGATATTATATGATTATTAATTATTATTATTTATTTGTACTACCTTAGTGCCTGGAGGTACATCTACATAGCCCGCAGCAGCGAGCCTCCCAGCCCAGGTCCACAGACTTGGGGTTGCAGCAAGCATATTAAAAATAGCTGTGTAGATGTTGGGGCTGCAGTTCTGGCTCTGAAGCCTAAGGAGGGAGGTAGGCTTCAGAACCCAAGCCACAATATCTACACAGCTATTTTGAGGGTGGTAGCGTGAGGCCAAGTCTCTTGACCAAGGTTGGGAGGCTCGCTGCCGCAGGCAGTGTAGATATACCCCCGGTATCACAGTCATGGACTAGGACCCCATTGTGCTAGGTGCTGTACAAATAAAGAACAAAAAGATAGACTTTAAGCTCTTTGGGGCAGGGACTAAGACCTGGTCCACACATAAAATTTAGGTCGACCTAGCTACGTTGCTTGGGCGCGGAAAATTCAAGCCCCTGAGAGAAATAGTTAAGCAGACATAAGCCCTGGAACAGATACCTCTAGGTCAACAGAAGAATTCTTCTGTCAACCTAGCTACCGTCTCTCAGAGCAATGGATTTACTGCTTTACTGCAGCGATGGAAAATCCCCTTCCATCACTGTAGCAAGTGACTACTCTACAGCACTACAGTGGTGTAGCTGCAATTGTGCCACTATAGCATTTTTTGTGTAAACGTACCCTAAGTATAAGACAAGAGACCACAGATAGATACAGACAGAAGCAGGAGGACAAGAAAACAAAGAGACAATACTGATCAACATCATGGCTTGTGGTATCACCATATAGACTTATAGTAAAAGACAATTCTTATCCCAATCAATTTACAGTTTTAGGTAAAAGGGGAAAACAAATGGAGGGGGACAGAATACAGTGGCTGTAATACAAACATATTTTGCATAGACTATGTGCATAGTTTGCAAATATAGCTATTTGAGGGGGTATTTTCTTTGGTTTTTGATCAGTAGCAAGCAAGGTCTCACTTTCAATCCCAGTTTTTTAAAAAGTAGTGTAATTGTACAAATTGCCAATGAGTCAAACATTATTATTCCTAAAAATCATGTCTAATATTGTGAAGCAACATAATGCCTTACATGCATATTTCCATATCTGAAGTGCTTACACGCTTCTTTTACTATTGGTAACTCTTTCCACTGAGCCAGACAACTTTAACAAAACAGAAAAACAGCATACCCACAAGTTTTGTAACTTGAAAATGAAGTTGCAACTTTCCCCGCCTTTTATGTAAAATAAGTGAAATAGCTGGGGGCAGGGCCGGTGCAAGGATATTTTGTGCCCTAGGCGAAACTTCCACCTTGCACCCCCCACACACATCGGTTCATTGAGGAGCAAATCCCAACGATCCTTTATAGACCCCAGGGGCCAGCCTGCACAGGGGCTGCTCCCCAGACCAGGTTCCCCTCTCCCCACCCCCTGAACTCCCCGGGAGGGTGCACAGCCCCGCCATGAGCCCTCCCCACCTCACCCCACCCCGGCGGCCCCCGCCCTGAGTCCACTCACTGGCTTTGCCAGGCTTGGGCTGCTGCAGCAGCCCGGCAGGGAGGAGCCGCCTTCTGGAGGCACCGGAGAGCCAGAGTGTCCCGCTTACGGGAGCGGCGAGCCCCAGCCATGGAGGAGCCGGCGCGGTGCAGGGCCCGGGGGGGCAGCAGCCCTACAAAGGCGGCGGCGCCACTAGCAGGGAGCAGCTGCGCCCCCCAGCCCTCCTGCCCAGGCTGCGGCCCAGCACCCCCCCCCCCCCCCCCGGGGGCTCCTGCAGGCTGCAGCAGATGCATGCGGGCGCCGGCCCCCAACGTGCCCTCCAGCTGCCCCCTCGCCATGCTCGGGCTCTGCAGCTCCCGGGCATGTGAGCCGCTGCCGGGGCATGGGGCCCTGAGCCTGCTCCAGGAGGAGCAGTGGCGGCTCACACACCCGGGAGCCGCAGAACCCAAGCATGGTGAGGGGGCAGCTGGGGGGCACATGGGGGGCCGGCGCCTGCATGCATCCACTGCAGCCTGCAGGAGCCCCCGGGGGGGGTGCTGGGCCGCAGCCTGGGCAGGATGGGTGGGGGGGCGCGGCTGCTCCCTGCTGCAGCCCTCTTGGCACCCCCCCGGGGGCTCCTGCAGCAGATGCATGCGGGCGTCAGACCCTGTGTGCCCCCCGGCTCACCCCTCGCTGCACTCGGGTTCTGTGGCTCCCGGGAGTGTGAGCCGCCGCCGCCGCTGCCCCTCCCGGAGCAGACTCCGGGCCCCATGCTCCGGGGGCAGCTCACATGCCCGGGAACCCCAGAGCCCGAGTGTGGCGAGGGGGGAGCCTGGAGGCACACAGGGGACAACGCCCGCATGCATCTGCTGCAGCCTGCAGGAGCCCCCGGGGGGCGCGCTGGGCCGCAGCCTGGGCAAGAGGGGCAGAGGGCGCAGCTGCTCCCGGCTAGTGGTACCGCTGCCTTTGCAGGGCTGCTGCCCCCCTGCGCCGTGCCAGCTCCTCAATGGCTGGGGCTCGCCACCCCCGCAAGCCGACGCTCTGGCTCTCCGGTGCCTCCGGAAGGCGGCTCCTCCCTGCCGAGCCAGGGCACCGCTTTTTTAGGGTTACCATATTTCAACAATCAAAAAAGAGGACGGGGGAGAGCCCTGCCTCCACCCACTCCCCGCCCCCTGAATGTCCCCTTCAGAATCCCCAACCCCCCTCCCCCCGCTCCTTGTCCCCTGACTGCCCCCTCCTGGGACTCCTTCCCCCTAACTGCCTCCCAGGACCCCACCCCCTATGTAATCCTCCCTCCTCCTTGTCCCCTGACTTCCCCCTCCTGAGACCCCCCACCCTAACTTTCCCCCTAGGACCCTACCCCCTACCTGTCCCCTGGCTGCCCCAACCCTTATCCACACCCCCGCCCCCAGACAGACCCCCAGGACTCCCACTCCCCATCCAACCACTCACTGTCCCCTGACTGCCCCCCAGAACTTCTGACCCATCCAACCCCCCCTGCTCCCTGCCTTCCCCGACCCCTCTCCACACCTCCGCCCTGACAGGCCCCCCCCAGAACCCCCGACCTATCCAACCCTCCCCCTGCTCCCTGACTGCCCCCCAGGACTCCCCTTACCGCCATGCCGCTCAAGCCACTGGCTCCAGGTGGAGCCAAACCAAACAGGCTGCCGAGCGCACAACCCCTCCCCCGCAGAGTTCTGGCGACGCGGCACTGAGGCAGTGGGAGGGGGGTGGGGGGGAGGGACTCTGGCTGCTGGAGGCCAATGGGAGCGGCTCAGTCAGGCCCAGGCGCCCAATCAGCCGCACCGCACTCTGCATGGGGGGCAGGGGGGAAAAATCCTGGACCTTTCTACCAATTCCTCCCGGATGGCTATTTAAAGACGAAAAGGACGTGTCCAGGGAAATATGGAGGGAGCTTTTTGGCGCCCCCAACTACTTGGCGCCCTAGGCAACTGTCTAGTTCGCCTAGTGGTTGCACCGGCCCTGGCTGGGGGGGTTTCTAGCTATCATCTTGAACAGGAGCAATAAAGAATATATGTGGCTGCTGCAGAGCTGAAAAACAGCTGTTTAGCAGCAACCACACCATTTTTTACTGTAACAACAGTCAGAACTGGTTAATCTGAAAAATATTCAAACTCCATTTTGATTTGGTTTTTAAATTAGTTTTACAACCCAAACAGATGTGCTATGGTGTGTTTATTCTAGTGGTTTAATTCTTTAGACCATGTCTTGAGAGTGAACCTCTCATACACACACCTTTCCTCCTAACGCTTCAATCTTTCTCCACTTTGTTCTCAACGCTTTGCCTTCTGAAAACTACCAGGAAGGGCTTCACACTCTAGGACTGATGGCCACTTAAACAACATTTGTCTATCTTAGATATAGAAACAAAGTAATGATTTGCCTGGCCTCTCTACACATCTAAAATCTCTGATCTAGAAAACGTTCCTCCACAAGCTGATCTTAACAAGGTTTACTGGAGAAGTTTACAGGTGGATAGGTTTTCTGGTTCCCCTCCCCCCTACGGGAAAGGAGTATTTTGGGAAATTGGTGTCGATGTGGTCTTCCATTTCCAGCCTAACTGCCATGTAGACAGGGACCTTTATGTGAGGAACATCCTTACAGCTGCTTATTTCTACATCCTTATAGCTGCTTTTTCTTTTGTGCAGGCCAGACCACATTTCTCCTCCTAGCTGAAACCTTCATTATAAGCTAATACAAAAGCCTTAGCACAAACGGACTGCCAATCGGAGACACCTAAAGTGATTTCTAAAACCTTTTGCATAGGTGAGTTTTCTGCTGCCTAGTAGGGTGCTGAGGACTCTGGCCCTAGTTCATAAAATGACTTAACCACATTCTTACCTTTAAACATATGAGTAATCCCACTGACTTCAATGGGACTGTTCACGTGCCTAAATACTTTGCTGGATAAGGGCCAAAGTACTCAGCACTTTGCAGAATCGAGCTCATAGTTTCTATTTGATCTATATGGCTTTAGCTACTCAACACCTGATTTGTACTTCCAAAGCCCCATGCTTCAAACTGAGGTATCAATATACATTTTAGAAGTGAAAAATCTCCTCTCCATAAAAGCTGTTAAGCAAGCACATATGCTGGATTTTGTTATTTCCCCGCGCTATGACTTTTCCTAGTAAATATGTACTCTTGTGGTTGAGTTTATTGAACTAAATTTTCCAGGGATGTAAATGGTCACTTCAGTAGAATCCAGTGAAGAAATGAACAATTTCACGAGAAAGGGCTGAATTAATTAAATGAAGACCCTGTTGTCTAACACATACTGTTCAAAATACTTATATTTGAGATGAATTGTGGCTACCCATTGTGATGGGAAAGGGGGCAAAGAGCATTCCTCAAATCTTTCTCATTCCTGCTCAGATGCTGAGTGTTGTAGGAGCAGCAGAGATCTGTATGACTATGCTCTGTATAAACTGTAGGTTCAAAAGGTCTGCCCCCCCCCCCTTTTTTTTTGGTCTCCTCTCCCTCTTTGAATACCTCCCCCTCCCTCCTGGAATGCTTGTGGGATGAATGGGCTGCTTGAGCAGCTGGAAGATCAGAAGAGCTCCCAGGTAGATAAGGACACTAGCTGGCCCTATTTTGAGTAACACTGACCACAGTTGCAGCTCCTGAACATCCCTGAGCACAAGGGCTGCAGAGGGTTAATGCTGCCATGGGTACTAGCTTATCCAAATTTCGTAGGGTAGAGTAAATGTAGGACCAGGTCTTTACCCACTGTGCTGAACAGCAGGGCTTGTCAGCTATAGAAGGGCATACATACTGCATTGCCCTAAGGGCTTTTCCTCAGCATCTCCCTCTAGATTGACAGAGCCACTGCCCCCAACAAAGGGCAGTGCCTTAGCACTACAATCTGAACTAAATAAGTAATGGCCAAGGAAGCTGAGGAATTCATCACAGCCATGGAAATATTCTGTACTGTGTTCTAAAACTAAAGTTGTTACATCAGATGAAGTAACTGGAAATACTCCAGTAGACAACTTTGCAAATGGAAGCTTCTGTCAAATGTAAGTATAATCTAAATTCCTGACAGCAGACACAGTGACAGTTAATTCTGTTAGTTCTTTATTTTCCAACATGTTTTGTAAAGTATCATTACCACACTAAAGTCAAAAGGTTAAAAGGCTACCTGTGCCAACATCTTTGCCTCATGCCTATATGAATTGTGTCACTGTGTAATATTTGAGAGTTTCATACCACAAAATTTTATGGCAAAGTTGACAAAAGCTCCACCAGCAAAATCTTTACTGTTCTTCCAGATGTTGTTATGGGATCAGAGAAGACTAATAGCCAGAAGCAAGTGTAAAATACTTCAAGCTTCTCTCTATCCCTTTTAACCCCATCACCTTATTTGCCCTTTAGCAGTAGAATATTTTTCTTGTTTTTCTGAAAAAAAAAATCTCAAATTTCCAAAGCTTTCTAGTGGTTGAAAGCAGTTCATTCATGATTTAATCTTTGACTCAGTAATAAAAGTTCATGGATTTTTTTCCCTTCAGGATTCATATACACACGTTTTGTCTCATTTAATGCTGACCTCAAAGGCTCTGAAATCATGGCAAACTTCCTCTCAGCTGACTAGACATGCCTTTGGTTGAGCCTGGTAACTGCTATTCCAGTTGCCAGGGTGTGATGCAAGCTGCTCCTTTCCCACATCTCCACCACTGCTAGGGACCTAAACACTGATCTGCATATACAAATGCAACATCGTAGCAAAGCAATGAATCCCTTTTGTTTGTGAGTATTTCTGAACAGTAAGTTGATGTGACAACAACTGGAGTAGTATTTATGAAAATACATTAAATTAGCTGTCACAGAACATATAAATGGTTCTTTTCCTCCTGTTGCAGTGATCAGAGCTGACAAAATTGATCCCTTGGTCATGATGAAGCTCTAAGACAGCATTCCTTTCAGTATCAGTTTCTTCATTTTGGCACTATTGCATCTCATGCGGAAACAAGTGTTTTCATATTCAGTGCAAACTATTGTTCATGTGACTTTGCCAAAGACGTGGACACATTTTTACTGTCTTACTCCATACCTCACAGCAATGAGGATGGATCAGATCACATGTGTACTGTCAAACTGCTAGGGCCAGCTAACCTTGAAATCCCATAAGACGTCAAGTCCAGACTTCTTTAGGTCCTAACAGCTGGTCTAAATAGAACTTTCCCCTTATAAATTTTAAATTCTGGGGATTTATCTCTGAGGAAACAATTCTGAGAAGAGCTTTGTTTGTAATTTCTTTGCTTCTTTCCTCAGCCCATCAACTCCTTGTGATTGCTAATTGATCACAATGAGATGTCCAGCACCTCAGTCATTAGTACTTAATTATTTAGCTCCACCTTAGAGTACTACATATTAATTTTTCCAACTCAGTCCTGTTTCATTTGTTTTTTCACTTTCTTCCTCTGGCCAAAGTGAGGACATTCAGTCTAACTCACTTTATTATATACTTGGCCAGCATACTTATTTTGTGTTGATTGTGAATGTACTGTATGTTCCCATTTTCTTTATGGTATAGACAAAATATATTGTGCTTTGACTACTTTTTCACCCTCGTTGGTAGAAAGCCAACAGTTTTGGTTAGTCACTTTGGACAGGGCTGTGAACAATTTGTGGTTTATTTTCAATTTTACCTGTTATGGAGGAAGGAGTCTGCCAGCTGTAATGAACTGTAATGTCAAGAAGATACCATCCCAAAAGCAACAGTTACTGTAAACTACATCAAGTGGCTGGGTATTCTGATCCATTGCAAAATTTCTGTTGACTTCACTAGGCCAAGGTTTTCATCTGAGGTGTTTGTCAGTGCCTGCACTCCAACGTACCACTAATGAATAGTACAAAATATATTGTACCAGTTATTTGCAAACTTTCTTGGAATAACAGGAAGATAGCTGTGGGCTCTGGATTTTTTTCTTGGTATGTAACCACAAATGTAGAAATCATTCCACTACCTTCTAGTAATTATGGGACTACCTCCATTGAGGAGGAATCTGATTGGCAGGATATGAGACTCAGGCCATGTTTATGCTACAGCAGTACAGCTACATTGCTGCCTCTGTAGCACCGTAGTATAGATGCTTCCTACATTGATGGACAGTGTTTTTCCATCAGTGTAATAAATTTTCCTCTCCAAGAAATGGTAGCTTGGTTGATGGAAGAATTCTGCTGTCAACATAGCCGCATCTATGCCATCTGTGCCCTAACTACGGCTCTCAGGGCAAAAAAAAATTCACAGCCCTGAGCACCGTAGCTTGGTCAGTCTAATTTTTAAGTGTAGACCAGATTTTAGCTGAAGATCAAAGATTAGTCCCTATTTTCTCCAGTTTGTGAAGTTTAAAGGAAGAGGGGCATTAGGACTCTCTTTCAGACGACTAACAAACGACAAATCTTGCTCAGCTAATGTGGCTTTAGGCCCAACTCACACTGAAATTCAGTAGGGTTGGAATGCCTATCTCCATTAGGCTCCTTTGAAAATATTGACAGCCTTAGGGGTGGTTTACACTTAAAAATTAGATTGACCTTGCTACGTTGCACAGTGCTGTGAAAAATTTCATGCTCTGAGTGCCATGGTTAGGTCAACCTAACCCCCAGTGTAGACATGGCTAGGTTGACAGAAGATTTATTCCGTCAACCTAGCTACCGCCTCTCAGAGAAGTGGATTAATTATAATGACAGAAAAACCACTTCTGTCGATGTAGGCAGCATCAACATTATGGCACTAAAGCAACACAGATAGATGCAGTGCCAAAGCTGTGCTACTATAACAGACATAATCTCAGTGTCTGTTGTCAGAGTGGAGCAGTTACTTTCCTGGGATGACATGACAACCAAAGGACTTGTATGTGCTTTAGCTAATTGTGTTTCCATAATCAACAAGTTCACTACTATGCTTGCAACATGCTTTAATGGCAGCATTACCGAGTGATAAAACCAGGCCTTAGTAAAACCTTTTCTTTGTGAACTTTGTTGTAAATCAGTTTCCTTTAGAAATGATCTGTGGTGAAATGGCCTAATAGACAGATCTCTGCAGAAATTTCCTGATAAACATGTTACCCGTAGAGCTGGGGAATTAAACATCTTGGGACTGTCTTTATTGATTTGCTCAGAGGAAAAAAATTATACGCTCAAAACAGTCCCCAAACAAGTGTAACTGTATTTCATGCCTTCTATAAGGCATTGTTCATCTTCTCGCAGGGCAGAGAGCGTCCCTCAGGAAGAAGAATTCTGAAGCCTCAGTTTGACATACATACATTTTTTCCTCTCATGTCAACCCACATTAGCTCTTGCATGCATGGTCTTTCTTCCAGTCCCAACTAAACCCTGCCTACAAGAGAATATTTTTACTGAAACATTTTAGTAACCAATGACAGCATATGCATTAATAGCAAATATCATTCATACAGGTTACTGCAAATAAAGATCCTTGCATTCTAGTAAGGGGACATTACAGTATGGCTAGAGGAGGGGACAAGAAATCAGGCTTCTAAGCTGCATATATTGCATTGTTTCTGATCCATTATGTGACCTAGAGCAAAGTATTTAGCTCTATGCCATGATTTTTCTATCTGTAAAAGTGGTTATAATAATATCTGTCTCAGAGCGTTGGCATGATATTTAATATATGTAAAACATGTTTTACTTTGGTTGAAAGGCACAGTATAAGTACAAATTAATAGTATAACAAAATATGAATGGCAGGAATCGTCAAAAGAGGCTAGGGGAGTGAGATACCCAAATACCTTTGAAAATCCCAGCCAATGTTATTAGTGAGACCGTAAGTCCACACAGATGTTTGACCTGTCACTAGTGTCATTATAATAAAAGTGATGCCTTAGAGATCCAAGTGTCCCACACCTTCCTGTGTTTGAATATCAAGGTGTAAAAGACTAGCTGACATTTCTTCTGTCCTAAGCACCAACACAGCTTTATCAATTCTGTATGGACAGCAGTTAAGGCATCTTCCAATATATGCTGGAAATATGGCCCCCTAGCTGCAAAAAATTAAAACAAAAGGACAATAGAACAAGGTGGGTTGAATATTTTACAGCAGTGTTTTGAAGGGGATGTAGCACCTTATCTTCTGGTGACGAGATGGGTGTCAGAGCTTGGAACTTATTCTGAGGAACTTAAAATTGGTTCTTCAAATTAACTGAGACTTCCCTTTTAAGCTCACAGAGCAAGCTTGTCCAAACTTTCTGAAGTTACGGGGGTTTTACAGATCCAGCCCTCAGTCATGTGCTCTGTTTGTGGTTTTGACCACAGAAGGCCTACTTTTAAAATCTAAGCTTCTTATTTGAAGAAATGTGTTCGGTCTTATCTGTTCTTGACATCAGAAATAGTTACTGAAGAAATAAAACCAAAATGCAAAACACTTTCCTACAATGAGATAAAATATAGAGCCAATTGAAGGGATGAGTGGTTAAGAACAAGAAGTGGACAACTGAATCACCATGCCATCCCTTCTGAATCCCATCTGTCTGTTTTTCACCATACTCCCTTCCAGCTCCAGAAACAGCTACCTGTAGGAGTCCCGTTATAGAGAGCTTGCTGCATTTTGCCCTTCTTTTGTAAGTTAGTTCAGTGTCTTTATCGACGTAAGTTATTGCTGTTATGGAAGAAATAGTCCCGGTGGAATAAAGTAGTTAGAAGTTAAAATACTCTCTCCTTTCTAAAAGGCCGACTTGAGAGACGTATGTAGCCCATGGAAGAATTTTAATTTTAGCCAGCAGCCATCCTAACCCCTGGAATGTTTGTAAATTTGTTTCACACATTTTCTTTGTTATTTTCAAGATTTGTTTTCCAGCATAAGCAAAGAGCATCCAGCCTTTTCCATGGCTCAGGAAGATGTTATTTTGGAGCTAAGGTGAATTCTGAGCTTTCCTGGAGTAGTTTGTGCCCTTCCCACTCTAGCTTATTTCTTACTTCTCTGAATTGCCTTCTGCTACTACTGGTTTCAAAAGTCATGTTTACAATGCATGCATAGGAATGCTGCATCAAGGTGAACTGTCCAAGCCTCCTAGCATGTGACAGAACTTTTTTCTTGGCTTGAAATCTCAACATTTTCATTATGGCATTTTTGGGGATTTCATCTGAAGGAATCTATGCACTTTTTCAATATGCAGTCTGTGTAAGACATTCTCTCCCTCCTCCCCCCACATTATTTCAGTTATCGGGTTTGTTACAAATCCAGTCATTACTTTGTATGCAGCTTCCTTTGCAACACCTATTGTTCTTAGTTTGGAGCATCATGCTCGGTTTTCCAGAACTTCAATTTCATTGTAAATATACTATAATCTTTCCTGAATAACTCAGTTGACAGTGGCCTTAAAAATGCCTTACAGATAATGCTCTTTCAGCCATTCTTTCAATACATTTTTCTGCTTTGAAGTCTAGAATTTTAACAGTTTGCAGTAACTCTTGTCTAGTCTATTGTTTTATTAGTTTGTATCGTGGTAGCACCTACAGACCCCAGTCTGAGATCTGGGTCCCAGTATGGTAGCCATTGTACACACAGTAAGCATTTTGGCCTACCTCTCTGACGTCTAGTGCCACTGTGTCTGTTTCCTTCTCACTGTTTGGATCTTTCTTGGGCTTCTTCCTATACTGGGAGTCTCCTCATAGGCCTTCTCCATGGCATATCCTAGACTTTCCTCCACCAAATGTTGTCCTGCCTCCTTTTCCCAGCTCCCTCCCCACAGGAAGTCATCACTTATTCTTCTCCAGACTATGGCTGCTCAGTAGCTTCCTTCTGGCTCTCTCCCATACTGAGCACCAGGGCCGGCTCTAGGATTTTTGCCGCCCCAAGCAGAAACAATTTTGGCCGTCCCACCCCCGGCCCCGCCTCAGCTCCGCCCCTTCCCCAAATCCCCAGCCCTGCCTCCTCCCCCCAGGCTCTCAAGCCTGGGAGGGAGGGGGAGCAGCGGCGTGCGAATCAGCTGTTTCGCGCGCCGCGGCCGCTCGGGATCTCCCCCTCCCTCCCAGGTTTGAGAGCCTGGGAGGGAAGGCAGCAGCGGCGCGAGAATCAGCTGTTTCGCACGCCCTGGCGCGCGAGCGGCAGCAGCGGAGGTGAGCTAGGGCGGCCGGTGCACATTTTTAGGGGCGGCATTCTGGTGCCGGCCATGCCGCCCCTAAAAATGTGCCGCCCCAAGCACCAGCTTGTTTTGCTGGTGCCTAGAGCCGGCCCTGCGGAGCACGGACTGCTTCTTCTATCTCCTAACATGGCTGCCTCTCCGGCCCATGCTCTCTGGCCTCTTGGTCCTATGACCTGGGAGATAACCAGGCACAGATGGAACTGAATGCCTCTAAAAGGTACACACACCTATAATGAAAAGATGTTTCCTGCCCTAAACAATCTAATGCAAACATAACTCATGCTAACAATGGCATGTATAGCATGTATAAAAGGTCATGAATGTATTACTGCGTTTAAACAAATAGGTTTTGTCCTTTAGCTAAAGCAGTACTAGAAACTCATGCTTTAGATCCAGGGATCCCAGACTGAATCCCTGTAGATGACTGGGTGCATAAGAACACAAGAACGGTCATACTAGGTCAGACCAATGGTCCATCTAGCCCAGTATCCTGTCTTCCAACAGTGGCCAGTGCCAGATGCTTCAGAGGAAATGAACAGAACACGGCAGTTTTAGAGTGATCCCCTCTGTTGCCAGTCCCAGGTTCTGGAAGTCAGAGGTTTAGGGACACCCAGAGCATGGGCTTACATCCCTGACCATCTTGGCTAATAGCCATTGATGGACCTATCCTCCATGAATTTATCTAATTCCATTTTGAACCCAGTTATACTTTTGGCCTTTACAACATCCACTGGCAACAAGTTCCACTGGTTGACTGTGTACTGTGTGAATAAATACTTCCTTTTGTTTGTTTTAAACCTGCTACCTATTGATTTAATTGGGTGGTGACCCTTGTGTGATGCTGTATGGAATCTGGGGGACACTTGAGAATATTATGAATATTAATATTGTAAAATTGTAATGAGTTATGCCAGATAGGCCATGTAAGGTATCTGAAAAATGTTATAATTTCCCAGCTATGATAATCTCATTTATGTGTTTGTATCATCTTTGTATTATGAGTTATAGATATGTATGTATGTCTGTATTTCAAACTTGGGCTATGCTTCTTGGGTACACCCCCAGCCCTGGTCTACACTACGAGTTTAGGTCGAATTTAGCAATGTTAGGTCGATTTAACCCTGCACCCATCCACATGACCAAGCCTGTTTTGTCGACTTAAAGGGCTCTTAAAATCTATTTCTGTACTCCTCCCTGGCGAGGAGTTTAGTGCTAAAATCGACCTCGCTGGGTCGAATTTGGGGTAGTGTGGACGCAATTCGACGGTATTGGCCTCCAGGAGCTATCCCAGAGTGCTCCAATGTGACCGCTCTGGACAGCACTCTCAACTCAGATGCACTGGCCAGGTAGACAGGAAAAGCTCTGGAAACTTTTGAATTTCATTTCTTGTTTGGCCAGCGTGGCGAGCTCATCAGCACAGGTGACCATGCAGAGCTCATCAGCACAGGTGACCATGCAGTCCCAGAATTGTAAAAGAGCTCCAGCATGGACCGAATGGGAGGTACTGAATCTGATCTCTGTATGGGGAGAAGAATCCATGCAGGCAGAACTCTGTTCCAAAAGACGAAATCCCAATATATTTGCCAAAATCTCCAAGGGCATGATGGACTGAGGCTACAACGGGGACACACAGCAGTGCCATGTGAAAATTAAGGAGCTCAGGCAAGCCTATCAAAAAACAAAGGAGGCAAACGGTCACTCCGGGTCAGAGCCCCATACATGCCACTTCTATGATGAGCTGCATGCAATTCTAGGGGGGGCCCTACCACTACCCCACCACTGTCCGTGGACACCTGCAAGGGGGGAGTCTCACACAACAGGAATGAGGATTTTGTGGATGAGAAAGATGAGGAGGAGGAGAAGGTTGAGGATAGCGCACAGCAGGCAAGCAGAGAATCCCTTCTCCCCAGCAGCCAGGAACTGTTCATCACCCTGGAGCCAATACTCTCCCAACCCTCCCAAGGCGGGCTCCCAGACCATGAAGCCGGAGAAGGCACCTCTGGTGACTGTACCTTTGTAAATATAATACAGGGTTTAAAAGCAAGCGTGTTTAATGATTAATTTGCCCTGAAGATTTGGGATGCATTCGCGGCCAGTATAGCTACTGGAAAAGTCTGTTAACATGTCTGGGAATGGAGCGGAAATCCTCCAGGGACATGAAGTTTTCCTGGAGGTACTCTAAAAGCCTTTGTAGAAGGTTTCTGGGGAGGGCAGCCTTATTCCGTCCTCCATGGTAGGACACTTTACCACTCCAAGCCAGTAGCAAGTAATCTGGAATCATTGCAAAACAAAGCATTGCAGCAAATGAACATAAGAACATAAGAACGGCCGTACCGGGTCAGACCAAAGGTCCATCTAGCCCAGTATCCTGTCTACCAACAGTGGCCAATGCCAGGTGCCCCAGAGGGAGTGGACCTAACAGGCAATGATCAAGTGATCTCTCTCCTGCCATCCATCTCCATCCTCTGACAAACAGAGGCTAGGGACACCATTCCTTACCCATCCTGGCTAATAGCCATTAATGGACTTAACCACCATGAATTTATCCAGTTCTTTTTTAAATGCTGTTATAGTCCTAGCCTTCACAACCTCCTCCGGTAAGCTGTTCCACAAGTTGACTGTGTGCTGCGTGAAGAACTACTTCCTTGTATTTGTTTTAAACCTGCTGCCTATTAATTTCATTTGGTGACCCCTAGTTCTTGTATTATGGGAATAAGTAAATAACTTTTCCTTATCCACTTTCTCCACATCACTCATGATTTTATATACCTCTATCATATCCCCCCCTTAGTCTCCTCTTTTCCAAGCTGAAGAGTCCTAGCCTCTTTAATCTCTCCTCATATGGGACCCGTTCCAAACCCCTAATCATTTTAGTTGCCCTTTTCTGAACCTTTTCTAGTGCCAGTATATCTTTTTTGAGATGAGGAGACCACATCTGTACGCAGTATTCGAGATGTGGGCGTACCATCGATTTATATAAGAGCAATAATATATTCTGTCTTATTCTCTATCCCTTTTTTAATGATCCCTAATATCCTGTTTGCTTTTTTGACTGCCTCTGCACATTGCGTGGACATCTTCAGAGAACTATCCACGATGACTCCAAGATCTTTTTCTTGACTTGTTGTAGCTAAATTAGCCCCCATCGTATTGTATGTATAGTTGGGGTTATTTTTTCCAATGTGCATTACTTTACATTTATCCACATTAAATTTCATTTGCCATTTTGTTGCCCAATCACCTAGTTTTGTGAGATCTTTTTGAAGTTCGTCACAGTCTACTTTGGTCTTAACTATCTTGAGCAGTTTAGTATCATCTGCAAACTTTGCCACCTCACTGTTTACCCCTTTCTTCAGATCATTTATAAATAAGTTGAATACGATTGGTCCGAGGACTGACCCTTGGGGAACACCACTAGTTACCCCTCTCCATTCTGAGAATTTACCATTAATTCCTACCCTTTGTTCCCGGTCTTTTAACCAGTTCTCAATCCATGAAAGGACCTTCCCTTTTATCCCATGACAGCTTAATTTATGTAAGAGCCTTTGGTGAGGGACCTTGTCAAAGGCTTTCTGGAAATCTAAGTACACTATGTCCACTGGATCCCCCTTGTCCACATGTTTGTTGACCCCTTTAAAGAACTCTAATAGATTAGTAAGACACGATTTCCCTTTACAGAAACTATGTTGACTATTGCTCAACAGTTTATGTTTTTCTATGTGTCTGACAATTTTATTCTTAACTATTGTTTCGACTAATTTGCCTGGTACCGACATTAGACTTACTGGTCTGTAATTGCCGGGATCACCTCTAGAGCCCTTTTTAAATATTGGCGTTACATTAGCTACACCCAGATGCCCAAGAACGCGGGGGGAAGGGGAGAAGGCTACGGGCACCCAGCCACTCCACCCCAGAGGATTGCCCAAGCAACAGAAGGCTGGCATTCAATAAGTTTTGAACTGTAGTGTGGCCTTGTCCTTCCCTCCTCCCCTCATCCACCACCCCACCCGGTGCTTCCCTCCTCACCCACCTTTCCCGGGCTACCTTGCGAGTTTTCCCCCTATTTGTGTGATGAATTAATAAAGAATGCATGATTTTGAAACAATAATGACTTTATTGCCTCTGAAAGCGGTGATTGAAGAGGGGAGGTCGGTTGGCTTACAGGGAAGTAGCGCCAACCAAGGGGGCAGGTTTTCATCAAGGAGAAACACAGAACTGTCACACCGTAGCCTGGTCAGTCATGAAACTGGTTTTCAAAGCTTCTCTGATGCACAGGGCGCCCAGCTGTGCTCTTCTAATCGCCCTGGTGTCTGGCTGCGTGTAATCGGCCGCCAGGCGATTTGCCTCAACCTCCCACCCCACCATAAACGTCTCCCCCTTACTCTCACAGATATTGTGGAGCACACAGCAAGCAGCAATAACAATGGGAAAATTGGTTTCACTGAGGTCTAACCTAGTAAGTAAACGGGGCCAGAGAGCTTTTAAACGTCCAAATGCACATTCTACCACCATTCTGCACTTGCTCAGCCTATAGTTGAACTGCTTCTTACTACTGTCCAGGGTGCCTGTGTATGGCTTCATGAGCCATGGCATTAAGGGGTAGGCTGGGTCCCCAAGGATAACTATAGGCATTTCAACATCCCCAACAGTAATTTTCTGGTTTGGGAAGTAAGTTCCTTCCTGCAGCTGTTCAAACAGACCAGAGTTCCTGAAGATGCGAGCGTCATGCACCTTTCCCGGCCATCCCATGTTGATGTCGGTGAAATATCCCTTGTGATCCATCAGTGCTTGCAGCACCATTGAAAAGTACCCCTTGCGGTTTATGTACTGGCTACCAAGGTGGTCCGGTCCTAAGATAGGGATATGCGTTCTGTCTATCACCCCACCACAGTTAGGGAATCCCATTGCAGCAAAGCCATCCACTATGACCTGCACATTTCCCAGAGTCACTATCCTTGATAGCAGCAGCAGAGTGATTGCGTTGGCTACTTGGATCACAGCAGCCTCCACAGTAGATTTACCCACTCCAAATTGATTCCCGACTGAACGGTAGCTGTCTGGCGTTGCAAGCTTCCACAGGGCTATCACCACTCGCTTCTCAACTGTGAGGGCTGCTCTCATCTTGGTATTCTTGCGCTTCAGGGCAGGGGAAAGCAAGTCACAAAGTTCCATGAAAGTGCCCTTATGCATGCGAAAGTTTCGCAGCCACTGGGAATCATCCCAGACTTGCAACACTATGCGGTCCCGCCAGTCTGTGCTTGTTTCCTGGGCCCAGAATTGGTGTTCCATGGCATGAACCTGCCCCATTACCACCATGATGTCCAAATTGCCAGGGCCCGTGCTTTGAGAGAAGTCTATATCCATGTCCTCATCACTATCGTGATTGCACTGGCATCACCTCCTTGCCTGCTTTTGCAGGTTCTGCACATACTGAAGGATAATGCGCAAGGTGTTTACAATGCTCACAACAGCAGTTGTGAGCTGAGCGGGCTCCATGCTTGCCTTGGTATGGCGTCTGCAGGAGAGCAGAGTTGCAGCGGAAGCGGTGGATGACGACGGATGCCACGAGAATAGATATTTATACCGAACGACGAGAGGACCCACTAGGTGGATTCATGGCACCAGGAGAGCAGGAGAGCAGAGTTGCAGCGGAAGCAATGGATGACGACAGTTAGCAGTCCTAATGCACCGTCTGCTGACAGCAACACCAAGGACACAACAGCAGCGGTGATGGTGAGCTGAGCTGAGTGGGCTCCATGCTTGCCGTGCTATGGTGTCTGCATGGAAAAAAGGCACGAAACGATTGTCTGCCGTTGCTTTCACGGAGGGAGGGGTGACTGACGACAATGTTTTTGCCCCATCAGGCATTGGGAGCTTAACCCAGAATTCCAATGGGCGGCGGAGACTGCGGGAACTGTGGGATAGCTACCCACAGTGCACTGCTCCATACGTCGATGCTAGCCACGGTAGTGAGGACGCACTCTGCCAACTTAATGCGCTTAGTGGGGACATACACAATCGACTGTATAAAATTGATTTCTAAAAATCAACTTCTATAAAATTGACCTAATTTCGTAGTGTAGACATACCCCCAGACAGTTTGGGCATCAGCTCTGCCTAGCCTGCTTGATGGCCAATTAAGGACCATCAGCTATACAACTGACCCATTGAGAGAAGGCAGATACACCTTATGAGTTAGCAAGATATGCAGTGGCACGCCTATGGACTGAACTCTAAGGCCTCCAAGCCATGTGCTGGGCAGCTTTTTGTTTGAAACAAAGGAAGCTCCTCTCAACAGCAAAGATGGGGATAGAATCTATCCAGTTTGTAACATTGCTGTTGAGAGGAGCTGGCTCTTCAGGATGATACAGTTCCTTTATTCTTCTGAGTTGGAGCTTAAGTCTGTCCATTTCTGCCTTAGCTTCTAGTTCCTGCAATCGCATATATGCCATTCTTTGTTCATGTGCAAAACACAGGCGTTCTCTTTTAGCAGCTTCAAGTTTGATTGCTTCTGCTGATGCCTTCTGGCTCGTGGTCACTGATCTTTAACCTTTAAAACTCTCAATATCAAATTTTAACAGTGTTGGGTTCTGATTCAAAGCTCCGCCGGCAGGGACTGACTCGGCTTTTTTTTTTTTTTTTTTTGCCCGCCCCCCCCCCACCCTATGTGTCCCGATTTTTTCTTTCCCTCATCTGGTCACCCTAAGCTTAATTGACCTGGTTCTGTGGATCCTAGCCAGACTACGCCACTGTGCCCGGGGTCCTAGTGGGGAGCCAGTTATAGTCACTCTAAGCATATGGTCTAACTCTAAGCAGTTAACTGTGTGTAACCAAATTCACCCCAACACTGCCACCTTTTATGTAAATGCTTTTACTGTGAGCGCAGGTGAAGGCAACCCCATAACTTGTGCAGAGAATGTAAAAGTCAATGGTAAAAGCTGTTTAGGGTAAATTACAGCTTCTAACATCACTCTTGTTAAGCAGATCTTGTCAAAGAGGAAGATTATTTACCAGATAAGAGTGTGAATACTGTAATCCTCTATGAGTTTACTGTAAGTGTGCCTTTAGCCAGAATCCATCTTGAATGGAATGGTGTTAAACATGAAGTTATAGCTGGTGTAAGGAAGTTATTCCCTAAGGATCTTTTGATTGGGGATGATATTAAAACTTTTCCAGTCAAGTTGATGACATAAACCAGTCACAGGAAAGAAATAATCCCTAACCTGTGTCTACTAGGGGCAAGGATTTGCCTATGGAGGGTTTCTCCAAATGTTTGTCTGAGGAAAATGGCTGTTTATCTGTGCAAAGAAGCAGTGCATATATGGAAGAAATTTCTGAGTGTCTTGTCTGGTATCTCAGAAGTGAATCTGGCATTAGATAAGGCTCAGGGAAATGTTAAAGCCCTAACTGAAGAGGAAAAGGGCACATTCTTGGTGAGTGATAAATTGTAGGCTAGTAAAGCTTGGGAACGTAAGCCTGACCCAGGAAAAAGTGATGTGTGTAAAATAGCTCAGTGTTTATCAGTTGACCCAGAGTTGATTCCGGATACAACTGAAGTCCAGGAAGGAAGTGGTCCTAAATTTGCATCTGCTAGGGATGATGACGTAGCTAGGTTGTATCCAGTTAATGTTATAAATAGCTCCCAGAGACCAAGCGATTCTGGTGCTTCTATTTTGCCTGTTGCTAGTGTTTTGCTGGGTAAAGATATGACTACCTTGACTGATCAGGGTGATATCATAGCCAGGGCACAAGGAAAGCATGAAGATGATTTGACTATGTTACCCACTGACAGTGTGGAAACTTGTAACAAGGAAGAGAATGCTTCTAATCTTGTGATTATGAAGTCTAGCAATTTACCTGAAAGGGGGTTTTGTGAAAATCCCCCTGATGGGCCAGCGGTGATTCTGGATGTATGTGAAACTCAGAAGGAGTTTGGTGATTTGTCTGTTGTGCCAAAGTCAGTTCTGGACATAAATAAAGCTCAGAAAGAACCTGGTGCAGTGCATGATATTGCAGAAGGAAAGGAATTTCTTGGTGAAGTCTTTGAAGTCTGTGAAAAGGAATTGTTTCCATTGACTCTTAATGGGCCATTGTTGATAGTAAACAGTCTCTCTTCTGAAGAAAGTGTGTTGGTGCCTAATGGCCAAAATCTTTCAAATGTGTCTGGATCCACTGACCTTCCTTTAGAAAGACCCAGTGTGGATAGCTTTGAAAAGATTTCAGATGAAATAAAAATAGTTGGGGAGTTTAAACAGCCCTATAAGCTTAACCAGCTTGTTGGGGAGACAATATTGTTGGAACATGAATGTCTCCATGTTGATTCTTTAAGTAATCAGTCTGTGACTCAGGGATTGAGGAAAGATCGGGTTACTGGTTTTTCAGAGCAGAACAGCCTTATCACTAACCCACAAGGATGCAGGGGAGAGCAGGCAAACTGTCATCTCTAGATATTTTGGATATGACTTGTAGTCTCTTAGTGGACTTGACATCTGATTTCACGTGGAAGCAGAGGTTGGTAATGGAAGGACAAAAGAACCTTGAGTCTAACATGCTAGTGAAAATGGATGGTATCTCTTTAAAACAGAGTCCAGCCTTGGAATTGGTAAAGCTTGAGGATCTGAAAACTAGTAAACAAGCTAGTGTGTGTGTTGTAGGGTGACAAGATGTCCCGATTGTATAGGGACAGTCCCGATTTTTGGGTCTTTTTCTTATATAGGCTCCTATTACCCCCCACCCCCGTCCCTATTTTTCACATTTGCTGTCTGGTCACCCTAGTGTGTTGATGCAAATTACCTGACTGACTGGGGAGAGAAAGACTTGCCGATAGCCATTAGCAAAGAGGACACACCCTGCCAGCCAATGGAATCTGTTACATAAAAGAGTTCAGATTTTAATCCTACTGGACAGGGAGGAAGGGAAGGATTAAACCTTGCAAATAAAAGCCACAGGTTAACCCTAAAATACCAAAACCCCAAGGAAGTAGCCTACATTAAGGAAGACCCTGAGGTCAAGAAAAAGCTACAAAGATTCAAAAGGGATATTGAACAAGCTGACCTAAAGAATGATTTGTCTAAACCAAGGGCTTGGCATGACAAAAATAATTGTAAATGTACACTTGTGATAAAACTGATGTTATTGCTAATGATTGTAACTAACTCGTTGCTGATACCAAGAACTGTAAAAATGTACAATGTGCATGATCTTTTGGAAAAGCCCTTGGACATGTTAAGAGTGGTACATAATAGAAACCCTTATGATTATGCTGTTTGGTTCAACAAGAACACACTTTGTGTTAAAAAGCCTAATAATGTTGAGGCTTCACAGCTAATGCATAGACACATTTCTCAAACTTTCCACAGCAGAAAAAACACTACAAGCTTGAACTGCTGTGCACAAAGGGAAACTGGGGTACAACACCTCACAGCCTTCATGGCTGAATGCCAGCGGAAGTGCTCTCTAATGAACATTAATGGCTATGTTAAGTTAACACATACACCAAACCCTGGAATCACTAAAGTGTTTCACAAAGTATGGGCCAAGTTTTTGGCTGGGGCCAAAGCATGCATCAATAATTTGGCCTTAGAAAGAATTCAATGTAAACACAGCTCATATTAATGTTGGAAGGTCCTTAAGGTGCATCCAAGAGCTCTAATTTCGCCCTTCCACACCAGTCTCATGCTGGAGGTGTGACGCATGGCTAGAAAGGGTTAAACATCCTGCAAAATAAATAACCCTCAAAAGACACGTGGGGAGATAATGTTTGTGTTTTTGTGTATTTACATATGTATGAGTAGGGTTGACAATGTAATCAACAGTCCCAGTCTATGGTGTATTCTAATACCATTTAAATGAATTGTAAACACGGGATATCTCGGTATTCATCTCTCTTTAAAATCTACTGTGAATGGTAGAGCAAAAAGCAAATGGCCTTATGTTAATTCGTATAACTAAGTACCAGTGATGGACCTCCTTCAAAGTCATCCTAATTACCTTTTGTTCCCCGAGGAAATCCCAACTTGTCAAAGAGGACATGAAGTTGTATAAAAGATCCTTGGGTCCCGATTTTATCATCTCAGATCTGCTTAGGCTTCATCGGGGGAAGTTTGAGTTGCAAGACTGAGGTCCCAGTTATGCTGTACGCCCTGAATATGAGATTTGGACGTTGAACTATAACCTATGAACTAGGGCTGTCGATTAATCACAGTTAACTTGCGTGATTAACTCAAAATTTTTTAACTGCGATTAAAAAAATTAATCGCAATTAATCACACTGTTAAACAATAGAATACCAATTGAAATTTATTAAATATTTTTGGATGTTTTTCTACATTTTCAAATATACTGATTTCTATTACAACACAGAATACAAAGTGTACGGTGCTCACTTTATATTATTATTTATTACAAATATTTGCACTGTAAAAATGATAAACAAAAGAAATAGTATTTTTCAATTCACCTCATACAAGTACTGTAATGCAATCTCTTTATTGTGAAAGTGTAACTTACAAATGTAGATTTTTTGTAACATAAGTGCACTCAAAAACAAAACAATGTAAAACTTTAGAGCCTACAGATCAACTCAGTCCTACTTCTTGTTCAGCCAATTGCTAAGACAAACAAGTTTGTTTACATTTATGGGAAATACTGCTAACTGCTTCTTATTAACAATGTCACCTGAACGTGAGAACAGGCATTCGCATGGCACTGTTGTAGCCGGCATTGCAAGGTATTTTCGTGCCAGATATGCTAAACATTCATATGCCCCTTTATGCTTCGGCCACCATTCCAGAGGATATGCTTCCATGCTGATGATGCTCATTAAAAAAATAATGCGTTAATTAAATTTGTGACTGAACTCCTTGGGGGAGAATTGTATGTCTCCTGCTCTGTTTCACCCACATTCTGCCATATATTTCATGTTATAGCAGTCTCGGATGATGACCCAGCACATGTTCGTTTTAAGAACACTTTTGCAGCAGATTTGACAAAACTCAAAGGTATCAATGTGAGATTTCTAAGGATAGATACAGCATTTGACCAAAGGTTTAGGAATCTGAAGTGCCTTCCAGAATCTGAGAGGGATGAGGTGCGGAGCATGCTTTCAGATGTCTTAAAAGAGCAACACTCCAATGCGGAAACTACAGAACCCGAACCACCAAAAAAGAAAATCAACCTTCTGCTGGTGGCATCTGACTCAGATGATGAAAATGAACATGCGTCGGTCTGCACTGCTTTGGATTGTTATCGAACAGAACCCATCATCAGCATGGATGCATGTCCTCTGGAATGGTGGTTGAAGCATGAAGGGACATATGAATCTTTAGCACATCTGGCACATAAATATCTTGCAATGCCAGCTACAACAGTGCCATGCGAATGCCTGTTCTCACTTTCAGGTGACAAACAGGACGTGGGCAGCATTATCTCCTACAAATTGTAACCAAACTTGTTTGTCTGAGCGATTGGCTGAAGTACGACTGAATGGACTTATAGGTTCTAAAGTTTTACATTGTTTTATTTTTGAATGCAGGTTTTTTTTGTACATAATTCTCCATTTGTAAGTTCAACTTTCATTATAAAGAGATTGCACTACAGTACCTGTATTAGGTGAATTGAAATATACTATTTCTTTTGTTTTTTACAGTGCAAATATTTGTAATAAAATATAAATATAAAGTGAGCACTGTACACTTTGTATTCTGTGTTGTAATTGATATCAATATATTTGAAAATGTAGAAAACATCCGAAATACTTAAATAAATGGTATTCTAATATTAACAGTGCGATTTATCATGATTAATTTTTTTAATCGCTTGACAGCCCTAGTTTTAATTAATTCTGACCCTCAGTCTGTTTGTGGAAACAAAGGTTTTAGAAAGTCATTTATCTTCATTTCTGAAGAAAGTTTCAGACTGCTGAAATTAAACTCTGATACAATGATATCTCTGCCATTTAAGCTGGGTTTTTGTAAGAAAACTTCTGTGCTTTTAGAGTTTTAGTGTTTTTCATGCACAAGTTTCTGAGGTTTTTTTTTTTTAATACTCTCCTCTTTAACTGATTCTTAACTGAAACATTTGCTATTTGTGAAAAATAATTATAAATTTTAGTTTTAAAAAATTGTTCCTTTGCTATAAGCACAAATGAAGGTGCAATTTTAAAGAAGTGATAAAGGAGATAAATAGACCAGGAACAATGAAGGGACCTTACTAATTAGAATAAATATGTAAGTCTTAAATGACTATTTTCCTGGGGTTCTTAATAATATTTATGAAAATGAGATGGAAGAAGAACAATCTTCATCAAGAAACAAGCAGGTCACACAAATTTCAGGCAACAGAAAATGAGCTATAGCATATTGAGGAAGAAAAAAAATTAAATCTCGAATACAACACAGGTTTCACCCCGGGCTGTATTAAGTAAAGCACTGGCACTCCTATTAATACTTCCTTTCATATTTCACACAAAGCAAGAAAGGTTTGTGTTGATTGGAAGAAAGCCATTGTTGTGCCAATATGAAACAAAAGGAAAAAGAGGTGAAGCAGTTAATTATAGACTAAATATCTTTAGTGTCAGGAAACAGTTTGGAACCTTTCATAGCTGCTTGGGAGACACTAGGAAGTGAGATAATTCTCAACATGAGTTTACAAAGAGTTGGTCCGAATAGACAAAGAACGTACTGTATGTCCATTCTACAAACATGTCATGCTTAAAAACATGTTAGCTAGGGGATAGCCTAACGTTGACCCTGATCTTTTGAACATGTTAAACCCTGTTTTCATTAGTGTTTAAAAACGTGTTAGTGAAAACACATTAGCTAACATGATGTTAACCATGACCTGTTTTCCTAAGCTAGACAGGGCCAAAATGGAAAGAGCTCTTTGAAAGAGAGACTAAAAATACTGACACGGTAAAAGAGTGGATGTGATCTAACTGGGTTACAATCAGGTATTTGATAAACTATTACACAGTGGACTAAACAAAGAGGTCAAAGGATGGGTACTACTACTCAGTTGGAGTCCTGGTTCAGAAGCTGAATAGAGGGAACTGTCCTGAGGGAGGCATAATAAACAACATATTAAAAATAATAATAAATAGTGTGCTACGTGGTGCTTCACCATCAGAGATGCACACTATGGTCCTGACCCAAAGCCCTCTGGAGTCAGTGGAACGACTCTCCCATTGACTTCAGAGGGCTTCTTTGGATCAAGCCCTATTGGAAATCATGGGGAGAGAATTACCACTGGGCATTGGGACTAACACCTGCACTGAGAGTGGCAGGTCTAAATACAATGGACTGGCAATCCACCACAATTCTATAGCACCTTCCATGTGAGATTCTCAAAGCACATTACAAACACTAAAGTATTTAGTATCACAGTACCTCGTAAAGAAGTTGAGTAATATCATTCCTAATTTACAAACAGGTTAACTCAAGTACAGAGAAATTATGGGCTAGATTGCATAACCCTTACTCACATTGGTGAACACCTACACAGGCTGTCCCATAGATGTCAATAGAACTTCTCATGTGAGTAAGTGCTCACCAGTGTGAGTAAGGATCATAATCTCTAGCCCATAACTTCTCTGTTCCTGAATTAACCTGTCTGTACATTGAGAAAAATATTACTCAACTTCCTCTAGCTCTATGTGACTTGCCACAAGTCTGACAGGAAGTCTATGGCAGAGCCAGCAACTGAACACAAGTCTCCCAGACCTGTGCCTTGCTTGCAAGGCCACATGAGACCTAGTGCTGAGACCAATTGAAACTACAAATTGTAGCAGAGAAGCACAACACAAGAACAGAAAAACATTACCTCACAGTTACACAAAAACCATGGACACACAATTGTGGTTCAAGCCAATTAGTAGAGGCATAGGCAGGTAGGTGAGCTCAGGACCACAACCCCCAGACAGGTCTGGGTTATTTATAAATCACCCTGAGAAACATCAACATGTGAAACTCCTGAGGTAGCCCAGACTTTGAGGTACACCTTAGCGCACACTAAAAGAATGGACGACAAAAGAAATAGCAAAACAGGCCAGCTGCTGAGGTAATACTCAAAGGAAGGGGGAGGGGGAAAGAGAAATACTAAAGAGTAATTATTCCTAAGAGCTGTGGTAAGGACTTAGGCTGTGATTTAGGAAATTTGGATTCAGTTCCTGGCTCTGCCACAGACTTCCTAGGGCAAGTCAATTAGAGATAGAGGAAGTTGAGTAATATTGTGTGTGACCTTATCAAGTAATTTAATCTCACTATATCTGTATCTGTAAAAATGGGTATAATACTACTTCCCTACATCACAGGAGTTTCACGAGGATAAATTCATTAATGGGCTTAGGTATTGCAGTAATGTGGGCCATGTAAATAGATCAGAACTATGCAGTATCATATAGTGGATGTAATTTTTCACCCTGGAGCATCCTCATTTCATAACATGGAAAAAAGAGAAAACCTACCCTAAAGCTGCTCACCTATCAATTAAGTGTCCATATATTAACTGCTGAGCATCATCATGAGTGAATGAGGAGATCCAAGGCCAAAATGTCTGAGATATAGAGTTATCTTTGAAAGAAAGGTGCTAATATTATGCAAGTTTATTATCTCCTATAGTTCAGCTAACTTTATTGGCCAGTTAACAAGCAAAGGTATATAAAATCATGAGTGATGTGGAGAAAGTAGATAAGGAAAAGTTATTTACTTATTCTCATAATACAAGAACTAGGGGCCACCAAATGAAATTAATGGGCAGCAGGTTTAAAACAAATAAAAGGAAGTTCTTCTTCACACAGCTCACAGTCAACTTGTGGAACTCCTTACCTGAGGAGGTTGTGAAGGCTAGGACTATAACAGTGTTTAAGAGAGACCTGGATAAATTCATGGAGGTTAAGTCCATTAATGGCTATCAGCCAGGATGGGTAAGGAATGGTGTCCCTAGCCTCTGTTTGTCAGAGGGTGGAGATGGATGGCAGGAGAGAGATCACTTGATCATTACCTGTTAGGTTCACTCCCTCTGGGGCATCTGGCATTGGCCTCTGTCGGTAGACAGGATACTGGGCTAGATGGACCTTTGGTCTGACCCAGTACGGCCGTTCTTATGTTCTTAAGTGTGCTGCCACACTGCTCATGTGCCATGTTCCCCTTGGAATTCAGTGTAAATAATGATAGTCCAAGCTGAATAAGCCAGTGCATGCTACATGAACTCCATTAGAGGACTCACATAGGTACAGGTAGGTGCAAGTGGCAACGGGGCAGCTGCTGAGGAATACTGATGCCACAGATGGGGATGGCCTTGTATGCAGATGTCCAAACAGATGCAAGCTTAGCTACCACAACGATGGCTGCAGTATAAAAACCAATCAGAGAGAATCCCATGGAGCCTCATCTTCCACACATTCCAATGATACCACATCTTGCCAGATCTGCACAGCGAGAGGCCCTGCCTCCCAGAGGGGATGGTCTGGTGAAACTGAAGATCTGTTGGCGATTGTCATCTAATGAGATGATTCCTCCCCTTCTTCAAAAGGGAAAGATACGGCCTACAGTAAGAGAGGAGTTAATACCTGTATTATTGATGAAGG
This sequence comes from Emys orbicularis, assembly GCF_028017835.1. Taxonomy (NCBI): domain Eukaryota; kingdom Metazoa; phylum Chordata; order Testudines; family Emydidae; genus Emys; species Emys orbicularis. Next base: position 121,989,531 of record NC_088685.1, on the reverse strand, counting down.
TTATAAATTACAATCCCTAGATTAATTGTAAAGGAGGTAAATAAAATTCAAAATGTAAATTCACCCACTTGGGTAGAATTTAACAGCAACAGAAAACACATGGACTACAGAGAGCAGTAACAGTGGGAAAGGGGGATCATGGCCAGGAGCGGCGCCAGGGTTAGCGCTCCTCCTCTAAGCATTCGGTGGCAGGGGTCCTTCCGCTCCGCGTCTTCGGGGCATTTCGGTGGCGGGTCCCGGAGCGAGTGAAGGACACACCGCCGAATTTCCGCCGAAGAATCGGAGCGGAAGGACCCCCCGCCGCCGAATTTCCACCGAGGATGGCAAAATGCCGCCCCCCAAATCCTGCCGCCCTAGGCGACCGCCTAGGGTCGCCTAGTGGAAGCGCCGGCCCTGATCATGGCACAATAGTAACAACCTAAGCAGTGGACTCTGAATGGATAGGGGACCCAGTTTGAACTGAGAGACTAGGGGCTTTGTCCAGGGGCCCTGCTTTGCTTTGGATTTCCCAGCAGAGATTCTGAATCCAAGTCAATATGGTGGCTCTGCTATTCTAGGCTACGTGACCTAGTGGCCAGAGTCAATATGGGTGCCCTCCTATGCAGGCCTGTGTAGCCTAGTCACCAAGCTGCCACCCACCTGGGCCCTCCATACTCCACAGGTCCCATCCCAGGGCCCTGTCAGTGGTGACTGTATTCACCACTAGGGCAGTGGGGTTCCATCCGAAACATGCTGACTTCGCCCCAGTTCTACAATCAGAGCAATGTTTAGTTCCTGTGGGCTACTTCCTACCCCGGTTTCCTGTGCTGTCATCCACTGGTCTGCTGGGCCTCTGGGGTAGTAGGCCAGCGAAGCTCCTGTCGACTCTGTCCCCTCTTGGGCTACCGCGGGCAGCTTTGAAATTTGTACCTTCCTTTGCCAGGTTGCCTCTGTGTCTATTTTTCAATAATTTTTTTTAATGTATTGCGAGATTACAATGTAACTACATTATAAGACATAATAAAGGTCTAAGACACACACACACACTATAATGCTAACAAGTCACATGCGCTACTAAACCCTCTTTTCCTATGCATTTCAAGTAACCAACAGTTTATTCAGAAATGAAATTCTTAGGGAGAATCATAAATTATTCTGTGATCAAGAAACAATGGTTCAAATTAATTTCTGGTGTAACTTCACAGACTCCCCTGTTACAATGGGGATGAATTTGGCCAAATGTCTTTAAGACTAAACTTCTGGTGTTTTGAAATCAATATTTTAGTGCTTTGGAATCCTATGTTTTTGTTAAATAAAATAATAATGTTTTCTATTCAGTCAGTGTTGCTTTTAAAAGTGTGTTTAGGTTTTGTTTTTCTGTTTAAGACATTTATGTAATTATGGTTTGTTTTTGCCAAATCCTGACTGACAGCATGGATCTAGACTTAAACATATGATGGGGTTGTGCCACTAGTTTTTGACAAAAGGATATTTAATCCTATACTTACAGCAACAATTAAGCCATAGCTAGCCTCCATATTTTCTGTGTGCCATTCCTTCACTCACTGACTTCTCAGCTTCAAAATCATTTATGCTCAGTGCCAGCTGACTTATTTTCAGAAGCATTCCATTCCAGCTGACATCATCTTTGCCCTGTAAAGGGTCACACCCATATCAACAAATGGTGATTCATTACTGCAGCTCAAAGAAGTTAAATTAGCTACTTCAGAACTCCATGATAATTGGTCTGATATATTATCATGAGTTATTCTGAAATCACTGTTGTCATAGGCAATTTCCTTCCATATTCTCAAACTATTACCTGACAGCAGTCATTTAATTGATTTCCTGCTACTCATTGCTGAGATTGGTTTCCTAGATATTTGGTTCTGAGAGCATTTATGGGTTTTTTTCTTTTAAATTATGTGTTGGCTAAATTGCCCAGCATCCACTGAATTATCCTGTTCTGCCAAGTTTTTCCTCCGTTGTTATAAGAAAATACGATCTGTTCATTCCACTCAGATGTAATACCCATATATAAAACATTAGCAGAGCAGTAGGGATGTGACAAACCAAAAGAAAGGTGAAAAATCACAATGAGGGATCACACCTGCCAAAAGGCAATAGACACCAGGGAAATATAAAGGTGATGGCCCGTTGTCCTGGGATTTAAAGCATTGATCCTGCCCTGCAAAGTATTACTTATTATATCCAACATTCTTGGAAGGGAGAATATACTTGTTTAATTAAAAAAAAAAGGGGGGGGGGGGTAAGTGAATATAATGCTCCTGAGAAGGAGCTGCTTCCCAGCCTTGAAGATTGAAATCCTCTATGCACATAACAGATACAGCCGGGCAGCAGCTGTGCAAGTTTGTTCCTACAGGCTGCCCAATGTGCCTCAGCTTAACCCTTGCTTGCTGGTAACTATCTATAGATGAGAGAGAACAGTTTACTCCTCAAGGTTCATTCAGTTCCTGGCCTCTTTGCTGAGACTGCCACCCTGTGTGCCAGTCAATGCTAACTGTAGTGGTGGTGCCTGTGAGTGGACACAGGTGACAACATGTAATTAATTATCTGCGATGGAATGAGACCACCAGGAGGAATGCTTTCATTCTTGAGAAGTGTACAGTGGGATTCTGAGGGTAACATTTTAAAAAGAGCCTAGTTGATTTATTTGCCCAAGTCCCATTTTCAAAAGTCACTTATGTGCTTATGAGCCTAAATCTCATTGAAAGTCAGTGGGATTTAGGCTTCTAAGGTAGATTTTAAAGGTACTTAGGTTCCTAGCGACATTTTCAAAAGCATCTAGGGACCTAACTCCCAAATTATTGATTTAAATAGGAATTGGGCACCTAAATACCTTTGAGGATTTGGGCCCAGATCACTTAGGGTTACATTTTTGGAAGTGCTTAACTGACTAGAGGTTAATTCATAGAGTTTAAGGCCAGAAGGGGCCATTAGAGCATCTAGTTTGACCTCGTGTATATGACAACTATTACATTTCACCCGGTTTTCCCTGTATTGAGCCCAGTAACTCGTGTCTGACCACAGCATAACTTTTGTCAAATGGCATTTTTCTATGCTAAATTAAAGAGCTTTTTAGTACCTGATCATTTCGCCCTTTGAAGGAAATTACAGATTGTAATTAAGTCACCTCTCAATCTTTTTGATAAGCTGAGCAGAATGAGCGCTTTAAATCTCTCACTGTAAGGTGCTTTTTCCAGCTCTTGAACCAGATGTGTGGCTCTCTTCTGCACCTTCTCCAATTTTTCAGCATCCTTTTTCAAATGTGAACACCAGACCTGGACAGAGGATTCTAGTATCAGTCTCACCAATGTGGTATGCAGAGGTAAAGTCACCTCCCTTTGCCTACTCACTATTCCCCAGTTAGACAGCTAAGGATCGCATTAGACCTTTTTGTCACAACATTGCACTGGGAACTCACACTGAATTACTTGTCCACTATAGCCCCTAAATCCTTTTCAGAGTCACTGTTTTTCAGGATTCAGTCCCCCATTCTGTAAGTATGGCCTGCATTCTTTATTCCTACAAGTACAACCTTGCTCTTGGCTGTATTAAAACACATTTTGTTTGAATGGCCCCAGCCTTTCAAATGATCCAGATCACTCTGTATGACTGCTCTGTCTTCATCATTATTTACCACCCCACCTATCATTGTGTCATCTGCAAATTTTATCAACAGTGATTTTATATTTACTTCCAGATCACTGATGAAAATGTTATAATGTCACTCCTAGAACTGATCCCCACAGAACCCCACTAGATGATTCCTCATTAACAACTGTTTGAGATCTGCTAGCCAGTTCTTAATCCATTAAATGTGTGCTTTATTGATATTGTAAAGTGCTAATCTTTTCATCAGAATGTCATGCAGTACTCAGTCAAAAGTCTAATTATATTACATTTATGTAATAACCTCTATCAATCAAATGTATTAATAATCTCATCAAAGAATTAATTCAGGCTTGTTTTACAAAACTTATTTGCCATAAAACCATGTTGATCACCTAGAATAGGAATACAATTATTGCCAGTCAAGACTTGTGTTTTACATCTCTTCCCGCCCCTGCTCCGCCCCCACTCCCCTGAGGAGTGCAGCAGGGCCGGGCCTACACTCACGGGCAGTGGGAAGTGCAGCGACCTGGCCCCAGCCGCACTGCCAGTGAGTGCTAGGGGGTGGTTTCCCCCTGCCCCCCAAGCCAGCCCCGCCCCCCCGCAGAGGCTTGGGGCTGCATAAGGCCCCAGAAGAGCTAAGGACGGCCCTGACCAGCAGGGTGGTGGTGATGCCTGCCACTGCCTCGTCCAGTGAGGAGGAGGAGGAGGAGGAGGAGGACTGTGGGACCGTGTCTTCCTGCCCTTCTGGCTCTCTAGAGGCTGGGTTGGGTGTGTCGGTCCCCCCTGTGACTGGAGGTGGCTCCAGTACAACTGGGGGCACTGGTTCAGGCACTGCTCCTGAGCTTGACGGCCCAGAGTCCCTGTCTCGTGTGGGGTCCTCAGGAGCTCTGGGGGTGTGGCGAGCCACCAACGTTGCTGGGTGGGGGCACGGGGTGCAGACGCCATCTATGCGGCCCTGGAGCCCTGACCCTGAGCCTGATGCTAGGCCCAAGGAGTCCAAAAGGTCGATTGTACTGGGTCCTGCCACTGGGGTGGCCAGGATACCGCCGGTGCCAATGAGTCCACAACTCTGTGGTGCCAGGACCAGTGCCAGGACCACGAGCAGTACCGGCTGCATCGGGAGACAGAAGACTCAGCATCCAACTCAGAAGAGTACTCTGTGCCTGACCATGAGGGGGTGGAGGCCAACGGTTCCCCTTATGGAGCGGTACCGGGGTGATGGGGAGTGGCACCGTAACATCGTGGGCTTGCCATGATGATGCACAGGGGGCGATGCTGCCATCGGTGCCGTGAATCGTGCCACATGCGGAGCCGCTATAGATGCCGCAGACGGTGCTGTTGTCGGTGCCGCTGACGATGCCTGAGCTTGGCCCGGCGTCTGCAGCAGTGCTGGAGCTCGCATCTGCGGGGCCGGGGACTGCGCCGTCATGGCAATAAGGTCCCACACTGCCTCATAGGTATTCGGCGTGGAGGGGAGGTCGAGCTCTTCCTCCAAATTCTCCCAAGTCGGGGAGTCCACCAGTACCAGACTTGATGGACCTCTGGTCAGGGCTGGAGTCAACGGTGCCGGGTCTTGCGGTCCAGACCGTGGGTGTCCTGCACCCCGCTGGAATCCCCTCATGGCTTCTTAACAGGGGAATGACCCTTGTCCGCCTTCTTTTTCTTATGCGGCACCGTGGACTGTGAGCAGTGCCACCTGCTAGAACTGGACTTACGAGTCAGGGAGCGGTGCCGATGCTCCTTGGAAGAGTCCTTCCTCGGTGCTGGGACATCCCACACTGAGGCCGGGGTGCTGCGCACCAATGATGTGGGTGCCGTTTCCAGTGCCGGCCGAGGGTGGAGGGCCGACTCCATCAGGAGGAGCTTTAAACAATAGTTCCGCTCTCTCTTAGTCCTGGGTTTAAAGCTCCTGCAAATTGGGCACTTGTCTGTCTGATGGCCTTCTCCTAGGCACTTGAGACAAGCAGCATGTGGATTGCCTCTGGGCATAGGTTTTGCACATCTCTTGCACGCCTTAAACCCCTGCGACCGAGGCATGCCCCGGTGCCTGGGGAAACTAGGGTGGGAGGAAAGCCCCCCAAAGTAAGCGTAACTAACTAGGAACTACTATACAACTATTGATTAACTATTTACAAATAAGAAAAGGGAGCCACTAGGTAGGCACTTGCGAATGCAAAAGACTGAGCTGCTCCAACGACCATCACTGGCAGGTGGCGGGTCACCAGTGACATATATACACCGCCATGAAGGCGTCACTCCAGGGGTCTCCACAGCTGACCCGAAGGGTACCGCTAGGGGAAAAACCTTCCGACGACCGTGCACACAGCGCACGCACACGCCTATTGGAATGCACATGAGCAATCACTCGAAGAAGAACAGAAAGTTCTAAGTTCTATTCTCAGCTGCATGAATTGCACCTGTGCTCAAACAACAGAATTTGGCTTGAAATGTCATCTTTTTTTTCCAGTCTCTACCGCCTCATCCTAAAACGCGAAAAAGTACCGTTGCTGATTATTCATTAAAAGTTTGAAAAAAACCAAACCCTTCCCCAGTTTGCATTTCAGCTCCTAAGTAAGGGTATTAAAAACATGTATAAATCCCAATGTATTTTATCTCATATTTAAACCAATTTTGGTCTGAAAATTGCAATCTATTTGTCTGTGTTATCTCAGAAAAAAGGAAGTTCTAAGAGGATGGGTACAATCATTCAACCTTTAGTCATGGAAGGAGACTTTCTGAAAAACATGAGCTGTCACACTTGAATAAAAGTCGTCACATTTGACCCCATGTTACTTGTTTGGAACAAGTCTGACTAATATTCTACTTCAGCATTGATGCATAAACTTTCCATGTTCACCTAGGGCTCGATTTTCAATGAGCACAGCTCCTGGTTAGGCACTAAAATAAAGGACCAGATTTTCAAAAGAGCTTTGCATCCAACATATTGAGCTCTGTTGATAATCTGTCCCGAACTGTGAGTGCTGAGCACTTGAAAATCTGGCCCTTTGTGGCTTTTTCTGCCGTATGCAAACATACTTTAGGAGGAGAAAGAGGGAGTCACCATTATATATAGTAGTAATTAACATGAATAGAATATTATTGGTATTAGGCTTAGATTGTAAGCTCTTTGGGGGCAGGGATTGTCTTTTTGTTCTGTGTTTGTACAGCACCTAGCACAATTGGGTTCTGGTCCATGACTGGGGCTCCTAGGTGCTATGATAATACAAATAATACAATAAAGAATCTGAGGGTCCAACCCTGCTGTCACTGAAATCCATGGGAGTTTTGCCAATGCAAGAAGGCTCAGGCCCACAGAAGAATGCAAGATTAGTATCACTTTTTATGTTTCATACAGAGTATTCTTTCCTGACACACACAAACTATGGGAGAGGACTGTTCCATGGGAAGCTCTCTGTTCTGTGAGGTTTATAATACTGCTACTTAGCACTTATATCATGCTTTACATGTTCAAAGCACTTTATAACCACTAAACACTTAATACAGAGCTACAGGCTCTAACAGCTCTAGCCAAAGCCCAATCAAGTCAGCAGGAATCTTTCCATTGACTTCAACAAGCTTTGAATCAGACCCTAACGTCCGATGCACCTTTTGTCAACTTCAGTACAAGTGCTGCTGCATTATATCTGGTCCTGACAGATTTTGCAGAATGTTTTGTCCAAGTTACAGACTGATTTTCAAATAAATCTTCAGAAAGCATGTCACTGTTATAATCTTTGCATGTTGAGCATTATAAAATGGCCCCTAGCAGAGCATTTAATTATTAGATCAAAATAACAGCAGAATGCAGGAACTCTGATAGAATGATTCTCTTTCACAGGCCAATGAAATAAATTTAGTGTCACACACAAACTGATAAGGTGGATGTTATCCTGCATTTGAGAGTCTGCTATCCCACAAAGAAGGCATTTCCTTTTCCGGTGCTGGATACTTAGCCAGGCCTCTGTCAATTACCTGAGAAGCACGTTAAAAAGGGTTGGGTTATTTATTGACTAATAGCAACATCATGCTAAAGTTAGGCTAACCTGGTTTCCTGCTTCAGTGCACTAAGCTAATTGCCACATGGGTCAAAAAGCATTTGTTACCACCATAGCATTGCAGAGTTGGTCATTATGGAGAGGTTAAGTGCATATGGAATTGGATGAGTGCATTATTTGTTTGATGTCCTCTGATGTATCAGAGGCCTGATTTGCCACTGCCCTGTATTTTGCGTATTGGATCCTTCCCCCCCAACCCCCACACAGATAGGCAAGTGAGGGTAAAGCTTGTGAAGACTACTCCAATGAGTGGGTAACTAGTTTTTGTGGAACAGCTGTGAAACTGCTTTGTGCTGGATTAAGGTCAGAGGGAAAGGCAGATTGGAAAGTAAAACAATTGGAAAACAATGGTCTTTAGCAAGTTCTTTACTTACCCTGGATATTTTAGGCAGAGGATCCTCTATACAAACATTGCATAACACATAAATAAATTGCTAGACCCTATTCTTTGATTTTGAACTCAACCACGCAACTGAATGCCTTTACTAAACAAAACCAGAAAACAGTCCAAAAACAAAGTATCTTGGCAGAAAAAAGGAGAAAGACATAAGCTCTTATTCACTTCCTATAATGACGGCCAATGATACAAGGAGCTGTGGCTTGTTTAAGCCATAAACCTTATTGCTGTCTCCTAAAGTTCCACTAGATTTAAATATTTACTTCTGTCACATGCGAGAGACGCAAAGTTAGCAAAGATTTTTTGCACATCTATGTGGAAATGTAAGGAAAAGATTTATAGCATAGCCATTCACTTGTCTTTAGGGTTGCCAAGTCTCCAGGATTGCCCTGGAGTCTCCAGGAATTAAAGATTAATCTTTAATTAAAGATTATGTCATGTGATGAAACCTCCAGGAATACGTCCAACCAAAATTGGCAACCCTACGTTGTCTTTCCATGGTATACTCCCATATTCAAAGGATTTATCTGAGCTGCAAAAGTTTGAGTCTAGGTTGAAATTTGGCACCAAATTTCTGGATTCATAACCTACTGGATTCATATGCTAATTTAAAAAATGGATAAGCCTCTATTTGTGGGGCAAAGTAGTAATTCCAAGAAAGGTGTTTTAATCTATCTAGTGAGTTAATATTGCAAGGCATTTTTCTTTTTATTGGTTTTCTACCTGCAGTGACCATAACCCTTAGCTGGGGGCCAACAAGTGCACAGTGCAACCCAAGCGGATGGGGGGGGAAAGAGGGCTTTAATTCTCGTCTGTGCTCCCCCAATCCTGGGGTTGCTCTGTGTCCATTACAGCAGCCTACAAGCTGCCCTAACTTACTCACCTCAGGGTGCCGAGAAGTCTTTGCCATACCTTATTTTGCCCCAAGGCAGTCACTGGCTGGTTTAGGACTTGTTATAATGGCTGTGCCCTCCTGCATCTGGCTGTGCCAAGTTTTGGGCCACTCTTCTCCATGCAGTGTAAGGCAGCTGCAGCGCAGGAGAGAATCTGGCTCAGTTAATTGCAGGAATTTATATTAAGCACATTCTAAAGCACCAGGCACAGACAGATGAGGTCGTGTACACACACAAGGGTTTATTCTGGCTTTCACGCACTGTATCTGTTAGAAGCCCGTCTCACTACTTTCTTTCTCTTCAAAAGGCAGAAAGCACACAGGAATAGGAGCCAAGAACTCCTGAGTTCTAATTCTTGATTTTGCCATTGACTCATTGTATGGCCTTTGCTCTGTCACTTAACCTCTCTGCCTCTGTTTCCCCCTTTGAAAATGAACACAAAGTTGAATGTGACTAGATCAGACATTCTCCTTTCAGGAAACTTACACACAGGCAGGTTTGGAGAAAATAAGGTCTCTCCAGAGCAGCTTGCCATGAACAGAGAGAGAACAAAGTGCCAGAGCCAGACATGGACTTTGACATGTAAATTTACTGCTACCAGCCTTTAATCTTTGAAAACTATTTTCCTGAGCTGCAGTAGCACAGCTCCTTGTTGCTAACATGAGTAAGAGTGAAAGCTTTTCTTTTTCTCTCCCTTCTCTTTATAAATAAACAAACCATTGCTTAACTGCAGCTAAACCTGGGATAGGCCTTTTGAAGTGGAGGTGACCTCTGCTTCCAGCATTCTCCTTGGGAATGAAGGAGACTCACCTCGTGACAGGAGAAGAGCAAACAGGTGAAGTCCACTAAGCTAGCACTGCCAAAGTCATGAAGGGAGGTTCAAAGAGGGAAGTGTTCACTCTCCTAAGAGGTGGCACTGTCCTAAGGCTCTTGCTGGCAAGTTTAGACTGGTCCATGCTGTTCTACTCATCAACAAACCCAGAGCCCTGAACAGCAACAAGTCAGGAGGATGTAAAAAAATTGCTTGAGCTCCAGCACCTCTTTCATTACAAATTAAGCACTGGAAATAGCTCACCAGGAGGAAGCCAAAAAGCAAAACAAAGCAAACACAAAGGCTGGGCCAACATGCTCCAATGGGAATAATTTCATCCTAACACCCTAACATGGTAAAAGCTACACTCTGTGAGCATCAGCAGGGATTGTTCAGAGTGATCGAAACCACCAGAGTACAAAACTTTGAGAGGGGGATGCCAACCAAGCCAGGCATTTCATAACCCAACAAGCAGCATTGCCAAGCCTTCAAAAATCACAAGTCAGACTCCAAAATCATGAGATTGGCTTAAAAAGCAGATTAAAAAAAAATAAAAATAAATGCTGGGTTCTTTTTTCTTTGCCTTTTGGTTCATGAACGTTTAGGGTGCCCCAGGTCATGTTTTCAAGTTTTTCTCCACAAACACAAGGGCTAGACCAGGGGTTGGCAACGTTTGGCTCGCGGCTCGCCAGGGTAAGCACCCTGGCGGGCCGGGCCAGTTTATTTACCTGCTGACGCAGCAGGTTCGGCCGATCGCAGCCCCCACTGGCTTCGGTTCGCCGTCCCGGGCCAATGGGGGCGGCGGGAAGCCGCGGCCAGCACATCCCTCGCCCGCGCCGCTTCTCACCGCCCCCATTGGCCCGGGTCGGTGAACCGCGGCGAGTGGGGGCCGCGATCGGCTGAACCTGCCGCGTCAGCAGGTAAATAAACTGGCCCGGCCCGCCAGGGTGCTTACCCTGGCGAGCCACATGCCAAACGTTGCCGACCCCTGGGCTAGACATTTTCATTTAAAAAGGAACCAACCAACAAAAAGAACTGAGATTATGTAGTCACTTGACTCCAGGAGCTGAGGCTTTAAAAAGACACCCAAGATCTCAAGACCCATGATAAAATCATGAGAGTTGGCACCATAGCAATATGGCACAGCCAGTGCCCTGATCAAGAGAGGTAGGAATACTGCTGATGGGTACTAATGAAGGATCTGAAATACACTGTAAGTGACTGATACTTTTTTACCCCTATTTATCCTGGATGGAGGAGGGCAGGAGATAACAGGCCGATCAGAGTGCTGGCAGATATAGATACACTCAGCTACATTTGGATGCCTGCCAGTAGCCAGGATGCTGCCTAGTGGAAGAGCAACAGGAAATTTGCACTTTGTAGGGACCCATCAATGTGGCACCCTGCAGAGGCAGGAATCAAGCAATCTTACACATTTATTCTAAACTGCACTGGGCCTCAGATTGTTCACACGTGGAGGGGGACCATCTCTGTGCAGGTTTCACCTCTCTTGCACAGAAGGGCACAGCCTGAGTTGCCTGTACAGCACAGTCCTGTCCTCCTCCAGACCTCATGGAACATGCTATCTGGTCCAGGGTCCGCACTGTGGAGGGAGTGGAGACTGGGAAGGCTGGCCCAGAGGGGAGACACATTTCTTCCTTCACTGCCCCCAAAGAGGGTAAGCAGGAAAGACATTACAGCTCAGGGTCCAAGGGCAGCAACCACCATAGAGCTGGATGGGGAGAACACCAGTGCAGAGGCCTAGGGGCTCCATGCAGATGGCTTTGGATCTGCTAGTTTCTGATCTCATCTGCAGGGAGATGAACCCTGTCTGTCGATCTCCTGTGCAATTAGATAATGTGACATGGGAAGAGGAATCTCTACAGATTTCCTCCCCCAGAATCTCTTCCAAGGACTTTTCCCCTGGCAGAGAATGATCTGACCTAAGATAGCGTTTCAGATCTTTCTCAGCTTGGGAGAGGGAAAGAGCCAATGCCTGCTGATATTGTAAGTGGTTACAGTGACTAACGCACCATGTGGAGACCGAAGCCACATAAATAATAGAGACACCTCAAGCATGCTTCACTGAACCTCAGAAAAAGGCAAAGAAAAGGTCACAGGATTCCAGCTGGGGAAAGAATAAATCTAATTCAGAGCACACTTCTTTAGTGCTTCTCTGGAACTGCAATGTCAGTCAGGAGAGAAAGCCTTCGACTTATGTTAAGATCATTCTCCACAGCTGGTGTCAAATTCTGCTCTCAGTCACACACATGAAAATTCAAAACAATTCCACTCACTCTGCACGTACACCAGAGTTACTCCAGATTTACATCTATGTAACAGAGAACAGAATTTGGCCCCTTTAATAACCCCCCCCCCTAGAAAATAACAGAAAAATGACTGACTTTATGCATGACACCCATGGAACTATCAGCATTCAGTCTTTCTGTTTTTGCTTCCCCAGGACTGTTGCTATGCACAAACAATGCAAGTGATGGCTTGTGGGGGAACCTGCTGTCCTGTGCAGATCTCCCCACTATACCAGTCTAGCTCTCCTCTTCAGGTGGCAGGAACTCATGGTAAGACCCTCCCCTCCAGCCATTTGGGGCCCTGTTGTTGCTTAAAGCCCTGCAAACTGAAAGGTGAAAAGGTGATGTTCTTAATTTCTATGGCAGAAAGTGATGATCAATTGGTCTGGAAGGAACCCCTACGCAGCAGTCTCATAGCTCTGTTGTAAACCCATCTTGGCTATCAACCTTACTTGCCATCTGGGCCCAAGGAAACATGTGAGGATTATTTTAAAGAGGGGACGAATTCAATAGAGTGAGGGAATAATCAGTACCCTCTCTGGTCTTGGTTGGAATCGGCATGGATTCACAGAAACCCAGCCTGAGAGCAAAAAAATTAGATGATGGTATTAGAGCTAAAACAAAGGGCTTGCGTGACAACTGCTGGATTTTTCTATAATTACACACATACAAGAGAGTCTGAACTCAAATGGCAGATCACCGAGACTTGTAATATATCAGAACTGTAAAGGACTATCCTCAGAATCTCTCTGGCATCCGAGCATGAGTATGTTTGATGATTTTGTCAGAAATATCAAGCAGGGATGAGAGGGCCTCAGTAAATATGAGGGAATATGAGAAATCCTGTCAACTGTGGAGCCTGTCAGACATCTAAGACACATAACCTGCAGATCCAGAGAGGTCTGCAGATGTCAGGAGAAGCTGCGGTGGCCTTGTATTATTTCCCTTGTGGGCATCACTGCAGAAGTGTGGAATGTCAAGAAGCAGTAAATGCAGAATGATAACACACACATTTCAAAATGTCCACAACAATCTATTTTTTACTATACATATCTCCTCAAACCCCAATTGGTGGAAGGCAGTGCAGGGGAAGACAGTTTAATTCCAAGAAACTCCCTGCTCCCCCTTTGCATTTAGTATGCCACCTACCTAGCAACCCTTTATTTCACTCAGTTTTTACATGGACACTGTATCCCTACTATCAGTAAACATCAACACAGAACGATGCCAAACCAAATACATGTTCAGTATGTAGAGATTGCTAGTTTACATATTACATATACAAGTGCAGGAAGGAAAAAGTCAGATCTGTTACTCCATTGTCCCAAAGAAAGCAACAAACCAAACCCAATTTTCTTGAGCCCTGTTCATATTTTAAAAAATATGTAAAACCTAAATTTAAAAAATGATCTATTCATGTATTATGTGGTGGCTCTGGTTTGATGGTGTGGGAGGAGATCCCTAACTATTGGAATCTGGATGTTGCTGACAGTACTCCCACACGAGCCTATAAACAATAATGCTGACAAGCTCAAAGGAGACCATGGCTCCAGGAACATACATAGACCAATGCTTCACAAACAAAGCTCTTCCGGTCATACAAATGTCCTTGGTAATAAAAATTATGGAAAAGAAAACGTTCTCTAAAGAGAACCAGTTTCAAACTTTCCCAGAAGATATCAGTGTCTCTTCGAACTTTGAAGACACTGACTATAACTGATCATAATATTTTTTTAACTGCAAATTCAAAATTTTCAAGTTTCACAAAGGTTTCAAATGGACATGTTTCATTTTTTAAAAATTGTGCAAAATGTTCACAGAAATAAAAATGTAAAGAGTCATCAAAACCATTGGCACACTGCTGGCTCAGGACTGGGGAAGCACCAGGTGAATCGTATGCCACCTTTGCACCAGCTCTAGGAGCTGTGTTCTCTGCTCTGCTTGCCAGGGGGGATCTAGCCTTGTACTTTCACCCTACTTTCATGTTTCAGTTCTCACATGTGAATTGTGTGTGCAAATATGCACCTATGTAAACTCAACCCATACACATTCAGGCCTCCTATTGTTTATAATGTGAGCATGCAAAACAAATCCTAACCTACTTGGAGAAGTTCTCTGCCAAGGCCAAATAATAAACGTTCCTATTAAATCAAGCTCTTGGCATCAAAACTGACCTGAATAAAGTACTTTAGAGTAGGATGTGATTACTCAACTAAAACACAGACAACGGGTTGCTAGAAAGACTGAGTATAATTTTATCTTGTTTCTTCTTCCTTTTGAAATAAGCAATTATGGGGAACTCATTGGTCCTTGAAAAGCGCTTGACTTACAACCCTGGAGAATTAAGTCCAATTTTTGCACAGGACAGGTAGAGCACAGGAAGGGTCAATGTAAACTACCTCATATTGCCCTGTCAAGTATACTATCAAAAAAGTTTGGAACAGTTTATTTCTAGAGATGAAAGGATAGCTCAGGTCTTATGCCCATTCCATCCTTGGCCTCGCTACTTAGATTGACAATGGTTTTCAATTAGTAGCAATTGTGGTGGATTTATTATTATAGTGCCTGGAGATCTCAATCAGGAATGCAGACATCTTGTGCTGGGTACAAAACACATATTAAGAGATAATCTGTCCCCTTGTAGCAGGGCAGAGGTGAATGCCATGGATACCCTGCTAAAAAGGCTGCCTGCACCCTGCTTCCAGGCAGAGGGGCCAAGTGCAGGGGCTCAGGCATTCAGTAGGGAGCCCAGCTGCAGGCCCTAATGAGGGTGGGCTCAGAGTAATGGGCTGAGCCAATTAGAGACAGCTGGGCTGAGGACTGGGAGGGCTATATAAGCCCTGGGAAAAGCTCACTAAGGGGCTAGCCTGGGCAGAGGCAGAAGCAGAAGGGCTGGGTTGCTGCCCGTATACCAATTGAGGTGAGCCTCAGGGGCCAGAAGACAGTGTCAGGGGAAGTGGGGACTGCATAAAATACTGTAAATAAAGACAGGAGGGTGCAACTGCTGAGAAAGGTGTTGGTACTCTTTATTTGACCAGCTTAAACACTGGGCATAGGCACGAGGGTGCAAACCTGTGCAGACCTGGAGGCACCCTTGTTATGTTGAAAGGTGCCCACAAGGGGTCTTAATGAATAAACAGCCAGACCCCATTAAGGAGATCAAGTGGGTTTAAACACCCTAGTTCATTGGGCCATTAAAGGTCTGAGCTTCCTTTGTACTGCAGAGCAGCTACACTAAAGGAGACATGATACCCATGTTCACCTTTGAAGGTCATGTGGTCCCTGGGGAGTGCTGATGGGTTTCCCAATGTGAAATACTCAGGGACTGGAAAGGAAGAGAACTATTTTGCTCAGCAACTGACTTTGATATGAGTTCTAGAGAGAGAAAACTCAAGCAGCTGCTTCTGGGCAAAGGGCATCGGTGCCTGACTTGAGGTTTCTGCAAGGGGAAGTTGCCTCTATGCAATCTGTTAGCACCTCTGTTTTAAGGAACAGGACTTGTGTGTTTTGTAAATAAGCAAATTACACTAAGAAAATGCCCAACTCTGCATCACTGCCTGCTATGTACTAGCTCAGGGGTTCTCCCAACAAATTTTTGGTAGCCTCAGAGTGCGGTCACCAACTCTTGCTGATGGCCATGCTGACAATTTTTCCTAAAATATTTAATTAACTTTATGAAAAACAAATTACAATGATTTGGACATGTGCATATTTATGTAGGATTTTTTCAGACTAATAAAAATAATTTACAGTTCTCTATTCTTTACTGGACATAAACAGAATAGAAACACAAATAAGGTGCTTCACATGTTCTTGTCTTTTTTGTTGTTTCTTTTGTGCTCCCTTCCCTTCCCTCCCTCCCCCCTCCAAGACTTGCTAGCTGGTAAGTCTTCTACTGTGAAAAGTGATATTTGTATGTTTGTTAATATCACTTTTCACAGCAGACTTACTCAGCCCTGGGACAGATTAAGCCCTGGATGGGGAGGTTGCCAGGGAGACAGCAGGCCCCAGGCATGGCCGGCTCCAGTATTTCTGCCACCCCAAGCAATGGGGGGGGGGGGGGGGAGCAGCGATCGGTGGCAGCAGTTTGGCTGCAGGTCCTTCGCTCCTAGAGGGAGTGAGGGACCTGCCACCCCTGAATTGCCACACATGCCGCCCCAAGCATCTGCTTGTTAAGCTGGTGCCTGGAGCTGGTCCTGGCCCCAGGGACAATGGGGGGTGGGGGGAATAGGGGGTGGTGAGCCTAGGGCCAGAGCCTGCCACTGCACGGATGTAGCCTGCCTCCCCTACCCCCAGGAAAGGGGGGAATTCACCAGCTGCCTGCACCTCCAACATATGTGTCTCTGGAGGGGGGCAGAGCCCAACCACTGCTGGCAGCCCTGGGAGAGGGGCTGCTGCTTTGCACCCCTCCCCCTCATCACAGCCCAGGAGGCTGTGGCTGCAAGAAAAGGCCCTGGTGGCTGCATTTGAGAAACACTCTAGCTGATTGTCAAGGAGCCTACCTGACCAGTAGAGCCCCCTGCCTCAACATCCCCTTAACAGGTGCTCAAGAATAATTCAGATGCTCACATCCAATAACAAACCAGTTTCCATGAAAGGGGTTTATCAACATAAAATAAACCCAAAGTAAAGCCAAAAACCAATGCCCAGTCTCTTCCACCCCCACCTCTGAATGGTCCCTCTTCCCTGAGGTCTGTTTGGCTCAAAGCTTCCCCACTAGGCACTGTTTCCATTCCTCCCAGGCTCTGCTCAGTCTCTCCCCACAGCTCATCCTGGGTACATCCTTTCCCAGGCCAGTAGTCTCCCCCTTTGCAGTCAGAGGATTGAATAGATCTCTTGTCTAGGCCAGGCCTTCTGGACTCCCCCAGCTCACTCAGCACTCTTCCTTACAGCTTTGCCACCTGCTGTCTCTCCCTTTATAAGGTACAGGTGCCTTCCTTAAAGCCCAGTTGGGGAGCAGGCAATTACTCACAGGTGAATTGGATCTTGCTTCCTCTTAAAGAGGCCAGTCACCCTATGATACTGATCTTTTTAATTATGGACTCAGACACATCCACTTTGCCCCCAGGTAGTTCAGTTCTCAGGGCCGGCTCCAGGCACCAGGCAACCAAGCTGGTGCTTGGGGCGGCGTGGCGCTCGGGCCGCCGGGGAGAGCGGGGCCACAGCCGGGCTCGCCGCCCTCCCCCCGGCGCTCTGGCCGCCCTCTCCCCCCGCGCCCTCCCCCCGCCCTGCGCTCTGGCCGCCGGGGGGAGAGCCGAGCCCCAGCCGGGGCTCGCCGCCCTCTCGCCGCCCTGCCCCCGGCGCTCTGGCTGCCGAGGGGAGAGCCGAGCCCCCGCCGGGGCTCGCCGCCCTGCCCCCGCCGGGGCTCGCCGCCCTGCCCCCTGCGCTCTGGCCGCCGGGGGGGGAGAGCCGAGCCCCAGCCGGGGCTCGCCGCCCTCTCGCCGCCCTGCCCCCGGCGCTCTGGCCGCCGGGGGGAGAGCCGAGCCCCCGCCGGGGCTCGCCGCCCTGCCCCCGCCGGGGCTCGCCGCCCTGCCCCCGCCGGGGCTCGCCGCCCTGCCCCCGGCGCTCTGGCTGCGGGGGGAGGGGGGGGAGAGCCAAGCCCCCGCCGGGGCTTGCCACCCTCCTCCCAGGGCTCCGGCCGCCCTCCCCTCCGGCGCCCTCCCCCCGGCGGGAGAGCGGAGCCGCCCCCCCCCCGGCTCCGCCCCCCCCCCCGCGGGGGGGGGGGGCGGTGGAGGCTTTTTTGCCTGGGGCGGCAAAAAAGCCAGAGCCGGCCCTGTCAGTTCTGCAGGGTCAGATGATCCACTGCTGAAATATCTAACACTACTGATAGCAGCAGACCATGCTAAGCAATAAACTATTTATTGTGCCAAGCCAGTCAATCAAAACTAACACTGTACTGTGGGTACACCAAATCAAGATTGTAATTTATCAGATAAAACATTATACTTCAGACATCCCCACAGGCGCATATGACAGGATAGACACCTCACTTTAGTTTCTAATCTCTGTTGGCTCAAGTAAATGCTCACCCTCAAACACCCCTGACTTTTAGGAAGTTTAGGTGCTCAATCTCTACTTGATGGATTGGAGGCCACTTACAGATGTGAAATTAAACCATATAGAAACCTGGGATACATTTTGTATCTGTTTATCCAATCTCTCAATATAGAAACAAGGAGCCTTTTGAGAAAACTAAAGGACAATAAATTTAAAACTGACAAAAGGATTTTTTTAATGCAAAGTATAATTAGGCAGTAGAACTTACTGCCACAAGGTATCATTGAAGCCAAGAGTTCTTGCAGGATTCAAAACCAGACTGGACATTTATAGGGATAAACAAGAATGTCCAGAGTTATAACGGTGGGGAGGGGGAAGACAGGGGGACTACCACACCCATAACCCAAGATTTGGAAAGGATATAAATCTTCACATTTCAAGGCTTATGCCAATCTCTAACTACTGGAGTTCAGAGGAAACTTTCCATGAGGCAGGTATTCCATAACTACCTGTTCCAGGGTTTCTTGCACCTTTCTCTGAATGATCTGGTGCTGGACCCTATCACTGACAGGATACTGGACTAGATTCTGATCCAGTCTGGCAAGTCCTAGGTTGCATTTGTAATGAAACCTAAAAGCAGGCACATTTTATATGTCTAGCTTTTGCAGAAGTTTCCTGCAGCTCTACTTTCAATCTGTCTGCACTGATTTTATGTTTTATGAAATGCACTGAGACATTTCAAATGAAACACTAATTAAAAGTCTCCTGATTACTTTAATCAGAAACTAAAGAAATTAAACTGTCTCCAGAAACCTCTCTATGCAATCTCCAGTGTGCCTGGAGCTAGACCTGATTAAATGAGCCTGCATGATTTATTTGGCCAGTATGAATGCCACCTCCTGGCTCTGAGGGAATTAAATTAGAAGAAATAAATCTTTAAACCTGGTTCCCTATGAAAGAGTTGAAGCCATTAGTTGATTACTAGTGGAAGCAAACTTCCAGCCTCACTCAAGTTTCTCTGCATAACAGCAACTTTTCTGGGTTTGTACTAGTGACAGAGAAGGATGTAGAAGGGTAAAGGCTAATTCTTCCTGAAGTGACATCCTAGATTAATCTAGAAAAGAGCGTGGGTTTTTCTTACCTTTTGATAGGCGAATGTGATCAAAATTCATTTTATTCATAAAGCTGATTTCTACAGAGCCAGTGCTTCAGAACCCACTAGCGGTAATAGTTATGGGGATTTAGAAGATTACTCTCAAGAGAGATTCCATAGTCCATACTGGAGAAGATTGGGTCTAGACCTCAAGGACAAAGTGTCTCCTCATTTCTTCCCTTCTCATTACATATTTGGTAAGGAAAATCTTGGGACTTCAGTATTACTGCTGAGCAATTGTGGGACTCTTTCAACACTCACTCCTGCCAGCCAAGAGTGAATGTAATTGAAAATATTGCTGCCTTAAGCTAATGTTGAGATTTATTTGACCTTTGGCTTGACTCGAAGTAAAATGTTCCTGTGTTTTGGTCTTGTGTTCCAGCCCAATGCATGGAAAAAGATTGGCCCAGATTCTGGGCTGTGCTGATTGCTTTGATCTGTAACTAAGCCGAATGCAACTGGCTGTTGGAGGATCTCCACACTGAAGAGTAATTCTCCAGTGGCATAATGATGCTGTAGGGTCTCCTACACCACACTCCCCTTTCTGTGACCAGGGCTTACTTGCACCCAGGCAATCCTGAGTTGCTGTATCAGACTCTTGAAGACACTGGCAGGTAGCGTGGGTTAGAACAGCCTAAATGCTCACAGCCCTTATATGTACAGAGGAGCACACTATACAGCCATCACAGGTTTGGGGAGTGCAAAGAGGGTTTCAAGGCACCTTTGCACACCCTCCCTCCAGAGTTGTACTGGGTGCTCCTGGGTTGCAGCCAAGAATCTGGCACTTCAGCTCATTGGTACAAGCAAAAAGGACTCCATTCAAATCCTCCTGAGAATGTGAGTTTCAAGTCCTCATAGCTGATGGCAATTTGCCTCAGGGAACTCCTCAACTGCCATTGAGGAGTAGTTATGAAGAGATTCTCAGCATATTTGAGCTCCTTGTGCACCTCTCAGGACTCTGAAAGATATGAGTACAGTGGAGCCGATACAATTTTAGACTTTGCAAGTAGGTCTTCTGGGACTAAGAACACAATATCTGTCTGTCCCCATGGATGCTGAAAGAGCAAAGAATGGGACTCAGTTACATTTTAAAATGATCTGACTTAGCAACTTCACTCTTTGCATGAGACTCAAAGATACTGAAATGTTATGAAACCACATTTTATGGAACTGTTGTTTATGCAATTCAGGGGCACTCAAGCCTTTTCATAGTGCAGGCCATATCCTAAAAGATAGATTGTATTGGAGACTGCCTCTCCTTCCACTGGGGATTGAATAACATCGCTGTGGCAATTAACACCACTGCTTACTTAGAAAAGGAGTAACAGGAAAACATTTATTTATTTATTTATTTAAGTGCAGTGTGGCAATTGAAAACAAGGAAAAGAGTCAGCCACCATGCAAGAAACCAGCTGTCTATCGACAACCAGCATATGGTCTAAGAACCACTGGTGGTCTATAGACTACAGTTTGGAAACCACTGGAATTCACTCTCCTGACATTTTAGATATCAGGTGACTGTATCAAATTTAAAGAGTCATGCCCTACTTAACCACACACTGTAATTCACCAATGAACTGAGGGAACACCTTCCATTTGCGTAATGTCGCTTCAGGTTAGTTAAGTGAACACTGATTTAATGTAATATTATCAAGTTTTTGCTTCTAACAGGATTGTGTAGAACAGGAAAACTTAATAGGGACAGTCTAACTATAACCTCAGATATTCAGGGCAGTGATTTTCTTCTCTTTTGGGACTGTGAACTATTATTATTATTATTTATATACAAATAAACTATATTTGCATATCTATGTAATTGTGTAGTATAGTTACAGTGTTTGTGTTGTGTGTGGAGACAAAAAAAAAATCTTTCCTAAACATGGGAGACCAGAACTGCACACAGTATTCCAGATGAGGACACTCAACTAATTAACAGGTTTCCCCCCAATCTGTGAGAAATCTCCATAGATCAGGACATCAATGGAGGACCAGGACATTAACACAGAGGTTCTTTGCTGCAAAGTCCCACTACTTCCAGCTGCTGCAGAATTCCCATATTGCCAAGGTGTACACTGTGTGGAGGACAGCAGCATGGAGGATAATGCTGACAGCATCAGCCTCATCTTTCACGGGGCAAACCCTGGAAGGCAAGGGGAGAGGAAATGACACAGCAGATACTGTCCATCTTGTGGCACTAACTCCAGCATGTCCCACAGAGCGCAAAGGCCTGTGGATTTGGGGTGGGGGTAAGGGCTTCTGCAGGATTGGGGGAGGCTGATACTATTTCCCCACCTGCATGCCCACCTACTCTGGTTTCTTCCAGGGTTGGCTTCCCTTCACACCCATTAGCAGAATGTAAAAGATCAGGCAGTATCAATACAAATCAATTGGCACAGACCCAGTAATTTTTCAGAGGCCGGTTTATATTTGGACTGGAGAGCGTCCTAAAGTCTCCATTAGTCACTATTCACCAAAGGAGGAGAATTGTCAGGGCATCTAGAACTTGTATAGAGGTGAGAGTTTTAAAAAAAGTTGTATCTAGATTAACATTAAATAGTATAAACAACAAGCACCGTCTGGAAATGACATCCCAGGACCTATTAACGCTGTCACGTTGTCAGTGCAATGTCATTACCATTACTATTCTCTGCAGTCAATAGGTCAGGGATTTACACTAAAATGTGGTAGTCCTCATTGGTTTGGAGCAACCATAGATAGTTGTAGATTCTTCTGCGATATCTGTCAACATGCATTGCCTCTATTATTATTATGATTGTTTGTATCTAACAATACAAGGCATTCTATAGACTGATAAGAGGACAAGTTCCCAACCCAAAGAGTTTTCAATTTAAATAGACAGTATAAAAACAAAGGTAAAGAGAATAAAAAGTAATGCAAAACCAGAGAAAATGAATCAAAGTAACTGTGCATCTTGCTGGATGAACAATTTTAAAAAAACTGAGTTTAATAATTATGATTTTCTGTTGTTCATGAGGGAGGAGAGTGGGAGGTAAAGATAGAGAGGGTGGAGAAAAGCGCTGGGGGTTTATAGACCTCTTGGAAGTGATTTACTTTAAGGAAGGACTAAGAGAAGTAGCAAACATGATAGACTGGACCACAGAATGATTTGTCCAGCTGTGTCAGGCTGTGTATTAGGGGGCTGGAGACAAGAGTGAGAGAAGGTGATGCAAAGGTGATGCAGCTTGAGCAGGAGACAAGAGTAGAGAAATAGGTGGGAACATGGTTGTGTAAAGTCTCAAAAGTGAGGAAAAGGGGCCTGGATTTACTCCTCCTCCTTCTAGCTTTGACCTAAAACTGATTGGTTTCTAGTGCTCTGTGCAGGTCTTAGAAGACAAAGATGAAGACACTGTGATTGTAGCAGTGGAGGTGACTGACCTTTAAATACAGGAAACAAATGTGGCGGGGGTCAGAAAAGTGACTATGTCAAAACAGAACCTCTGAATATGACAGATCTCGGTGTGAATTCAGTCATTTTACTTTAGTGACAAAAATAAGATTTTATTACTCTTTACTCCTCTTAGCCACACAAAGCCAACCCAGCTAAGGCTTGGTCTACACTCACCCCGCAAATCGAACTAAGGTACGCAACTTCAGCTACGTGAATAACGTAGCTGAAGTTCGAAGTACCTTAGTTCGATCTTACCTCGGTCCACACGCGGCAGGCAGGCTCCCCCATCGACTCCGCAGTACTCCTCTCGTCTAGCTGGAGTACCGCAGTCGACGGCGAGCACTTCCGGGTTCGACTTATCGCGTCCAGACAAGACGTGATAAGTCGAACCCAGAACTTCGATTGCCAGCCGCCGAACTAGCGGCTGGGTGTAGACATACCCTAAGGGAGAGCTACCTGCATTCTGTTTTGGCTCATGCATCGCTAACACAATTACTGATTAAATTCCACTTACAGAATCTTAGGCCTGATCTACACTAGAAAATTAGGTCAGCATAACTATGTCACTCGGGGTGTGGCGTAGTTAAGCCAACCTAAGTCCCTGAGTAGACAGTGCTAGGTCAACAGAAGAATTCTTCTGTCGACTAAGCAACCACCAGTTGGGGAGCTGGATTAACTACATTGAAGCATTACAGCAACACAGCTGCAGCAGCACCACTGTAGCATTTTAAATGTAAACAAGCTCTTAATCTGGGAATGTATATCTCAACAGCACCCCTTAGGCCAGAGATACTGATGTCGACATACGCAAGCCAAAAAGAACACAAGAAAGACATTCAGATCACATGGGGAAGATGCAGGATGATAGTTATTAGAAAACTTTTTTTTACTTGTAATTTGATCTGAATATCATTCAGATGCAATAAATATGGGAACCTCACAAAGTCTTTTTCACAGTTACTTTTTAGCATAGAAATGCACCTTAAGCCTCCTTGTACCTTACTCAGTAAATACAGCTCAAACAAAATGGTAGTGCAATTAAAAATAACCTACATCTGTTCATGATCAATATTATTCAGGCATGATACAACTTGCCAATATAAAACTTGTCCTGATAAAAAATACTGAATGTTTTTTAAAAAAAATCCTTCGGTTAATGAGATTTGCTTATGTTTGGTCAAGGTTTGTCCATGTCCTCTGACCCACATGGAATTTCTGCCAGGAAAATATCTTCGCAAAAATTCTTTAGAGCCCTGAAGACAAACACAAAGCTTTGGTTTCATACAAAGTTATAGTACATGCACTTAGATTTTTAAAATTCATTGCAAGTTATAAGAGTCATCTTAAAAAGGAAAGTTTATTTCATTTTATAGTATATGTTCTTTACTATTGTTTGCTATAAATATATTAAAATACTTACAGGGCCTGTTTGGAGATTCATTTCAAGAGGCTAATTGCCTCAGCATTTTTTTTTGCTTGTAGCTACAAAACAGCCAAGTATTATTTTGTAAGAATATGGTAATGCTCATACAGGGTAAGATGAAATCCAGAACAGTGACTAATATTTCCTGTTTTCCTTAACACAGATTCAGCTGATCACTCAGTTCCCCTACAGTCACTGAGAACAGATTTTTTTCCCCCAAAAGACATTTTATATCTATACTCTGATTACTGACCAGTCCTAGACTTGCAAAAAACTAATCTTAGGATACACTTGCTGCCTCCTTCTGCTGCCATTGAAGTAAATGGAAAAAACTCAGGACATTGGAAGAGGAAATACACTCAATTGCCTCAAGTTTCTAGGTTTGAATAAGTCATTCCTCAGTTAGGTCCCAATACTGCAACTTGTTACACAGAGGCTTGGGATCAGAGTCTCCCAATGGTACCCTAAAAACCCCCCAAATGGTTTCCTACCTTTTGTAACTGTTGTTCTTTGAGGTGTTGCCCATGGAATGGACATGAGCAAGCACTCAAAGAAGAAACATTAGTATGGAAGTTGCTAGGGTGACCAGCTGTCCCGTTTTTACAGGGACAGTCCTGTTTTTTGGGACTTTTTCTTATATAGGCGCCTATTACCCCCCACCCCCGTCCTGTTTTTTCACAGCTGCTATCTAGTCACCCTAGAAGTTGATGATTTTTAAATTGAAACCGCATATAAGAAGTGAAATCCTGGACCAACTGAAGTCAATGGAAAAAACTCCTGTTGACTTCACTGGGGCCAAGATTTAAGTCAAGATGTTCTGGCCCTCACCAATAACGCTAATATGAATATTGTAAAATGCCCTAATGCAGTTAAAATCATTAGATTCAATCCAGTTAAAACAATACATATTTTCTAATCTCATCTATGAAGCAGATTCATAGAAGTCAAAATAAAATCTTTCTACTGTACAATTGATTTTGTAATTAGCATTGTATTCAAATGCAAAGTAGCACCTCTGTAAAGGTCAACACCATTTAATTTCAAAACTAAGAAAAATTTTCACTTCCCCTCCAATACGCCCATACATTATTTTTAAGCGTGGTTGTGGTCAGAAAATAGACTATATAAAATATCTCCCTTTTATTGAGGAAGCCTGTTCTCTATGTGTATTCTGAATTATATGTGCTTTAGTGACAAAAATAATTTTTGACTACATTATAGAGGTGTGCCAGCTCCACCATAGTTAAAGTTGAGCAGTGCTGTCTGTTTAAAGGCCAACTCTTCCAAGTGCTCTAAAATCCACATGCTTACTCAGACTGTCTTGAAATTTGCTGGCTCATAGGAGTGCTGAATAGTGTTAGTGATCCAAATTTGGGGTCATTCGGTGTTCCTGAAATATACCTCCCCCCAAAACAGTATTTTACAAAATCAAGACGTTCTTATAATGCACTTTATAACTTTTTTGCACACCACGGGGGCTTAAACCATGACTCTAATTGTTCCCCATGTGATCGCAGTCACTCAACATTTATCTCAGCTAGTTCATGGTAACCATTGCTCATTTGGGGAAGGAAAATGGAAAATGTGTGAAAGGAAGAGTTTAGCTCTCTATAATGCTATGTGCTAAAACTCAAGAACCAATGAGGTTGAAATGTGCATGTGCAGCACACCTAGGCACTAGGGTTTCCAGCGCCAGACCATTGTCACAGTAACTGGGTGGGGCTCAAAGAGATGTGCTGCGACCATTAAACCTGAGCGACAGTCACATGCTGTGAGTTTGAACTCTACCCGTGGCAGAAATCTGAGCATTATTTGTAGGCACATTGCTACTATCTCCTCTATGAAGGCAGTTTTGTACTTTTGGGATATGTGCCCTGCTAATTTGTACTAGGGATGTAAATATAACTGAAAAAGTTAACTATTTAAACAATTAAAATTATATCGTTTAATTGATTAACTGATTAAAGAGAGAGGGTCGGGGTCACTCTGGCCAATCAGCCGGCCGGAGGCTGGGGTTGCTCCGACCAGCTCGGGGTCACTCCTGCTGGCTGGCTGGCCCGGGGCTGGGGCTTCTCCGGCCAGTTGGACTGGGGCCAGGGCTGGAGTCAGCTGCCCCGGCGCTGGGGCTGGCCCTGGGGTGGGGGTTAATGGTTAGGATGGGTTAACCCATAAGACTGCTTACTGGTTAACCATTTAGCCATTTAATATTTTACATCCCTAATTTGTACTGCTAATTTTGAAGGGGCTCTAACTATTTTCTGAAAGATAATAAATTACAAACGCTCTGTGCAGATAGGTGAGAATGACTGCTAGGCATGTTGCTACTTTTTCACCAGGGGGATTATTATAGCAGAGTGCCAGCACTGATTAACTACAGGCAAGACAAAAGGCAGTTAAGATAACTTAATCGTCTTTCCTGAACAATGGAACCAAGTGTCATCAGAGGAAGGTGGTCAACGGGTTCCTGATACTCAGCCCCCTAACATGAAGTGCTCACAAGAGTTTTAGATTCTTATAAGGTTTTTGGTGCCAAACTAGGGCATATGGGGGGATTGAAGCAGTGAGGGGGAATGTAAAAGGTGTTGCAGCAGTGCCAGGGCGTGGGGACTGGAAGAATGCCAGGAGAGGGGCTTAGGGCTGCGGCAAATAGAGCAGGGATTAGGGAGGGCGGATATATAGAGATGCGTGTTAGGATCTGTGCCAGATGTGTCTGTATGCCAGGATCTGGGGTGTCTGAGCCTCTCTCCCCGTCCCCACATATATGCTGAGATCTGGGGTAAGGGTGTGAGCCCCTCTCCCTCGCCTCCTATGTGTGTACTGGAATCTAAGGGGGCTGGCCAGCGTTAGGGAAAAGGCCCTGCTGGAGATGGTGGCCATTGTGGGAGCGAAGGGCCCAGATGTAGGGAGAGATGTACACCCATCAGCAAGGATGCACATGACCGGCTATTAAGCTGCTGCCTGTAATATGCATACAGCAGCAGAGTGTGCCAGAGAGCAAGGAACTACTTTTAAACTGCTAATCCCTTTCTAAGTGCTAATGCCTTCATGGGACCAGAAGGAGAGGTTTAGCTCACAGTTCAACACTGTGAAATGCACCATGACTACCTTTTCGCTCTTGGCCCGGTCAGCAACTCCGCCCTTCAAAAATCTCAAAGCACAACCATAACCGTCATTGCAGGGGGGATGACCAGTTATGAATCACTTAGCATTCTTTATAATTACCTACTCACAGTTGCACCTCAACTTCAAACCCAGGTGATAACTACAGCTGCCTCAGTTAACACTGTCTTCTACAAATAACATTACGCTTTCTACTCAAAAACCAGGACATTAACCCACAAAAACTATGCAATGTAGAGTCAAGATTGCACAGGGGTATCTTGTGTCCTTCCAGAACATCAAGTTCAGCTACATTCAAACCTCTGAAAACGAAATACAGCGATGCCCCCAAACATTTATAACACACATACTAGCACTCTGCCTTTTCAGTGCAGTACATTCAGGAAATAGGCATAGGACCCCTGAAGGACACCATCTAAAATGAGCTCTTTGCTAAGGCAAAACTTGTGTTAGGTGAGGTGTATGAACAGGAGCTACCTACACCTGGTCTATCCTCACTTAGGCCTTGGCTACACTTGAGAATTCACAGCGCTGCCGCGGCAGCGCTGTGAAGCGCGAGTGTAGTCGCGCCGCCAGCGCTGCGAGAGCTCTCTCGCAGCGCTGCAAGTACTCCACCTTTCCGAGGGGAATAGCTTGCAGCGCTGCAGGCGCTGATTACACTTGCGCTTTACAGCGCTGCACTCGCTGCGCTGGGGGGAGGGCGTTTTCACACCCCTGAGCGCAGCAAGTTGCAGCGCTGTACAGCGCCAATGTAGCCAAGGCCTTAGCCTGGCCCAGAGACACCATCACATTTGCTAAATTTTACCACCCTTTACAGCGCCTGTAACTTTACACAGAGGATGGCATTTAACAATACTTTCCACCTACCTATCATTAAACCCACAGACCACTCTCATATCCCTCCTCACTGATGACAAATCCCACAGAAAGACCCTTGTGCACCATTATTTGACAAAACCTGCAGAACTTAGCACTGAAATGAGGCATACTGGATCTCTCAAGGTACACCTGAACTTCTTTCTTTTGCTCACACACACAAGGGGAAGGTAGGAAGTCAGAGCAAGATAATTGGCTCAGACTCCACTCCACATGGGCAGGGTTCCCTCAGATCTTTTCATATCACAGTGAAAGCTCTGCCAAGCTGCTCCAACTAATGCACCCTCCATTCCATAAAGCTAGACCTAACTCAGTGAACGCAACTGGAGGACATGCAGATAACCCCCAGTGGCTATTGCCAGCTTCAAAGGGTCAGAGTTAAGGTTGCATTGGCACGTACATTAACTGTATTTCCTGGTTTTCAGAGGAGAGGCTTGAGTGTAGCTGAACTCAACCTTTTGGAAGGGCAAAAGTTACCACTGAGCAACCTTACCTGTGGGTTAACTAAGTACTTTGTTGGTGAATTTTACTTCTGTTTGTACAGCAAAGTGAACAGAGAGTGACCCATATTCTATTCTGGTTTGTGCACCATCAATAGAACAGTTAATTAAATCCCATCTGTAGACTCTTTACTCATGATTATGCACAAGCCAGAGGAACTAAGCTCGAATTTCAGGTCCTAGGTTAAGTTTGTAAGAATGGTAATTAAAGAAAACCTTTTTCCTTACCAAGTGAGCAAATCTCATCTAGACAAAATTGAGAAGCAAACATGGAACCCCATTATGCCAATGTAACAGCCATTAACGATATGAAATATAAAATATCAGACCTATAGCTATTGTCTTAAAATCATGGGATGAAATCCTGGCTGTATTAAAGTCAATGGCAAACTTCCCATTGATTTCAATGGGACCAGGATTTTACCTGTTCTCCTTTACATACTGAACTTTATTCTCATTTATTTCTCAATGAATATGCAGGCTCAGCAGATTTTAAATGAATATGCAGGTCAGGGTTGTCCTAATGGGAGGATTTTGGTCCTCCTTTCTCTCTCCTCTCATGTGTCCTCTGATCCAACTGTGACCTTATTTCTTCCTCTTCTTTTTTCTCTATTTATAGTTGTCTCCACATTATTGTTTCACTTTAGTATTGGAATACCTTTGTACTCACTGTCTCCTGAAGTTTCGTATTCTATTTTCTAGGCTTTGCCTCCTTTTTCTTTTCTTCACTTTCTTCTCTGTTCATTCCATCTGTCTCCAGCCTTCATTTCACTCTTCTCTTCTCCCTTCTTCCTACCCTTGCTATCTCCTTCTTTTTGCCATTCATTCACTCTCTCTGCTACATTCACTCTTCTCTCAAGCATCCCCTTAGTCCTTTGTTTTCCCTCCCTACTATACCCCAGAAATAGGCTCCATTTCATCCCTTCTTGCCCTTCTGCAAGCTTCTGTTCCTATCTGATGCAGGACAGGTGGGAGAAATGCAACTAAATTGGATGAAGACTTTCCACTTGCAACATAGAGTCAGAATTAATCTAATTCCATATTGATTTGGTTTTGTGCAGGCTCAAGATATTGTCAGGTGAGTTCACTGGCAACATGTGACTGCTCTGGTGGTAGTCTTTGAGGTGCACATGTACTCAGCCAGCCTGCTGTCAACTGCAAAGTCTTAGCTGGCTGATTTCTCCTTTGGGCAGCCAAAGGGGCAACCAAAAGCTGAGACAGAACACAAGTTTTTGTAAAGCTGATCCAGATGGACCTTGAAAACGGGGACATTCCCACTATAGATGGTTTATACCTGCATATGTAGAAGCTAAATGTACTTAGGTTCATTCATATTTAAGGCCCAACTATATCTGAAGTTGGAGGAAAGACAGAAATGTGCTCTCTTTCCACTTATGTTTTTTTTTTTAAATCAGTTGTTTGATAACCGATGTTAAAAACTGACACTCAGTGTGGGTCTTATGGATAAACATATTTCTGTTCAGGATCTAGATCTTGTTGAGTTTGCTTCCCCCGCCATTACTAACATGATCGTAGTTCCCTCCCACACTAAAAATTAGAAGTAGAACGAGGAACACACTTTCCTACATGCAACATTCAAATTGTGTTGATTTTAGAGCCTAAATATATTGATAGATGAGAAGTGCAGCTTTCAGTAGCTCCTTGTTACTAGTTACTACTGTGCTGCTCCTGCAGTTAGTAATGTGGTGTCAAGAACAATTAAGACAATTGTTCATTTAAAGCCTCAAATATTGTACAATGCATCTATTGTAAATGCCAAGATTTATGTAGGGAAAAATCTTCGTAGCATCACAAGTTGGTCATCTGCCTTACAAATCATGCTGCACGTAATTCCTGAGGTTTATGAGATCTGAAAATAATTGCAATTTGCCTGACCCATTCATCTACTAAGACCAGCTGCAAAGCATCTAATCTTCTCTCTACACAATTTTTAATGGCTTAATTAACATAGTAATCACTTGGATTTGGAAATACATCTTGCTTGTATTATCAGTAACATGTACAATGCGCAAGTTGATAAAGGATTCACTGATTTACAAAATGCAATCATCTCTGACATTTATTACAATGAGAACAACATTACTGTTTAATCATTAATAATATAAAATTACTTTAAAAATAGAGAGGTCTTTGAGAAAACAAGAAAAAGAAGCCTTTTAAAAACAGATCTTATTTATGAAGCATTGCATTTCATCGTACACAGTCTTGTACTGTATACCCACCTAGAGGGGAAAAACTATTAAAAAAAACAATGAAAGGGGAAAAAATTGCTGCCAGATTAACTAGCATAGTGAACATCTACACATTTATAGGTACTTTTAGTAAAAACATACATTTACTTTTCTGTAAACATCAACTTCCAATTTAGATTCTGCATTTATACAAATCAGAAGGTACCAGTATGAGGAACATTCAAACTTTTTATAAGATTAATTCAATATAATGTACTAATTGTTTAATGAAAAGAACAACAAAGGAGAAAGCAAAATATGCGAAGAGAAGCAAATAGAGCAATGTGGCCCTGGATTATCAGTTTGAATCTCTGGTCCTTGTGCTCTGCAATGCAAAGAAAATACAATCAAAGCTAAGAATCCTGCAGTACCAGGGATGGTTAAGTTACTTTGCTGAACGGTGCCATATGTGTATGTGAATTCCATCTGAGGGAGCTCATATGCTGGAAAGCAATTGCTGCTGGGAAAAAGTAAAACAGAAGAGATGGCCTACACAGGAATTTCAGTCATTCTGATGATGGAGTCACTGATTTTAATCTGTTAATCGAGAACTATAATTATAGAAACAATTAATTAATTCAGTTCCGGTATTTTCCAGCAGATGTCCTCACAAGTCAATAGTGTCAACCAGAGATGCCACCATAACAAAAACTCTGGGGTGGGGAAGGAAAGGAGATTAGATTTAAATTAAGGTGATATGAAAACCTGTAAATAAAAACAAGGTAATGGTAAAAATACACTATCTATTTATCATCCTTAAATACAATCTTGAAAGATTATAAACAAAGGGCAAAAAAAAAAAAATGGGTATTCACAGTACTTCAGTTCTGTTGTCAGGCTTTCTATCTCCCTCTCCAGCACTGAAAAAGCAAAAGGTTCTAAAAGTGATGTTCTATCATTTTAAACATTTAAATGTGAAGAGTGAACAGAGTGTTTCAGTTGGGGAATAACATAAATCCCTGAACAATAACCCTTTCTCCTACGTAAGAATGTCACTATAAACCTTATCACAGCCATACAGTTGATGTGATTCTGCCTGTACTACTTGCTAGTGGCAAGGACATACAAATGTTGCCACCAAATGGAGTTTCCTGTAAGCATGAGATGCCTTGGGTATTCCTGTGAAATTGCAAGCAGATGAATTTATAAATAAAGGTGATCCTCAGAGTTAGCTCAATAGCTGTGAAGTTTTAATACCACAGTAAAATATTTATCTTACTTGTTCTTTCACATAGTGGACAATCAATCCTCGGTACACTGATATCTGTAGAATTAATAAAATATTAAGACCCACTTAGCTACAGATTCACTTATTCAATCAAGTATTGTTTCTGTAAGGTTGTAAGGTAATTTCCCATAGTGGCAACTGATTTCAAAGAACTTTCCCTTCTACTAACAAAAAACAGAAATATTTCACTTACTGTTCAGTACTATGAGCAAAGGATAAATAATTTTTCCTTTTTTCACTAGCAAAATTTTAGTGCTTATGTCAGGGAAGGCTGATAACACTAACCAAAGCAAATAAAATGTGACAAGGTGCTATGAATGCTTCATCCCAAACCTCAGTTCATCCAAAATACAGTCTTGAGATGAAACATCCCTTTTTGTTCTCAGCTCTAAAAGAATACAAACAGTGCAGTGGTTTTGTAATAAGCATTTGTCGTGGGCTAGGTTAAGAATACAAACTTCGGTGTTTCTGAGAGGTGAGAGTACACTGTGTTGCATTATTATAATTATTTGGGTGCCCTCAAATAACTCTGACATTCAATGTGCTTTGAGCACTTCATTCCCTTAGGCTCCTTTGAAAATCCCAGCCATAAGTAATACACTCTCCTTCCCCCTACCAGAGCTACTACTGTTAGTCTGGTAGCGGGGATATCCATGGATATCCATCTCGATAAGTTTTTCTGCCCCATCTGACATAGTACCCGACTGTCTAGCTGTGGATTGGAATCCAGCACAAAGGGAGTTCTTCTTTGGAGAGGACATACCCAAAAAGAGAGAGAATATCTGAATAAGAATTTTTGAGCAACCTTGCGAGACTGAATGGGAAAAGAAACTGAGAAGCTATATCCCCTTATGTGAAATCTTGCAAACTTTTTAATGACTCACCATCACTGTTAATGGTGGAGCATGCATAGTCTCATTGAAATTTAGGGCAGGAAGGGACTTCAAAAGGTCATCTAGTCCATCCATAACTAACTGTGAAATGGGACCCAAGAAATCAGTTGATGTTATCAAAGTTTTCCTTCTATATTTTTTATACCTACAACTAGGTGAAAGGTGATATCACCGTTTAGAGAAATAAAATTGGTTACAAAACCTCAAAGTATGAGGGCTCTTGTTAGCATGTCATCTGACATTTCAATAGCATAAATGGCTGTATTCCAAGAGGCTTATTGTGCTCTTTTTTAAAAATATGGCAATTTTTTTCACTTGATGTCCGTGAATGACCATGTTTCAATGATGCAGAAATGTCATGCTTTTTGATCGATCAAGGAAACATTTTATATAATAGCAATTTGCAGTTGAAATAATATCTTGAGCTTGCTGGAAAGACTCTCTGCATTTAATTTATCCTGAGAAGAGATTATTGCGGATTCTAGAATCTGAAAAACAAGTCAGATACAGTAAATTACAACGTTTGAGTTCTCTCAGCTTATGCGCAGGGTCCTCTTCAATTGTCCCTGAGTGGAGATATTTTCCATAAACCATAACTCTTATTTTCCCTAATCACAAATTGAAGCATAGAACAACTTTGTAATATAAATATTTCCATTTTAAATAATGGATGAAAATATACAGATGAAAACTTATAACTAGACAGCAGCTACAGTGTATCGCTTGTTTGTTCGGGTTCACTCCATTGACTTTTCTCTTCCTTCTGAAGCCTAACATCCAGGAGTTTAGGTCCTAAGCGGATATTAAGTATCTGTACTTAATACACAGGTTTGCTGTAGAAACACTGTTATCAAAACAGACTCTCCATACAAAGGTATACATAATACTAAAGCAAAACAATTCATGGTCAGATTTTCCCTGTGGCTCTGGGTGCATTATGCAAATGTATCAAAGTAAAAAAAACCATAACCCCCGATAGACTAAGTCATCCAAATGGGACTTTTCTTTTCCAGTAAACTGTATAAGGATAACTGTACGCATATCCAAAGAAACAGGATATCATTTTATTGGATGTCTGCAGGTAATCTTATCACACAAGGGAGTGGAAGAATCTGTGGCATGGCACAACACAATACCTTATTCTAAACAATTTAATAGAAGGTTAAACGATATGTAGCATGATAAAAATCAGTAGCCTCCATATTTTAGGCACCACTGATTAATTTAAAATAAAATTTAATAAACTGAAAAAAATAACGTTGTCCATTGGTTAATCTATTGCACCGTCTTTAAATGAAACAGCACTTTGAAACTCACAAATAAAAAAGCAGCACTCTCTTTTAATACCAACACCACTGTAACACATACCTTAGCGTGGCATGCAAATCCATATCTGCAGTCATTTTCTGTATTAACAAATGGAATGATTATTTTCTATTTCAAATATTAGTAGCATAACATGTAAGTGCAGATCATTCTGGCCACAAGTGTGGTAAGCCTTAACAAGTGTGTATTACAAGAGCATAAAATGCATAACATGACACTTACATCCAAAAACCTCTCTTTTTTATACTGTAACAAAGGCCGTCCTACAGGTAGAACTACAAGTTGCTGGACCCAGATCTTCAGTTAGCAGGATTACTGACCTTTCCTGGTTTTATTTAAAAAATAGAAGCAGTCACCATCAAAGCAGAACCATTAACAATCCAGTCAAAAGAATGCCATAGTTCCATTGAAAAAATAATTTGTCCATTTAGTAAACTCCATTACATGGGAAAGTTTTCATTATATAGGCATGTTAGAGTCTTACAGTGGTACTGTAAAGTCTTTCCTGTTGGGTATACATTTGTACAACCGCTATGATATGGTATAATATTATCAATAAAAATTGGTCAAACTGAGCTAAGCTTCACAAGACCACGCACTGAGTCTTCATGCAATGAATCTTGGCTGGCTAGGCTCAGGACGTGCATGGTATGGCTGTGTGTTATAGGGCTCCCTGCTGGCAGCATACCAGGAGGTGATGGAGCTTCCTCAGGAGTGAGAAACTGATGACCTTCATGTTCCTCTTTTAATGGTATCATGTCTGTCAAACCTGTTTCTGATGTGAGATTTGGCATGGAGGACGGTGGTGTCGGCTGCCCTAGGGTTAGCGTGGCACAAGGAGCACCGATAGTGGTCTTTCCTGGTAAAGGTAGCTCTTCACTAGTTATGCTGGGTTCACTCTGTAGTAGTGGTGTGGCAGCAGCCTGTAAAACGAATTTAGTGCTCTGAATGCACTGATCTTGATCACACTGAAGGGGGTCAAAACCCATATAGGGCAAACAAAACAGAAATGGGAGGATGTGGACAGAAGAGGTATGAAAAAAATGGGATGTGAGAAGAAAAAAGAGTCATTAGTATCATTCCATGGTTAGACTGCTGACAAAAAAAGAGCATGCATAACTAAACCAGCTGCATTCTGGGATGAAAGTCAGAGTAGATTATGATAAACTTTACAGTGCATGAGAGTCAGGGACTTCAGTTGACTCTAAAGAGGTACATTCTAAACAACTTTAACTTAGTTGGTTATTATTTATTCTTACTTGAAAATCTTGGAAATGCCTAATGATCAGATTTTGCTTGGTTTGCTGCATATTTGGACAAAAGTGGCAACTCAAATGTCACTGACTCCAAAAAGCATTTCAGCAGGCAGCTGGACAACTTTAACACAGCTCCTTTTACTCTAGGATGGCTAGAAATTCAGAAATTTTTTTAAGACATATCGCAAATATCTTTTTGAGTTTTAGAGCACTAGGTGTATCTCCTTTCTATTTATTTTATCAGGCTTTGTGTAACCTTAGAATTACTGTGCTATAGGAGAGCTTTTTCAGGGCAAACATCCCTTTGAATGCAGCCAGTTTTGTAAAAATTCATCTAGTAATACAGTCTCATTGCCCAAGATTTTGCTTCCCAGGTTGTTTAAGCTGTTAATATTCTTCAGCCAGGAGATGTACAAAACAATTATCAACCTGCAGCTTGGTTGCATGGACTTGATAGAAAAGTTCACTTCCAGGGTTTTTTATGCTGCTTATTCATTTGTTTAATCTTGACAGTGTGGAGGACCAAAACATAGCTGATTAAACATTTGTTTTCTGGCAAACATCCAAGATTTTTTAAACATAATGGACCAAATTCGCTCAACTATAACTCCATTTAAGCCAATAGAATTACACTGGGTATTAATTTGACCTAAAATCATTTACAAGGACAGTATTTGCAAAAATTAGTCAGTCAATCCCCAAGGTGGCTGAGTTGTAAACCACAATACCGTAATATGTCCAACTAACTAAAAATTGCAACACGTTCATGGGCAAACCATTGATTGGCAAAGATATCGTCCCTTCTTCAAAAAATCTATACCAAGGCATCAGTTTTGAGCTAACTGCCCTTTAAGGGACAGGCTAGGAGTAATCAAGGAGGCCGTACCCACCCTAGGGTTGGGCTATCTAAACATGAAGAGGCAGCTGAGAGAGAGAGGGGGGAGTAGAAGCCATATATGCTGTAGTGGGTGGTGATTTCTTTGTCTCCAGGAGACCGGCCTAATCAGACTCACATACTTGGTGTTATGTCTGAGAGCTTTGAACCAGGGTCTGGAGGTGAGGGTCTTATGAACCATTTGTTGTAACTGCTCCTGCCCTTATGCCTTATTAAA
Source organism: Emys orbicularis (assembly GCF_028017835.1). Taxonomy (NCBI): domain Eukaryota; kingdom Metazoa; phylum Chordata; order Testudines; family Emydidae; genus Emys; species Emys orbicularis. The sequence goes on along the minus strand of NC_088685.1, from coordinate 121,952,906 downwards.
GAGAACATGCTATTTTATTAGTGTGTATTGGCTTCTCCTCTGTCTTCCCTGCTGCTCCCAGGCTGTTAAAGCGAACCTACTACTGCCCCAATCAGGGGAAATTAAGGTGGAGCACAGCACCCTACTCACACCCCTGAGTTACATAAGTTTTGCCAACATAGGCTGTCGTGTAGACATATCCTTAATCAATTGCCTGCCACTGCCATGGTCTTTGGCATTGGTGCACCACTCAGATCGCTCACCAAGCAAAATGGCTTCACAGAAGCTACAATAAAATATAGTGCATAATGACCATATAATCCCAATACATAGGGCAAAAATGATAAGAGAGTCTAAATGGCTTAGGAGCCTAACTCCCATTTCCTTTTAGTGGGACTTGGGCATTTTTGAAACTTTTACCCACAATGTAGTTTGTATACTCCTTATGCATTTTGATCTTCCAGAATGATGTATACATTGAGTTTCGAATACATTCTTTTCTTTCATACAATCCTCTTATTCAAGGCCTGGTGGTGAGCACTCAGGCCTGGATCTAGCAAAGCACTGAAACATGTAAGTAGTCCCCATATGACTTCAAAAGCTTAAAACCGAGCACATGCTTCAGTGCTTTGCTGGGCAGGGGCAGAGTGCTCAGCACTTTGCAGGATCAAGTCCTTGACTGGCTATTCATTGTGAAGACCCATTCTTGATTAATAAATGGCTATTTCACTCCATCCCAAGTAATTAACTAAGCTATAGCCCCTGCATCAACCTTATTAGGAATGCCCTACAAAAATGGGGTCAGCATTCTAATCCTTCCAAAGAGACAACAAATTCCGTCTTCTCTGAGAAGTACTAGTCAAAGACTATACTCTTAGGCTTGGTCTACACTAACCCCCCAAATCGAACTAAGGTACGCAACTTCAGCTACGTGAATAACGTAGCTGAAGTTCGAAGTACCTTAGTTCGATCTTACCTCGGTCCACACGCGGCAGGCAGGCTCCCCCGTCGACTCCGCGGTACTCCTCTCGTCTAGCTGGAGTACCGCAGTCGACGGCGAGCACTTCCGGGTTCGACTTATCGCGTCCAGACAAGACGCGATAAGTCGAACACAGAACTTTGATTGCCAGCCGCCGAACTAGCGGCTGGGTATAGACGTACCCTTACATAACAAAGGCTCTAACCACCAGAGCATACTCATAATAAATAATTTTAGCAGCTGATTTATTGCCTTAGTGATGTTTCAGCATTTATCTTCAAAGCAGATAGTTGCCTAATGTGTTCCAGCACCATAAAAGTACACAATTTAAAATAGCATGAAGGCAATTTACTTAGATTTATGTAATGGTCTGTATTAAATCATTTTTATTGAATTCTAATTCATTGTAACTGAACCAACTTCTCAAAGATACCGAGAAAGTAGCTTGATAAAGCTCCATTAAAAAGGAAGCCATACATCTATCAGAGTTTCATGTGTATACAAGAGTATTCTCTTTTTTCTCCACTTCCATGAGTCCTCCCCTTTTCTGAAGGTTGGTACCACATCTGATTTCCTGACCACTACTTTCTGCCTGGTACATCCCCAGCACGCCATCCCTTTTCCAAAATTATTTTCAGTAGTTTGGTAAATTCGTGAGCTAAATCCTTAATACCCTAAGGCCTTGTCTACACTACGAGAGTACTTCGATTTTAGTTAATTCGACTATGTGGAATCGATATTACTAAGTCGAACGTGTGTGTCCACACTAAGGACAGTAATTCGACTTTGTGAGACTTTGTGAGTCCACACTAACGGGGCAAGCGTCGACATTGGAAGCGGTGCACTGTGGGCAGCTATCCCACAGTTCCCGCAGTCCCCCCTGCCCATTGGAATTCTGGGTCGAGCCCCAAATGCCTTCTGGGTAAAAAAATGTGTCGAGGGTGCTTTTGGGCGCCTGTCGTCATCCGTCCGTCACTCAAGCCCTCCCTCCCTCCCTCCCTGAAAGCGCCGGCGGGAAATCAGTTCGCGCGCTTTTCTGATTACTGACAGCGCGGACGCCACAGCAGTGCGAGCATGGATCCCGCTGCGACCATCGCTGCAGTTGTGGCAGTTCTCAATGCCTCGCAGCTTCTCCTCCACCTGTACCAGAGGCAGCTGCAGATCAATCATGAGAGGAGGCTACGGCACTACCGTGACGGCATGAAGTCGGACACTAGCTCCGACCTCTCTGAGAACATGAGACCCCGCGCCCAGGACATCTCGCTGTCACTGGGTCTTGTGGATACTGTTGAACGGCGATTCTGGGCCCGTGAAACCAGCACGGAATGGTGGGACCGCATAGTGCTGCAGGTCTGGGATGAATCCCAGTGGCTGCGCAACTTTCGCATGCGGAAGGGGACTTTCCTCGAACTGTGTGAGTTGCTGTCCCCTGCCCTGAAGCGAAAGGACACCCGGATGCGGGCAGCCCTGACTGTCCAGAAGCGAGTGGCCATAGCCCTCTGGAAGCTCGCAACGCCAGACAGCTACCGGTCCGTCGCTAACCAGTTTGGCGTAGGCAAGTCTACCGTGGGGGTTGCTGTTATGCAAGTAGCCAGGGCAATCGTCAAGCTACTGCTATCTAAGGTAGTGACCCTGGGAAACGTGGAGCTCATCAGAGATGGCTTTGCCGAGATGGGATTCCCAAACTGCGGTGGGGCTATAGATGGGACTCACATCCCTATCCTGGCACCGGACCACCAGGCTAGCCAGTACATCAACCGGAAGGGCTACTTTTCCATGGTGCTGCAAGCACTGGTGGACCATCGGGGACGTTTTACCAATATCTACGTTGGATGGCCTGGCAAGGTTCATGACGCTAGGGTGTTCAGGAACTCTGGTCTGTGTAGACGGCTGCAGGAAGGTATTTACTTCCCGGACCACAAAGTAACTGTTGGGGATGTGGAGATGCCTACAGTCATCCTCGGGGACCCTGCATACCCGCTAATGCCCTGGCTCATGAAGCCCTACACTGGCGCACTGGACTCAGGGAAAGAACTATTCAACTACCGGCTCAGCAAGTGCAGAATGGTGGTGGAGTGTGCTTTTGGCCGTCTCAAGGGCAGATGGAGAAGCCTACTCACTCGCTGTGATCTCAGCGAGACCAATATCCCCATTGTGATAGCTGCTTGCTGTGTGCTCCACAATTTGTGTGAGAGCAAGGGGGAGACCTATATGTCGGGGTGGGAGGTTGAGGCAAATAGCCTGGCTTCTGATTACGTCCAGCCAGACAGCAGGGCGATTAGAAGATCACAGCGGGACGCACTGTGCATCAGGGAGGCTTTGAAAGCCAGGTTCCTGACTGAACAGGGTCTCCAGTGACTTTTTACTTTGTGGACACAGATGCTGAACCTGCCCCCGTTTCTTTACCCAGTTACTGTTGACTATCCTTCCAAGTTACATACCCCCTTCCCCACCTTCCCAACAAATAAAATCTGTTCTGTTCTGTTAATGAACAAGGTTCTCTTTTTTACTGTTTTCGCGGGAATGTTTTAAACCGGGGACGCAGACTGTGGCGGGGGGCGGGCTTACTGTTTTGATGCAAATGATGCTTCTAAAGTCCGGGAATGACAGGCTCCGCAGTGCTGCATTGGTTGTTTCAACGCAGCCTGCCAGCAGTCCTGGGCGGGACTGGATGTATGTGTCGGCCAAGTGACTTTCTGGCAGGGGGCGGAGGGTAACAGATCCCCTGCTGCGTGGCTCTGTGATCCAGGATAAGGACCGCGGCATAGGATCTCTAACTGCCCTCCCCCGACACAAAGTCACAGATCAACCCCCTCGCACCCCAGAACAAGAAAACCGCCTCCCAGACTGACCAGGGTAACTGGTGACTGTGCTGTGTATGTGTCCTGATGCTGTACCTGCCCCCGCCTCTGTAGCCTGCTACAGGTGACTGTCCTGTCCAAGTAACAAACCCCTTCCCCCCCTTCAGACAGAATCACCTCCAAAAGACACTCTCGGAAACAGTACTTAACAGAAACCGATGTTTTATTACGAACCGCACATGAAAAGGGGGGGGGGGGGAGGAAACTTGGACATGGGCTAGTGTGAGATGGGTAGGAAAGGACTTTTCAAACTTTGGAACGAGAGCCTTCCATTGCTGCAGCAGTGTGCAGTGGCCGACTGACAGTTTTAACGGCCCTTGCCGCCCCTCCTTCTTTGTACTTTTGGTGAGGGGGGTGTGGGACTTGGTGGCGGGGGAGGGCGGTTAGAGATAGACAGCAGCAGTGCTCTGTCCTCCTGCCTCCGGTCTTGCAGAACATCCACTAGGCGCCGGAGCGTCTCCGTTTGCTCCCTCATTAGTCCAAGCAGGGTTTGAGTAGCCTGCTGGTCCTCCTGGCGCCACCTCTCCTCCCGTTCCATGACTGCTCTGTGCATTTGTGACAAGTTCTCCCTCCACTGTGTCGTCTGGGCTGCCTGCTCTCGTGAGCACTCCATAAGTTCATAAAACATGTCTTCACAAGTTTTTCTCTTCCTTCTTCTAATCTGCGCTAGCCTCTGGGAGTGTGATGCCAGGCTGGGTTGGGAGACAGTCGCAGATGTGTCTGTTGGAATGGGAAAAAGGGAGTAAATTCCTGAGACAGATAAATGAAGTTGCTAACAAAGAGCATAGTCTTTCTCTGTGAACAACACCATGCACTGCACCTTTCACATGCGCACTCAGGACAAGGTCGAATTTTCGGCCCTCGCCTTATGTGTCTGGGGTCCTGCAGTTGCGATCAGAGAAGCGTTGCAGGACACCTCTACTTCTGCTGCGGGAAAACATGGTAAGCCGTAGACTTGTGGCAGCTTAAACATGTAATAGTAGCACTGGGCTCCTTTCGCACTGAATGCAAGGCCACTCTCTGCTGGCAGCAATCAGGGAAGCATGAGCTCTGCCCCTGTCCCACCACCTCGCGGCTGTCCCCGGGAAAGATCCCTGTATGCTGCCCCTCTGCCGCCTCCACCGCGTGGCTGTAAAGCAGTCCAAATACTAACATTCCCCTCCCTAATTTAAAGCAGGGCGTCATGTGTGACATAACCCTCATGAGGATCTCGGAGACCGAGAGGGGAAGGATGCTGCGTGAATGCATGCAGAGGCCTGGGCCATATGCCGCCATGCTGTGCCGCGCACTGATCCCCGACTACCTCATGGACTCATGGCGTGGGAACGTGTGCTACCACGGGGGACCAAACAAGATTGCCCTGCCGTTGAACCTCGTGCGCATGCTGGAGCGGTACCTCCAGGAGAGCTATGCGGAGCTATCCCAGGAGGACTGTCTGTCCATTCCCGGGCACATTGACCGCCTTTTCCTTTAAGTTGAGCATAACGGACTACAGAGTGGAGGGGCCGTGTTGTGGACTAATCATGAATATCCGGACAGTACTTGATTTTCTATACATAGTTAGTAGAAAAAAGTTTACTAAGCCAACTAAATCATGAACAACAAATTACTGATATAGTTATTATTCCTGTTTTGTTATAAATAAAAGTTTCTATGTTTAACTGAGTGACTGAAAAGCCCATTCTTAACAATATAAATATTCCACTTATGTTAAAATGAAATGTTTAGACGTTTAAAGCACTCACTGCTTGATCCTTCCCCTGATTCGGTGTCCGGGGTAAGGGCTGTGGACGGTTGGTAGGGGATCTCGGTAAGGGTGATGAAGAGCTCCTGGCTGTCGTTGAAATCAGCGGTGCAAGCGCTGTCGACTGCCTCGTCCTCCTCATCTCCTTCCTCATCTTCCCCGTCACCTAACATTTCCGAGGAGGAACCGGCCGTGGACAATATCCCATCCTCGGAGTCCACGGTCACTGGTGGGGTAGTGGTGGCGGCCGCACCTAGGATGGAATGCAGTGCCTCGTAGAAACGTGATGTGTGGGGCTGGGATCCGGAGCGTCGGTTTGCCTCTTTGGTTTTTTGGTAGCCTTGTCTCAGCTCCTTGATTTTCACGCGGCACTGCGTTGCATCCCGGCTGTATCCTCTCTCTGCCATGGCTTTAGAGATCTTCTCATAGATCTTTGCATTCCTTCTTTTGGAGCGCAGCTCTGAAAGCACGGACTCATCGCCCCACACAGCGATGAGATCCAAGACCTCCCGATCAGTCCATGCTGGGGCCCTCTTTCTATTAGATTGCACGGCCAACTCTGCTGGAGAGCTCTGCATCGTTGCTAGTGCTGCTGAGCTCTCCACGCTGTCCAAACAGAAAATGAGATTCAAAGTGGCCAGACAGGAAAAGGAATTCAAATTTTCCCGGGGCTTTTCCTGTGTGGCTGGTCAGAGCATCCGAGCTCAGACTGCTGTCCAGAGCGTCAACAGAGTGGTGCACTGTGGGATAGCTCCCGGAGCTATTACCGTCGATTTCCATCCACACCTAGCCTAATTCGATATTGCCATTTCGAATTTAGCGCTACTCCTCTCGTTTTCGAGGATTACAGAAGTCGAATTTAAAAGAGCTCTATTTCGAACTAAGTAGCTTCCTGGTGTGGACGGGTGCAGGGTTAATTCGATGTAACGGCGCTAAATTCGATATAAGCTCCTAGTGTAGACCAGGCCTAAGAAGCCTGTCATCTGGACCAACTGACTCATAGTTGTTCATATTTCCCTAGTAATTCCTCCCCGGCCTTTTATCAATTGCTATTTCAAGTCCCCCTTTTAAAAATACTCCTTCCCACAGTCCTCCCTTCAGGGGAGCGATCACGACAATTATTGCGGGGGGGAAATGAATCTAATAAGATACATGCTATACTTCACTATTCATTCACACTGCATTTTGTTGCCTCCTTGACTTTGCATACTGTCTAATACCCTAGATTTCAAACTCTTCATGGCAGGCACTATGCCTTTTTACATGGTTTGTAAGTCACCTTGCTCATTGTTGGTGCTATATACAAAAGATTACTAAAGAACAACATATTTCTCACTTCTTACTCTGTGTTAAGATGATTTCATACCAAATGTGTAGTTATGCCAGTTCATATATACAGTACAATAATTATTAAAGATTTATACACCTTCAACTTGTGATAGCAACAAATTACTTGCATGGATCAATTAAAGAAAAGAGAACAGCCGGAACAGATCAGTGACAATCTCTAGTGCTTTTTTGTTGTTCAGGTGCACCGTTTCCTTACACAGCTTCTGTTTAGGTTTCCAATATTCTGCATTTTATGAACAGTGATCAAATATGCAACTTTTTATGTAAAATATAACAGTAAACAGCTTTCCACAATCTTAATTGTGTAAATCTTGTAAATCTTGGGACGTACTAGGTTTTAAATTTGTTTTGAGAATGGATTATAGTGGGATTTATATTATATGAGGCATATGCATGAAATGAATCTCTCAAATCTATGGCATTTTTATGCAAGTATAGCACTCTTCGGTTTGTGATATACTCAAGCTATCAAAAAGGAATTTGTCTACAAAAATAATCTGAAGGTGTTCCCTGATTACATGATATGTTTCCTAGGTTACACAAAATACAGGGGGAAAATGTTAGTAGGAAGTGCCCTCAAAGATATTCCACTGAATTTTTCAATATTAAAATTTTAGATTAAAAAACCCTAAAAAGCCAACAATGGGGTATCAAACTATTTATAGCTCAATTGTTCAAAAAGATTAGAGTTAATCCCCTTGGCTCCTTCTTCCCCTAGATCCTATCATCTGATTTTGTTAGCTATACACAGCTTCCCCCTTTTTACTGGAGCAGCTGACTGAGCCTGAAAAATACTGGATCAAGTGCTTGTAAGTACACAAGTTCGATTGTGTATATTATATAAATATATCTATATCGAAATTTGTCATTTTGATATTTATTTTCACACCAACAGCCACATACCAAATGCAAACTAGACAATGTGAAAAAGCTAATTCTTTACTTTATTTCACAAATAATTGATACAAAGACCTGTATGCACACAGGTTTTCTGAAGAAAATTTGATTTTACCCCATACAATTATTAGAGCTCTTGTTCATATTAATATAGCTCTCACACTCTAACACCACCAGCAGCAATTCTATTAGTTTTAAATGCAAAATTAACTTCATAGCTAAAATTCTCTAACAGCAATGTCTTTAAAAATGTTACAATTCTTGAAGTATTTAAGAAAAGGCTGCACAACAGAGTTCTCTAATGAGCTACAAGTAAAACACAAACATTAATAAATGGTTAAGAGGAGGATTGGTTGAACTGAATGATGGAGTTATGACCTAGTGGGCATAACTGAAACCTGGTGAGATGAAACATGTAACTGGCATGTCAGTTTAGATGTGCACAATCTATATGTGAAAGATGGAGGGATGGAAGGTGGAACTGTATATCAATGGACACAATGCCAGCAAGCTATCTTTTGACAGTGAAGGGTAGGATGATGATACACTTGGTAAGAATGGAAGGAATTGTGTTTGTGCAGTGCCCAGTGCAATGGGGCACCCATCCCAACTGGGGCCTTTAGGTGATATCATAATAGAAATATTTACTACTGATAATAATTATAATGATGGAAGGAATGAAAAGCAAAGGAGAAAGTACAATGCTACAGATCACGTGGAGAATGAGAATTAAAATTTCATGGATCAAACCACGAAGTGCTAAAAAAACATAAGATAAGTCCTTTCACGAATATCCTTACCCAGACATCTGGAGGGTAACAAACAGATGTATATGTATGAAAATGATTCCTAGAATTTGTGGAGGGCAGCTTTATGACTCCAACTGGAGGCTCTACATCTTGCAGAAAGGGAAGAAATGGAGGACTGAGAATAATAAGGGAACTTGGCACCAGTGACTGTAAACTACCAAGGTACTAAGGAACAGATGCCTACAATGCGATAGCACAAATGTTAGATTTTTAAAAAGGAAGTTTTAAGGAAATTAAGAAATGGACCAAGCATGATGTAAAGGGTGGAAATATTAAGATTTACCAGTTGGTAACAAGGTGGAGAATCCTAAGAGACACCATTCTTAACAACAAACTATAATTCCTCTGGGAGGTGGCGGGGGTGGGGGTGGGGAATGCACAGAATGAAAAGTATTAAATGTTGCTTTATAATGGATTGCCAAAAGAACTGAGGGTAAAAATACCCTGTATTAGAAATTAAATAAGAATACAAAGAATCAATTCAGGTTTGTAAAGAAAAGATAAATACAAGAGAAATGCAGATTGACTTATGGTAGGCACAAGGAGTAAGGGGAATAAGAGCTTTCACAGATCTATGAGGAGAAAAAAGAACTAAATAGAAAGTAGGAATAAATGAGAAGAGGGTAACAGACGATTCCATAATGGCTGAGATACTGGAGTCCTTGCTAAAAAAGACCAAACAAACAAACAAACAAACAAACAAAAAACCCACAAAAAACTCTTTAAACAAGAGAGAAGGTATTTGGACAATTGTGAAGTAATGAAGACCTTGTAAAAATAGCAATTGATAAAAGGCAGGGGAGGAAATACTTGGGAAATATGAACAACTATGAGTCGGTTGGTCCAGATGACAGGCTTCTTAGGGTATTAAGGATTTAGCTCACGAATTTACCAAACTACTGAAAATTATTTTGGAAAAGGGATGGGGTGCTAGGGATGTACCAGGCAGAGGGCCGTGGTCGGGAAATCAAATGTGGTACCAACCTTCAGAAAAGGAAAGTGTGATCCTGGTAATTACCATTTGGTAAATCTAATTTCAGGTCCTAGTAGAATAATGGAAATATTGAGAGAAAAAACTTTGTAAACGTCTATAAAATAATGGAGTCACCAGTTTGTGAAGAACAAATTACACCAAACAATCTCAGTCTCAGTGCTTTGAGAGAACTGCAAAATCAGTGAACGAAGAGAATGCAGATGTAATGATCAAGATTGAAGTAAATCATTCAATAGACAGCTACACAAAATCTCAATGGTAAAATTATTGCAAATGCCCTTAAATATAAAAACAATGGCACAGATTGTAAGCAGGATGATGGATCATAAATAAGGATAGTGATAAAAGGTACTGTATTGTATTGGAAGGAGGAGTGTAATGGGTTGCCATTGAGATTGGTCTTTGAGTTAGAGTTAATCTGAAAATCTTCAGTGATGAGATCTTGAAGAGGGCAAACACCACATTAAATTCACAAATGATACTGAACTAGAAGATGCTGTGAGAAATGAAGATATAAAACAAAGCAGCCTAGAAAGATTAAAAGACGGGAGCTGGAATTAAAATGCGATTCTGCCTGGAAAGATGCAAGCCAGTGTGGAAAATATTCTGAAACAGTCAATTTTAATTCAACCTGGCAAGAAATAATGAGGGAGACACAGAAGTGATAGTACAGAGAATATTAGATGAGTGATCACTGAATCATGGCAAAAACAGGCCAATGAGATTGTGTTCCATAGATAGAAGCATCACAGTATAGCGCAGCACAGAAAAGTGATAACTGTTCTCTGTATGGTTTGGTGGGACTGCCCCTGGAATTTTACATCCACTTCTGGGAACATGATCAACAACAGGAAGGGGAGACAGACCGGTGAAAAAAATGGAAAGTGGGTAAGAGGGCTTGACTTACGCAGAAAGATTTATGACCTGATTCTACAAAGACTAACTCAAGTGCTTAACTTTACATGCTATGATTGGTCCTACTGAGTTCAGTGGCACTCAGGGTACATAAAGTTAAGCCCACAGGAAGGATTGGGACATAAGAGAGCAAAATGTGCAGCTAAATGTGACTAAAGAGGATCATAAAAAAAAAACCTGCCCATAAATGTTCAAGAACAGAGAAGAATATTTTGGGTCAATGCGTTAATTAGAATTAATGCCCTGAAATTAAGGCAAATTTAGAGTGATATTGGGACAATGAGCTATACTAGATCCAGGTTTCCACCAATTAGTCTCTTAAAAATGGCACTGGTAATTATTGTAGAATAGCACAATGATCTATGGCTGCACGTAAATGGGCTGAGCCCTGACCATGTCCTCAACTGAAGTCACAGATGCAGGGCTAGTGCCCAAACATAACCTCCAGTCCTAGGATAGGATTTTTTTTTTTTTTAAATAAACTAACAACTCCACCACAAACATATGACTTAGCCTAAGCTTCTTCTCTCAGCTTGGTTGTCCCTCCAGGACCATCTGGCCTTAGCTCTGTGGAGAGCAGCTCTCATATTTAGGATATAGCCATGTCTTTGGTGATCTCTCCAAAGGGTATTTCTCTAGATAGTCTTCTCTCTGCTGCATAGCCTTTGCCAGTAAGGATAGCCAAAAATCTGATGCAATGAAATCTGTACCCTTCCAGGCAGACTCTCCATGTACTTCTCCAATATTGTCAAATTCGCTAATTCTATTAATAGCTGTGTCTTGAGCAGGGCTGGATTAACGCTGGGGCTTTCAGGGCTGCAGCACAGGGCCTCAGGCTAAGGGGGGTCCCGCAAAAATAAATCCATAATTATATACAATTCAGTAGTCAGCAACCCGTCAATCGCGATCAACTGGTCGATCCTGGAGCCTCTGCCAGTCGATCGCGATCTCCGGGCCGCTAAAAGTCCAGCAGCGCAGCAGGGCTCAGGCAGGCTGCCTGCATGCCATGGCCCCATGCCACTCCTGGAAGTGGCTGGCTGCTGGCACGTCTCTGCGGCCCCTGGTGGGAGGGGAGGCGGCTCCATGCACTGCCCCCCCCCAGCACCGTCCCCGCAACTCCCATTGGCTAGGAACTAGCCAATGGGGGCTGCGGGGGCGGCGCTTGCTATTATATGCTGCAGATGGCATAGGCCTTCACCACTTGACACACAAAAAAATCTCCACTAGCTGTCAGCAGTGGTAACTATAGTATTAGCAGTTCTCCTACAACAAAAATAAGAACTAGAGGGAAGGTCAGTTACAGATGGAGAAGGTCTCATTCTATCTGCTGTTCAGCGGTACTTACACAACAGTAGAAACATCACAGAAATTCAGGATAAATTGATGCTTCCAGAGTGAGTTCGGGGTCATACCCTACCTACTTAGCAACTGCTGCTAGGTAAGCAAGCTGTCACTGCGTTGTAGCAAAAGCAGCCTGTAAGACAACTGCAAAGATATACTCTAGGAATTATTTTGGGGAAGTCCTATAGCTTGTATTATACAGGAGGTCAGACTAGCTGATCACAGGGTTCCCTTCTGGCCTTGGAATCTATGAAAAAACTGAAGAGTGGATATTTGAGGGTTCTGGGGGAGTTTGTATCTAGGAGAAAGACAGGACTTGGCAGATAGCTGAAGACAGGCTGCTGGAATCCTAACTGGAAATGGAAAGGCTGGTAAGAACTCAGAGCTAGCAGCAAGGCTAACTGAAGGTGACAGGAAGGGAAAAGACTTGTAACGTGGCAGAGCCCAAGGTCCAGGATATGAATAAGGATGATTTTTTAATGCAGCTTAAAGATGGAATGGGACTATCACAGAATCATAGAAATGTTGGACTAGAAGGGACCTCAATAGGTTATCCAGTTCAGTCCCTCACACTGTCAAGTAAGCCAGGCTCACCTGAGGAGGAGCCTGAGGTCACGAGAGGGGTCCATTGGAAAGTACGAGAACATGCAACTGAGAGCATGGAATGTGAGGGAAGGTTGGAAAAGGAGCTGTGAGGAGCAACAAAGATATGCTCTGTCACTAGACTATCAGACTGGCTAAAGAAAGGAAGTTAAGAATCCTCTTCTGAACTATGTTAGGTATAAAAAATGAACAATTTTGGATAGGTAAGAGATATGACCCTGTGCAAAAGATCAGGATACTGAACAGCTCAACAAAACTCAGGGGAGATTTTTGGAGGTTCAAACGTCATGTAGGCACTTAACTCCTACTGGAAGCCAATTAAAGGCAGGCACCTTTCTCCCATTTGTGTGTTTGAAAATCTGCCCATAACATATATGATGTGTGGAGGTGTGGGTCTTTGGCCTATAAGTTCTAGGACTGGAAGGTATAGCATCTTGAGAAACAAGATGTCAGAGACTCTTAAAAATATTTCTATATGTAAACACATGTCCTATTCAATTTTCCAAGTGTCCCCTGTGAAGTCATTTTCAGGCATGAAGGCTGGACAGTTGTCATAAAGGGTTCAAAGTGACTATGCTCTCTTCTGTGGCTTATCTTCATCCAAGGTTTTTCCCACCTCAGGTCCACTGAAATTCATTCCATCACGAGGCAAGTCCTAGAGCATTTGAAAATCTAATTCCAGTACCTAAAGCTATACTACTGTGTGCCTACATACATCACTCTTTATTCAGCAGCATGCACTGGTTTGACTCAATTCCCCCTTTACATTTGATCATCTCAGTACATTTCATGATCAATGTTGCAAGATCTTTCCACTTTTCCAGAGATACAAAAGCTGCAAAGTCAGTCTGTTGACAGGCTATTTGATCAGGAATATCTGGTAGGTGATGAGTATTCTGTTCTTAGAAAACCTGTGTGTCACAGTGACTTCACCAGCTTCACAAATATGACTGTATTAGTGAATTTAATTAGGCACATGCATTGAAGTATATAAACTATAGTATGGGCATATCTATGTTGTAGAGCAGGGGTTCTCAAACTTCACTGCACCACGACCCCCTTCTAACAACAAAAATTACTACATGACTCCAGAAGTGGGCTTCGGCCTGGGCAGTGGGGCTCGGGCTTCAGCTTTGGCCCTGGCTCCCAGAAAGTCTAAGCCAGCCCTAGCGACCCCATTAAAATGGGGATCCAACACAGAGATTGAGAACTGCTGTTGTAGAGAGTTCTAACAGAATTTGATGCTGAAAGCAAAGGCTAAATGCGTAGCTGGACTGGGATGATCAAAGAGATCTGCTGGAAGAGACTCCATATTATGTCTATATAATTGTTCCAAAGTGACAGAATATGACAAAGACCTACTGTGGCTAATTTGTCTCTGTACATAAGAATCCCTGACAGAGTCCAAGGAAGTTTGGCTGAGGGTGTCCTGAAACATTTCAATATATTTCCAGGATTTTACAGTTTGAGGTAATCTTCTTGAGTAGAACTTGCACTGAGATCTAGCATGGCCTGCCCTGTAGGTAGCTGACAAAAAGCTTAAGATAAATGCCGTGATTGTACTTGAAGTCATCAAGGTACTTCTTGTTAAAAATTATAAAAAATAATAAAACTTGTTAAAAAAATAACATTATAAAGAAAACTGACAACCATTCCACTAAATCCTTGCAGCAGTAAATGGAAACAATTCTAAAATCTTATAGCAGAATCTTTATAAAAGTTTCAGTGATAGTAAAGCTCACAAAGTCATGAGAAGTGTATTCTTTCTTCAGTCAAAAATCAAGACTGAAATTATGCTAGAAGGCTGTGGTGAGAATTTATTTCCCTCCCTCCCTTTGAGGAAAGAAAAAGTGCATAGAGTCCATACATTTAATGAATCTTTAACATATCCTCACAATCTACAAACTGGAAGAACAAGAGGTCAGAAGTGGGCATCTTTGCTACTTATTCTCTTCTTCTTGGCACTGATGTGAGTCCTTTGCCATCAAGGGGAATAACAGGAACCATTGGCACATTTTTGGAAGATTAATTAAAGTTCTGAATATGGTATTGAGGTTGCCTGTTGTTCATTAGAAGTTCAAAGTCCCCCTCCTTTTTCTCAAAATGCACCCCCCCATCTTAAACATCTCCTCTTGTTAACCTGTCCTGTATAAATATGTGTCAGTCTAGAAAAATCTGCACTGCACAGGCAAAGGAAGAAAGTATTTGAGAAGAATACGATACCAAATGATACTCTGTTCTGCAAAACTGATGAATCGGGGTACATCCATGACAACCGAATAGTCCAATTCAAAACAAGGCAGGTATCAACAGGATATGTAAAAGTGACACTGTATATTCAGTAGACAATAGATTTCAAAGTGTAGGGGGAAAAAAACATTTTTCTATTGTCCATGAGTAAAAACTATCATTATTGTATAGATATAGATAAAAACCTTGATTTCTTACTGCATAAGCCTATTGCAGTATAGTTAATAATGAACAATTCCACCTATCAGAGTGGCAGCTGTATCCAGTTAGTTTATTACTTGATTAGTTCACATGAAAGCGGAGAAGGGAAACATTCACAGGGATCTTGATGAACAACACTATGGGATGGTTCCTACCATGTTGCTCTGAGACTGTGTTGCCCCATACATTGTAATGCCATTTGATGGTGCTGCTGGCTGTGGTGTATCTGGCTGTATAAATCCTCTTCTGTCAATTAGACTACAGAATAATAATAAAAAAAACACACACAAGATTGTTAGAAAGATTGTTCTGATTAATAATTCTCCACCCCCAATAAAAATAGGTTTCAATATTACATCATCAAATCTTAATGCATCACCACTACCTTCAAATATAACCTGTAATTCAGATCTGAGAAATGTGACTTCACCTCAACTCACCAATAGCAAAAGAAAATTAGTTACCTGCAACTGCTTTTCTACATGGAAAGTGATTATGAGAAGAGGCACATTTCTGGGTTTCTACCTCAGGTGTAAAATTTGGATGCTGACTAGCAAATAAAAAAGAATTTGGAACCCTTGAGGGAGAGACAGATTGAAAGACCCCCATAGTGCACTCTGCATCTGTGTCTCTTCTGAAGTGTCTACATTATCTTCTCTTGCAATTCAGCTTCTGAATTTGTTGCCAAAGGCTGAAACCCAAAATTATGAATCTATTATAATTTACTTAACAAGGAATTATCATGAAAGAAACAGAAGGGAGCACTAGTGTAGAATATTTACCAGTAGTTTTACTAATCTTATGCATCTCTGCCCATACCAGAACCTCCACTATAGCGATCACAGACAGCGCTGAACCCAGGGGAGTAAATAGGAAATATTAAAAGCAGAAGACTAGTGTAGACAAGGCTTACATTCAGATAGGTTTGTGTAGAATTTTAACACACAAAGGTAAAAACAGAGGGAACAGTGTGAGTGAAACACAAAATGAACAGTCTAGTGAAGAACTTGAACAAAGCTGTTTGCTGGAATTCTGAAAGTAGTGTGATCACACTGTGTATTATAGGCTGCACGTTGGTTTTGGCAGCTAATATCTATGTACAAGACTATATACACTTCTAAATAAACTAAACTTACAGCTTGTCTACATTGCCCCACAGTTTGGACTACAGGAGTGTGAACAGCAGCGCGCACCAAAGAGCTGTGCTGCAACTCTGCTGTGTGGATGGTGTGGGCGCAAACTAAAAGGAATACAATGTACAAGCAAAAGAGTAATTACATTATTCTGTTTTCTGAAAACAATTAACTGCTTGGAGTTCCTCACTTCCAACAGATGTAAATGCTGCAATGAAAGATCAAAGAACCACCAAACAAGTTTATTTATGTTTCAGGTGTATGAACCTGTACTTTAACTGTTTTACTAGATCTAATTGCTGACTCAGCCATAAAACAGAGTTAGCAACTTACTTGTATCCGTCATCTAAAAAGATCAGTTTCAATAAATAGTACAACGAAGCCCTGTTTTAGTTGAGCAAACTGAAGTAAGATAACAAAAGTCAAACTTAGATCAGTAAGTCTGTGGTCTCATCCTATACAAAAACATTACTTTTAGTAACTCTTACCTTGGAGAGATGGGCCCGCACAGCGCTGCACAACAATTAGTAAAGATGTTGCCATAACTGTATGGATTGTAATTCTCTTTACCTCTTTTATTTGACCAAGATCCTTTAATCTAAAGAGACATGAATATAAAATATCACATACTATGTCACATACAATTGCTAGGGCAAATTAGGGGTAATCACAGTAACAACAAATATGATAATCATTATTTATGATTTGTGGAAGAAAAGAGGAAAAGAATGTTTAAAAGAACATCTGTACTAACCCCACAGCCCTGAAAGGGCTTTGGGAGAATCTCCATGACACAACCACATAGAGGCTATATCCACTATTTCAATTTCAGAATATGTAGATTGGAGTAATGGCTACTAAGCAAATGGATGGGAGAATGAATTCCATGTCTTCTGTTGTCTATGGAGTTCCCTGAATACAGACTGAATAATTCAGGCTTTTCACGGGAAGGAGGTGAGTTAGTAAGTTCCTTAGTAAGTCTGAGGAAGAGTCCTTGCTATTCTGCCTTGAAAAATAAAGAATAGGCATGCTGCACTGTCGTAATTCCCTGTTATCTGAGAGTTTTCCATGGAAAGTGTTTTATTTAACAACACAGAAGACAATTAGCTCTGTCTATACAGCCAAGGTTGACTCCAATTCAAAAACAGATGAGGACTGCTATTTCATCTCACCTGTCTTATTTAACAAATATGGTGCATATTCTTCAACCTCTGGCTACTTGCCAAGATATTTATTACTGAAGAATGCTCTGCATCTTTATTCTTTGTATTTTGTAAAATACACAATTATAACTTAGCCCTTATGCAATAAGCAAAATATATTTGTTACACAAAAATGCTAGGTTTGGGGTTATCACACAATTATGAAAAAAGCTACAATAAATTAGATAAAAATAAAAAGTAAATTTGGAGTAATTCCTTCAAAAAGCTTATGTCCGTATATTTGGATTAAATGGAAAAACTAAACAATGATCTCTTATACCATCTGTTAGTTAGCTTTAGTCTTCCTTTAGTCTCAATAATTCTTAATAATCTGGTTAGGAGAGACATGAAGTATCTGTCTCCACAGTTAGTTAAATGAACTGTTGTGACACTGGAACCAATGGATCCATCCTCCATGTAGAACGGAGACTGTAAAAGCGGATAAGGCTGACCTCTGAACTAATGATTTATTCTCTATTGGGAGAACCAGCCCTCATTTGCCAGAGCACTCAAACAAAATTTAGTTTAAATGGCAGAAAGTCAAAGACAGACAAGACACATGATGGAACTTGTTTTCAAAACCAGACTGGTTGATATTTTCTGAAACTTTGTTCAAGTCTGAGTTGTTTTTGAATTACAGATTATGTAGGATTCTAGTGGAAAACATTGGAAAAAGAGTGCTATAGACAGCTGGATACTTCCCCACTGAACTGAAGTGTATAAAATACAGAGACTTTTTGAAGGACTGGCTTTCACTTGCATTTTGTTGTTTTTGTTTGTTTGTTTCTTCTGTGTCTGTCATTTTCTGTTCCCAGAAACTAGTCTAATGGGTCTTATTGAACCTTGGTTATAATTAGGGCTGTCAAGCGATTAAAAAAATTAATTGCGATTAATCGCGCTGTTAAACAACAATAGAATACCATTTATTTTAAATATTTTTGGATGTTTACTACATTTTCAAATATATTAATTTCAATTACAACACAGAATACAAAGAGTACAGAGCTCACTTTATATTTATTTTTGATTACAAATATTTGCACTGTAAAAAAACAAAAAAATTGTATTTTTCAGTTCATCTCATACAAGTATTGTAGTCAGGGCTGGCTCCAGCCGAGCAAGCTATAAATAATAATAATTAATGGAGATATCACATCTCCTAGAACTGGAAGGGACCTTGAAAGGTCATCGAGTCCAGCCCCCTGCCTTCACTAGCAGGACCAAGTACTGATTTTGCCCCAGATCCCCAAGTGGCCCCCTCAAGGATTGAACTCACAACCCTGGGTTTAGCAGGCCAATGCTCAAACCACTGAGCTATCCCTCCCCCCAAGCTGGTGCTTGGAGCGGCAGCTTGTAGGAGGCGGCATTCCGCCCAATCCTAGGGCGGCACGGCTGCTTTTTTTTTTTTTGTTCTGCTCCGGCTGCCCTGTAGGGGGCGGCGGCGCGGAGGACAGGAGCGCCCTGCAACAAGCCCGGCAGGGCAGCCCGCGTCCTTCCCTCCCAGCCGACCGGAGCAGCGCGGAGCCCTCCCGGCCCCCTTCGCTTTCTCCCCCCGCTCCCTCCCCCTCCCCCCGCTAGCCGGGGCACATCTGCAGGGCAGGGAGTCCCCCTGCACCCTGGCTCCGGCCGCGCCGCAGGTTTTTTTTTTTTTTTTTGCTTTGCTGTTCTGGCCGCCGCGTTTTTTGTTTTTTTTTTGCTTGGGGCGGCCAGAAAGCCAGAGCCGGCCCTGATTGTAGTGCAAACTCTTTATCATGAAAGTTGAACTTACAAATGTAGAATTATGTACAAAAAAACTGCATTCAAAAATAAAATATAAAACTTTAGAGCCTACTAGTCCACTCAGACCTATTTCTTGGTTAGCCAATCACTCAGACAAACAAGGTTGGTTACAATTTGCAGGAGATAATACTGCCTGCTTCTTGTTTACAATGTCACCTGAAAGTGAGAACAGGCATTCGCTTGGCACTGTTGTAGCTGGCGTTGCAAGATATTTACATGCCAGATGCGCTACAGATTCCTATGTCCCTTCATGCTTCAACCATCATTCCAGAGGACATGCTTCCATGCTGATGATGGGTTCTGCTTGATAATGATCCAAAGCAGTGCGGACCGCCGCATGTTCATTTTCATCATCTGAGTCAGATGCCACCAGTAGAAGGTTGATTTTCTTTCTTGGTGGTTTGGGTTCTGTAGTTTCCATATCAGAGTGTTGCTCTTTAAGACCTCTAAAAGCATACTCCACACCTCGTCCCTCTCAGATTTTGGACGGCACTTCAGATTCTTAAACCTTGGGTTGCGTGGTGTAGCTATTTTTAGAAATCTCACATCAGTACCTTCTTTGCGTTTTGTCAAATCTGCTGTGTAGGTGTTCTGAAAACGAACATGTGCTGGGTCATCATCCGAGACTGCTATAACATGAAATATATGCAGAATGCAGGTAAAACAGAACAGGAGACGTACAATTCTCCCCCCAAGGAGTACAGTCACAAATTTAATTGACGCATTCTTTTTTTAACAAGCATCATCAGCATGGAAGCATGTCCTCTGGAATGGTGGCCGAAGCATGAATGGGCATATGAATGTTTAGCATATATGGCACGTAAATACCTTGCAACGCCGGCTACAAAAGTGCCATGCGAACACCTGTTCTCATTTTCAGATGACATTGTAAATTAGAAGCAGGCAGCAGTATCTCCCGTCAATGTAAACAAACTTGTTTGTCTTAGCGATTGGCAGAATAAGAAGTTGGACTGAGTGGACTTGTAGGCTCTAAAGTTTTACACTGTTTTGTTTTTGAGTGCAGTTATGTAACCAAAAAAAATCTGCATTTGTAAGTTACAATTTCACGATAAAGAAATTGCAATTCAGTACTTGTATGAGGTGAATTGAAAAATGCTATTTCTTTTGTTTATCATTTTTACATTTGTAATCAAAAATAATAATATAAAGTGAACTTTCTGCATAAAGTTCAACTGGTATTCTATTGTTATTAAGTGCGATTAATCACAATTAATTTTTTTAATCACAATTAATTTTTTTGAGTTAATCGTGTGTGTTGACTGCGATTGACAAGTCCTAGTTATAACCCAATCAATATTTTCCCATCTAATCTCAAAAAGGATTAAAACTACTTTTGTAACTTGCATTTTCCCTGCAAGTTTAAGGTGGATGTTTAACATCATATATAGTTATTATGAAGCTAAGCTTCAGACTATGAGAAAGAATGCTGAAGTTTTTAGAACTAGGGGTAGAATGTACTAAACACCTAATGAATCTCTAAAACAGTGGTCACTGCATCAAGTGTTACCAGATCATGGTGCCCTATCACCTCCTTCCTCACCAAGACACGCATACAAATATGCAGATAGGTTTTTTTTGCGGGGGAGGGGAGATACTCAGCAGGATCTACAGGAAAGAAACTGAAAATACAAATAATGAAATTTAACAATCCTTTAATATTTACTAAATGAAAACAGGTATGCAATTACACTATGAAGTCAAGAACTTACATCTTCATTTGTTGTTTGATTGGAGCTGATCAAATATGTATGAAAACCTGAGAGACCAACAATAGACCAAACGGAAAAAAAACACACGACAGCTTCCAGCACAGTGATTAAAAGTCAAGGAAGTACAAATTTGTCTGAAATCTAATAATAATTAATAATAGCACTCACATAGTGATTTTGTCTTTAAAGTACTGCACATTGAATTCTGCACAAACATTTGCTGAGTAATCCTCAAAACACCTGTATTAGGAAAGTATGTAAGTAAATGGTAGTACATAGTTTCACTTATAGATAGACAGACAGAGAGCTACATTCCATGACTTACTCAAGGCCACACGATGAGTCAGTGACAAAGATGAGATTAGAACTGTGTTTACATAGCGTCTAGCACAAGGGGTGGTGGCCCATGATTAGGGCATCTAGGAGCTACAATAATTCAAATAAATAAGAACAGTTTATGAGTTTCTGGCTTCCAGTCACACGTGAAATCTATTAGACCAGTGAGATTCAGACTGAGGCTTGCAAGCAGCTCTTTAATGTATCTCCTGCGGCTCTTTCCAGCACATGATATTAAAACACTGTGATTTAATTATTAATCAATCAGGACGCTTTTACTATGTTATTAACCAATTGTAGTTGATAAATAATATTTGGTCAGTCCTTTTCTTGTGAGAATAATATATATAAACTAAATATTTTCCCATCATACTGTTTCAATATGAATATATAGTATTATAGTAAATGAAAGAATGAATTCACACTAGTGTAGCTTTTTTGGTAATGTGGATTGCTAATTTGGCTCCTGAACCACTGAGGTCTGAGTATCACTGTAGTAGACCATGCTGTCTGTCCTCTGTAACTGAAGCAGAGATACCGATTATACGTGTCCTACAAAATCATAATGACAATGTATTAGCCCAGGTATGGTACAAATTCCACTTGTTTTCCATTACCATCATGATTACATTCATGGCTGTGTTATAAACAAACACACACACACCTGCCATAGGCACGTGACTGAGGAATTTGCAAGGCCTGTTTACAACTTTTACCTTTATGAATTTTCCTACTGGAAACAATGCACTGAAAAGCACCAAAAACCTTTTATTCATTACTACAGAATGAACATAAGCAAGATACTTCACCATTCAGTCAACTGTGCCTCAATATTACTTTTAAGTTTTGTCTTATTAATTTTTCCTCTTTTTCTTTCCAATCTACCTTCCCTCTCTTCCTTCTGTAGAGGCCTTTTTACCTTAACTACAACCCCCAAAAAATCAGTAACTAGCCTTTTCCAGGACCAACATCTATGTTACTATTAAATTGGTCAACATTAGGTGCTGTGCAGTGCAGCTTACAACATGCCTTTGACTAAAAGACATAATCTCAATGACAAGGTATCATATTTTGCTCTTAAACCTTGTTTCTCAGTAAGACAGCAAGCTACTACAACCAAAAGACCACGTCTATCCTTTCAATTGCTATTTATTTCAGTTTATGTACAATAGCTAGGAAATTGGAACTCGTCTTACTCTATATTAATATATTTATGTTTGATAGTCTATATATACACCAAAGAAGAGAAAAAGCGTGGTCTCCTACAAAAGTATATAATAAATTAATAAGGAACATGGCAATTGGAAAAGAACATGATGACAATTAATCTATACGAATCATTTCCCAAAACAACTGTTTCTCAAAATATTCACAAACAGGGACATTGTAGGCTACAAAATGCACTACTCAGATCCTCATCAATACCTGTTTACATAAGAGAAAGAGAAATATGCATGACCCCTTAGCACTATGAAAATAAAGAAGCCAGAAAAAGCAATACCAGGAATGCCCTGGTCTCTTACCATTTAAAAATTACAACAAACATATTCAGGGCATTATTTAACAGTCAAGGACCATAACACTGCTGTGATCCAATAAACATGGGAACTATACATTATACAATTGCATAAAAACCTCGTAAAATATTGCTAAATTTGCAAAGTCATTATAATGCCACTGGCAACAACTTTGCTCTAACACAACTTAGTTTAAATGGCAGAAACTTTCAAAGCCAAGCAGAAATGGAAATGAGCCAACAATTCATTAGTTTTGCTTAGGGTATAAAACATTTATAAGCAGCTCTTTAGAACTATATCTTGCAGAAACAGGATGGATAGAAGAACCATGATGAATTTCTGAGCAGCAGGTTTGCTACTTTTCTTCCTCTCCCTCAGGAGTGATTTGAAAGGTCAAAGATGAGCAGGAAAGGAGCTTGCACTGAGGACCAAGCCGTAGACACAGCAGCAGGCAGCCTGTGAACTAGGACAAGAAGGCTAAGGCACAGCGAGCCTGGCAGGAGTTTGGCAGCAGCAGGATACAGGCAGAAGAACCTGCAAACAGGAGGCAGAAGGCACCCCCTCTAAAATTGACTGCTGCGTGGTAGAGCTCTTAAGTGAAACTGCCAACGACACAACTGAACACTGTCTAGCAGGATCTACTCATCGATATTTAAACTGTCCTCTGAGACAGGGTTGGACTAGAAAAGACACCCCAGATATCAGGTCTGAGGAACATCAGTTACCCTCCTATCCTTATAGCTGACTGCCCCCTTGGGACAGAGTTAAGAAAAACTGTTTATCTTTTATTTCAACTAAGGACTAAGCCATTGTACCTAAGGTATCAGAGGGGTAGCCATGTTAGTCTGTATCCACAAAAACACAACCTATCCTGGAAAACGATCCCTCACTCTCACAGACCTTGGGAGGCAGGCCAGTCCTCGCTTACAGACAGCCCCCCAACCTGAAGCAAATACTCACCAGCAACTACACACCACAGAACAGTAACCCAGGAACCAATCCCTGTAATGAACCCTGTTGCCTATTCTGTCCCCATATCTACTCTAGCGACACCATCAGAGGACCCAACCACATCAGCCACACATCAGGGGCTCATTCATCTGCACATCTACTAATGTGATATATGCTATCATGTGCCAGCAATGCCCCTCTGCCATATACATTGGCCAAACCGGAGAGTCTCTACGTAAAAGAATAAATGGACACAAATCAGACATCAGGAATGGTAACATACAAAAGCCAGGAGGAGAACACTTCAATCTCCCTGGACACTCAATAACAGATTTAAAAGTAGCCGTCGTTCAACAAAAAAAACACTTCAAAAACAGACTTCAAAGAGAAACCGCAGAGCTACAATTCATTTGCAAATTTAACACCATTAATTTGGGCTTGAATAGGGACTGGGAGTGGCTAGCTCACTACAAAAGCAATTTTTCCTCTCTTGGTATTGACACCTCCTCATCAATTATTGGGAGTGGACTACATCCACGCTGACTGAATTGGCCTTGTCAGCACTGGTTCTCCACTTGTAAGGTAACTCCCTTCTCTTCATGTGCCAATATATTTATGCCTGTATCTGTAATTTTCACTCCATGCATCTGAAGAAGTGTGTTTTTTTACCCACGAAAGCTTATGCCTAAATAAATCTGTTAGTCTTTAAGGTGCCACCAGACTCCTTGTTGTTTTTGTACCTAAGATACTTTCAACCTTTTCTTTCTGCCAGCCCTAGTGAATAATCCTTTCCTTTTAACCACGTACGTGAGCACTTTTCAGGAAGCCACCAGGTGCTAGAGTCTGTAGGGTCAGTGACTAAATGCTCATAAGCACTCCCTTCTGAGGCCTGGTCTACACTAGGAGCTTATATCGAATTTAGCGCCGTTACATCGAATTAACCCTGCACCCGTCCACACCACGAAGCTATTTAGTTCGACATAGAGCTCTTTTAAATTCGACTTCTGTACTCCTCGAAAACGAGAGGAGTAGCGCTAAATTCGAAATGGCAATATCGAATTAGGCTAGGTGTGGATGGAAATCGACGGTAATAGCTCCGGGAGCTATCCCACAGTGCACCACTCTGTTGACGCTCTGGACAGCACTTCGAGCTCGGATGCTCTGACCAGCCACACAGGAAAAGCCCCGGGAAAATTTGAATTCCTTTTCCTGTCTGGCCAGTTTGAATCTCATTTTCTGTTTGGACAGCGTGGAGAGCTCAGCAGCACTGGCAACGATGCAGAGCTCTCCAGCAGAGATGGCCGTGCAATCTAATAGAAAGAGGGCCCCAGCATGGACTGATTGGGAAGTCTTGGATCTCATCGCTGTGTGGGGCGATGAGTCCGTGCTTTCAGAGCTGCGCTCCAAAAGAAGGAATGCAAAGATCTACGAGAAGATCTCTAAAGCCATGGCAGAGAGAGGATACAGCCGGGATGCAACGCAGTGCCGCGTGAAAATCAAGGAGCTGAGACAAGGCTACCAAAAAACCAAAGAGGCAAACCGACGCTCCGGATCCCAGCCCCACACATCACGTTTCTACGAGGCACTGCATTCCATCCTAGGTGCGGCCGCCACCACTGACCGTGGACTCCGAGGATGGGATATTGTCCACGGCCGGTTCCTCGTCGGAAATGTTAGGTGACGGGGAAGATGAGGAAGGAGATGAGGAGGACGAGGCAGTCGACAGCGCTTGCACCGCTGATTTCCCCGACAGCCAGGAGCTCTTCATCACCCTTACCGAGATCCCCTACCAACCGTCCACAGCCCTTACCCCGGACACCGAATCAGGGGAAGGATCAAGTAGTGAGTGCTTTAAACATCTAAACATTTCATTTTAACATAACTGGAATATTTATATTGTTAAGAATGGGCTTTTCATTCACTCATTTAAACACAGAAACTTTTATTTATAACAAAACAGGAATATTAACGATATTAGCAATTTGGTGTTCATGATTTATTTGGCTTAGTCAACTATTTAGTCCTAACTATGTATAAAAAATCAAATAATGTCCGGATATTCATGATTAGTCCACCACAGGACGCTCCACTCTGTAGTCCCTTATGCTGCACTTAAAGGAAAAGCCGGTCAATGTGCCCGGGAATGGACAGAGAGTCCTCCTGGGATAGCTCGGCATAGCTCTCCTGGAGGTACCGCTCAAGCATGCGCATCAGGTTCCGCGGCAGGGCGATCTTGTTCGGTCCACCATGGTAACACACGTTCCCACGCCATGAGTCCATTAGGTAGTCCGGGATCATGGCACGGCACAGCATGGCGGCATACGGCCCTGGCCTCTGCATGGTCTCCCGAAGCATCCTTCCCCTCTCGGTCTCCGAGATCCTCATGAGAGTAATATCACACATGACGCCCTGCTTTAAATTAGGGAGGGGAATGTTAGTATTGGGACTGCTTTGCAGCCACGCGGTGGAGGCGGCAGAGGGGCAGCATACAGGGAGCTTTCCCGGGGACAGCTGCGAGGTGGTGGGACAGGGGCAGAGCTCATGCTTCCCTGATTGCTGCCAGCAGAGAGTGGCCTTGCATTCAGTGCGAAAGGAGCCCAGTGCTACTATTACATTTTTAAGCTGCCACAAGTCTACGGCTTACCATGCTTTCCTGCAACAGAAGTAGAGGTGTCCTGCAACGCTTCTCTGATCGCAACTGCAGGACCCCAGGCACTGAAGGCGAGGGCCGAAAATTCGACCTTGTCCTGAGTGCGCATGTGAAAGGTCCAGTGCATAGTGTTGTTCACAGAGAAAGACTATGTTCTTTGTTAGCAACTTCATTTATCAGTCTCAGGAATTCACTCCCTTTTTCCCATTCCCACAGACACATCTGCGAACGTCTCCCAACCCAGCCTGGCATCACACTCCCAGAGGCTAGCGCAGATTAGGAGAAGGAAAAGACGGTTACTCACCGTTGTAACTGTTGTTCTTCGAGATGTGTTGCTCATATCCATTCCAGTCAGGTGTGCGCGCGCCGCGTGCACGATCGTCGGAAAACTTTTACCCTAGCAACACCCGGTGGGTCGGCTGTGGAGCCCCCTGGAGTGGCGCCCTCATGGCGCCGGATATATACCGCAGGCGACCCAGCGTCCCCTCAGTTCCTTCTTGCCGGCTACTCCGACAGTGGGGAAGGGGGGCGGGTTTGGAATGGATATGAGCAACACATCTCGAAGAACAACAGTTACAACGGTGAGTAACCGTCTTTTCTTCTTCGAGTGCTTGCTCATATCCATTCCAGTCAGGTGACTCCCAAGCCCCACCTAGGTGGCGGGGTCGGAGTGAGACATTGCTGTGTGCAGAACCGCTGACCCGAAAGCAGCATCGTCTCTGGATTGTTGCACCAGGGCATAGTGCGCCGCGAACGTGTGCACCGAAGACCACACTGCAGCTCTACAAATGTCCTGGATCGGGACTTGAGCCAGGAAGGCAGTCGAGGAGGCCTGGGCCCTCGTGGAGTGAGCGGTGAGGCGTGGCGTCGGGACACCGGCCAGGTCGTAGCAAGCGCGAATGCAGGACGTGATCCAGGAGGACAGGCACTGTGAGGAGACCGGTGAGCCTTTCATCCGGTCGGCCACCGCAACGAAGAGTTGCGTCGACTTCCTAAACGGCTTTGTACGGTCAATGTAGAAAGCTAGGGCCCTGCGTACGTCCAAAGAATGCAAACGCTGGTCTTGACGAGTAGCGTGTGGCTTTGGATGGAAGACCGGGAGAAAGATGTCCTGGTTTACGTGGAAAGGTGAAACCACCTTCGGGAGAAAGGCAGGGTGGGGGCGAAGCTGCACCTTGTCCTTGTGGAACACCGTGTATGGGGGCTCGGACGTCAGCGCTCTGAGTTCAGAAACACGTCGTGCTGAGGTAATGGCTACGAGGAAGGCCGTCTTCCAGGATAAGTACAGGAGCGAGCAGGTCGCTAATGGTTCAAACGGGGGCCCTGTGAGCCTGGAGAGAACGAGGTTGAGGTCCCACGTTGAAACCGGCTGGCGTATTTGTGGGTACAGCCGGTCCAAGCCCTTGAGGAATCTAACGACCATCGGGTTAGAGAAGACCGATGACGGGGGTTCTCCTGGGTGGAAAGCCGAAATGGCGGCGAGGTGAACCCTGATCGAAGATATCGCCAAGCCCTGCTGTCTTAGGGACAGGAGATAGTCCAGTATGAGAGGGACAGGTGCCTGCAAGTGGGACGTAGCTCGTTGCTGACACCAACAGGAGAACCGCTTCCACTTGGCTAAGTAAGTGGACCGTGTAGAGGGCTTCCTACTTCCCAGCAGGATCTGCTGGACGGACTGCGAACATTGTTGCTCCGTCTGATTCAGCCATGGAGCATCCACGCTGTGAGGTGGAGCGATTGTAGGTCGGGGTGACACAGACGGCCGTGGTCCTGGGAGATGAGATCCGGACTCAAGGGGAGCGTGATCGGCGCTTGAACCGACAGCTCTAGCAGTGTGGTGTACCAGTGCTGCCTCGGCCAAGCGGGAGCCACTAGAATTACTCGTGCCTGGTCGGTGCGGATCTTGAGCAGCACCCTGTGGACAAGTGGAAATGGGGGAAAGGCGTAGAACAGGTGGCCCTTCCACGTTAGAAGGAAAGCGTCCGACAGAGAGCCTGGAGCTCGGCCGTAAAGGGAGCAGAATGCGTGGCACTTCCTGTTGGCCCGGGATGCGAATAGGTCGACCTGGGGAAATCCCCACCTCTGGAAGACGGAATAGATGATATCCGGGCGAATCGACCACTCGTGCGTCTGGAAGGACCTGCTGAGACGGTCCGCCAGCGTATTCTGGACTCCAGGCAGGAATGATGCGGTGAGATGGATCGAGTGGGCGATGCAGAAGTCCCACAGGTGAATGGCCTCTTGGCATAGGAGCGATGAGTGGGCTCCGCCTTGCTTGTTGATGTAAAACATGGCCGTGGTGTTGTCGGTGAGGACCAGCACGCAACGGCCCTGTAGGAAGTTGAGGAATGCCTGGCAGGCTAGGCGCACCGCCATCAGTTCCCGGACGTTGATGTGTAGGGCTAGTTCGGACGCGGACCACAGGCCCTGGGTATGACGTTCCCCGAGGTGAGCGCCCCATCCTAGAGATGAAGCGTCCGTGACTAGTTGGAGGGAGGGCTGTGGGGCGTGAAAAGGCACTCCTGCACAGACCACTGCGCGATCCAACCACCAGGTGAGGGAGGTCAAGACCGAGGGCGGGACCGTGACCAGCATGTTCAGGTCGTCCCGGTGAGGACGGTACACCGATGACACCCAAGCCTGTAGTGGGCGAAGCCGTAGTCTGGCGTGGCTGGTTACGTAGGTGCACGAGGCCATGTGACCCAACAGGGTAAGGCATGTCCTTATGATGGTGAACGGAGATGCCCACAGACCGTGAATGACGCGTGTGATGGACTGAAAGCGGCCTTCTGGCAGAATGGCTCGTGCACTTCTGGAGTCCAGGATCGCCCCAATGAACTCTATTCTCTGTGTTGGCACCAGAGTGGACTTCTCTCTGTTGAGTAGAATGCCCAGCTCGTGGAAAGTCTGTGTCACCAAGCGGACGTGAGCTTGAACTTGGTCCCTGGTGCGACCGCGCACCAGCCAGTCGTCCAAATACGGGAACAGCTGTACCCCTTGTCGGCGAAGGTATGCCGCGACGACCGCCAGACATTTTGTGAACACTCTGGGAGCCGAGGACAAGCCGAAGGGAAGAACTGCGAATTGGTAGTGCACCTTGTTTACTACAAATCGCAGGAAGCGCCTGTGAGGCGGATAAATTGCTATATGGAAATAAGCGTCCTTCATGTCGAGGGCGGCGAACCAGTCTCCAGGATCCAGCGAGGGAATAATGGTCCCCAATGATACCATGCGGAACTTCAACTTTACTATGAATTTGTTGAGTCCGCGCAAGTCTAAGATGGGCCGTAGACCCCCTTTCGACTTGGGGATCAGGAAGTAGCGGGAATAAAACCCCCTGCCCCTTAACTCCTGCGGAACCTCCTCTATGGCTCCCATAGAGAGGAGCCCGAAAACCTCCTGTGTAAGGAGTTGCTCGTGAGAAGGGTCCCTGAAGAGGGACGGGGAGGGGGAGTGGGAGGGGTGGGGCGAGGAAAATTGGAGGGCGTATCCCCTCTCCACCGTGCGAAGGACCCAACGGTCCGATGTTATAAGGGACCAAGCACGGTGGAAACGGGAGAGGCGATCCCGGAAAGGGGGAGATGGATCCTGGGTGCTGACTCTGATGCCGTCCTCGACCGCACCTTCAAAAGGCTTGCCTAGGCCCTGAAGGTGGTCTCGGCTGGCCCTGGTTCTGACCGGGTTGAGGGCCGGTCGACCGTCGCCTACCGCCTCGACCCCGCCTCCTGGCAAAGTCCTGTCTCGGGCGAGGCGGGGGAGGGTAGAACCTCTGAGGCTGGGGCCTGAAGGGTCTGCGCTGTGGACCTGGGACATGCATCCCCAGAGAGCGCATCATTGTTCGAGAGTCCTTAAGGTTTTGGAGCCTCGAGTCTGTCTTTTCCGAAAACAGGCCCTGACCCTCAAAGGGCAAGTCCTGGAGGGTCTGCTGCAGTTCAGGTGGCAGGCCCGACACCTGGAGCCAGGAGGTTCGCCTCATAGCTATACCCGACGCCAGGGTCCTAGCGGCCGAGTCGGCTATATCCAGGGAGGTTTGTAAGGAGGTGCGTGCCACCCGCTTACCCTCCTCTACCAAAGTCCCGAACTCTTCCCTAGATTCCTGGGGAACCAGTTCCTTAAACTTCTCCATGGAGGACCAGGTGTTAAAACTATATCGGCTTAGGAGCGCCTGTTGGTTGGCCGCCCTAAGCTGCAGCCCCCCCGCGGAATAGACCTTGCGCCCGAACAAATCGAAGCGCTTAGCGTCCTTCGATTTTGGCGCTGCCGCCTGTTGGCCATGGCACTCCCGTGCATTTACTGATGAGACCACCAGCGAGCACGGTTGAGGGTGCGTGTACAAGTACTCGTGGTCCTTGGAGGGTACAAAGTACTTCCTCTCCACGCCCCTGGCCGTGGGTGGAATAGAGGCCGGGGTTTGCCAGATGGAGGTGGCATTGGTCTGGATGGAGCGAATCAGCGGTAACGCGACCCTGGATGGGGTGTCCGCTGAAAGGATGTTCACGATCGGGTCGTGAACCTCCACGATCTCCTCCATCTGAAGGTCCATATTGCGTGCCACCCGGCGCAACAGGTCCTGGTGGGCCCGGAGGTCTATGGGGGGCGGGCCCATGGCGGATGTTCCCGCTACCGCCTCATCAGGCGAGGAGGAGGAGGATACGCCCGGTGGCAAGGGGTCCAAAGGCAAGTCTTGCTCCAGGTGCTCTTGGAGCTGGGCCTCGCCCGTCCCAGGGTCTACGGCCTGCGCCGGCGTGGGCACTGGGGCCTCCATGCCCCCTGGCGGGGGGCGGGAGATGGTGGCCTCCGGGGCTCTGGGCTCAGAGCGTGCCGAGCGGGAGGCAGACGGTGGGGCCCCTTGGGCTTGGTGGTAGGCCCATGGGGTCCAAAAGGACCAGTGAGCAGGTCCCTGCGTAGGGTCCTCTGCCATGTCCTGGGAGTGGCCGAAGTCCGCCGAAGCCGCCTGTCCCTGTGGAGGGTAGGCCGATCTAGAGGCCCCTTCAGAGGAGTGGGACGCGGATCTCGACGGCCATGGCGGTGCCGAACACGATGCATCCGTGCCCGGCTGGTGCGGAGCCGGTCGGTGCCGGTCGTAGGGCGATCTGTCCCAGCGTGCCGGAGATTGGTGCCGGGATCGGGATCGGTGCCGGTAGCCGCGCCGGTGCCGCGATCCGGATCTGGAGCGGGACGACGATCGCGACGACACCCGGTGCCGGGAGCGGTCCCTCGATCGGCGCTCATACCGGTACCGGGAGGTGCGCCTCGAGTCCGATCGGTGCCGGCGGTCGCGACGGTGCTGAGATGTGGAGCGGCGCCGCGAAGAGGACCTCGACCGCGAGTACGACCGGCGCCGAGGTGATAGTCGGCGCCGGGACTCCGAGCGGTGTCGGGACCTGCTCCGAGACCTGGAGCGGTGCCGAGAGTCCACGGTTGGAGACGGTGGGCGCACCAGTGCAGGCTTGCCTCTCGACTGCACAATGCGCGGAGCCACCGGTGCCGGGAGCTGCGACGGTGCCGGCTCCGTGAGTGCGATCAGGTCCCTCGCGGTAGTAAATGTCTCCGGAGTCGAGGGGAGACAAGGTTCCACCACCAACCTAGGTGGGGAAACAGTCTGTACCGGACTCAACGGCCTCGGTGCCGGAGTCGACGGTGTGGCCGCCTGCTTTTGGCGGTCCAAAGGCGGACGCGGCTCTACCCCCGGCACAGGGGGAGCCGGCGTCTTCAGGGCAGCAGCGTCCTGAGCCTTGCGGGCCTTTTTATGGCCCGGAGATAGAGATCGGCGCCGAGTCCCTTGAGGTGGGCGCGGTGCCGAAGTCTGCTGGTGCCGGGAGGACTTGTCCGCGGCGCCGGTCGGAGCCGCTGGGGCGCTGCGCACCGACGCGCTCGGTGCCGGGGCCGGGCGCGCCGAGGGAGGGTCCGGGCTGAGCGCCGCCTCCATGAGGAGCTGCCGAAGCCGAAAGTCCCGCTCCTTCCTCGTTCGAGGCTTGAAGGCCTTGCAGATTGGGCACTTATCTGCGTGATGGGCTTCCCCGAGGCACTTCAAGCAGGAGGCGTGCGGGTCGCTTGTTGGCATCGGCTTCGCGCAGGACGCGCACGGCTTAAAGCCAGGAGCCTTGGGCATGAGCCCGGTATGCTCCGGGGGGAAAGAAAAGGGGGGAGAACAGCCCCCTTAACCCCCGCTAACAATTTACAACAACTACAACTAAATAACAACTATCTAAGAACTCTAACTACTATACACAACTATCTAAATGAACAACTATCTACAGAAATAAGCTAGAAGCTAGGGAGTGTGGAGACCAGCTAAGCTGTGCTCCACAGTTCCAACGACCGTCAGGGGCGGTAAGAAGGAACTGAGGGGACGCTGGGTCGCCTGCGGTATATATCCGGCGCCATGAGGGCGCCACTCCAGGGGGCTCCACAGCCGACCCACCGGGTGTTGCTAGGGTAAAAGTTTTCCGACGATCGTGCACGCGGCGCGTGCACACCTGACTGGAATGGATATGAGCAAGCACTCGAAGAAGAAGAGGAAGACGCGTGAAGACATGTTTTATGAACTAATGGAGTGCTCACGAGAGCAGGCAGCCCAGACGACACAGTGGAGGGAGAACTTGTCACAAATGCACAGAGCAGTCATGGAACGGGAGGAGAGGTGGCGCCAGGAGGACCAGCAGGCTACTCAAACCCTGCTTGGACTAATGAGGGAGCAAACGGAGACGCTCCGGCGCCTAGTGGATGTTCTGCAAGACCGGAGGCAGGAGGACAGAGCCCTGCTGCTGTCTATCTCTAACCGCCCTCCCCCGCCACCAAAAGTCCAAAGAAGGAGGGGCGGCAAGGGCCGTTAAAACTTTCAGTCGGCCCCTGCACACTGCTGCAGCAATGGAAGGCTCTCGTTCCACAAAGTTTGAAAAGTCCTTTCCTACCCATCTCACACTAGCCCACGTCCAAGTTTCCTCCCCCCCCTTTTCATGTGCGGTTCATAATAAAACATCTGTTGCTGTTAAGTACTGTTTCCGAGAGTGTCTTTTAGAGGAGATTCTGTCTGAGGGGGGGGAAGGGGTTTGTTACTTGGACAGGACAGTCACCTGTAGCAGGCTACAGAGGCGGGGGCAGGTCCAGCATCAGGACACATACACAGTGCAGTCACCAGTTGCCCTGGTCAGTCAGGGAGGCGGTTTTCATGTTCTGGGGTGCGAGGGGGTTGATCTGTGACTTTGTGGCGGGGGAGGGCAGTTAGAGATCTTATGCCGCGGTCCTTATCCTGGATCACAGAGCCACGCAGCAGGGGGTCTGTTACCCTCCGCCCCCTGCCAGAAAGTCACTTGGCCGACACATACACGCAGTCCCGCCCAGGACTGCTGGCAGGCTGCGTTGAAACAACCAATCCAGCACTGCGGAGCCTGTCATTCCCGGAGTTTAGAAGCATCATTTGCATCAGAACAGTAAACCCGCCCCCCGCCACAGTCTGCGTCCCCGGTTTAAAACAGTCCCGCGAAAACAGTAAGAAAGAGAACTTTGTTCATTAACAAAACGGAACAGATTTTATTTGTTGGGAAGGTGGGGAAGGGGGTATGTAACTTGGAAGGATAGTCAACAGTAACTGGGTAAAGAAACGGGGGCAGGTTCAGCATCTGTGTCCACAAAGTAAACAGTCACTGGAGACCCTGCTCAGTCAGGAACCTGGCTTTCAAAGCCTCCCTGATGCACAGCGCGTCCCGCTGGGATCTTCTAATCGCCCGGCTGTCTGGCTGGGTGTAATCAGAAGCCAGGCTATTTGCCTCAACCTCCCACCCCGCCATAAAGGTCTCCCCCTTGCTCTCACACAAATTGTGGAGCACACAGCAAGCAGCTATCACAATGGGGATATTGGTCTCGCTGAGATCACAGCGAGTGAGTAGGCTTCTCCATCTGCCCTTGAGACGGCCAAAAGCACACTCCACCACCATTCTGCACTTGCTGAGCCTGTAGTTGAATAGTTCTTTCCCTGAGTCCAGTGCGCCAGTGTAGGGCTTCATGAGCCAGGGCATTAGCGGGTATGCAGGGTCCCCGAGGATGACTGTAGGCATCTCCACATCCCCAACAGTTACTTTGTGGTCCGGGAAGTAAAGACCTTCCTGCAGCCGTCTAAACAGACCAGAGTTCCTGAAAACCCGAGCGTCATGAACCTTGCCAGGCCATCCAACGTTGATATTAGTAAACCGTCCCCGATGGTCCACCAGTGCTTGCAGCACCATGGAAAAGTATCCCTTTCGGTTGATGTACTGGCTGGCCTGGTGGTCCGGTCCCAGGATAGGGATGTGAGTCCCATCTATAGCCCCACCGCAGTTTGGGATTCCCATCTCGGCAAAGCCATCTATGATGAGCTCCACGTTTCCCAGGGTCACTACCTTAGATAGCAGTAGCTTGACGATTGCCTTGGCTACTTGCATGACAGCAACCCCCACGGTAGACTTGCCCACACCAAAGTGGTTAGCGACGGACCGGTAGCTGTCTGGCGTTGCGAGCTTCCAGAGGGCTATGGCCACTCGCTTCTGGACAGTCAGGGCTGCCCGCATCCGGGTGTCCTTTCGCTTCAGGGCAGGGGACAGCAACTCACACAGTTCGAGGAAAGTCCCCTTCCGCATGCGAAAGTTGCGCAGCCACTGGGATTCATCCCAGACCTGCAGCACTATGCGGTCCCACCATTCCGTGCTTGTTTCACGGGCCCAGAATCGCCGTTCAACAGTATCCACAAGACCCAGTGACAGCGAGATGTCCTGGGCGCTGGGTCTCATGTTCTCTGAGAGGTCGGAGCTAGTGTCCGACTTCATGCCGTCACGGTGGTGCCGTAGCCTCCTCTCATGATTTATCTGCAGCTGCCTCTGGTACAGGTGGATGAGAAGCTGCGAGGCGTTGAGAACTGCCACAACTGCAGCGATGGTCGCAGCAGGATCCATGCTCGCACTGCTGTGGCGTCCGTGCTGTCAGTAATCAGAAAAGCGCGCGAACTGATTTCCCGCCGGCGCTTTCAGGGAGGGAGGGAGGGAGGGCGGGAGTGACGGACGGATGACGACAGGCGCCCAAAAGCACCCTCGACACATTTTTTTACCCAGAAGGCATTGGGGGCTCGACCCAGAATTCCAATGGGCAGCGGGGACTGCGGGAACTGTGGGATAGCTGCCCACAGTGCACCGCTTCCAATGTCGACGCTTGCACCGTTAGTGTGGACTCACAAAGTCGAATTACTGTCCTTAGTGTTGGCACACACGTTCGACTTTGTAATATCGATTCCACATAGTCGAATTAACTAAAATCGAAGTACTCTCGTAGTGTAGACAAGGCCTGAGACTATTTTATACCTGGTGATTTATCAAGTATATGGAAAGTTTTGGAGCACTGCATCCCCCAGAGCAACCTATTGGGGTGGGACCAATTATAGAACATTCTCTTATTAACAGGGCACTGTTAGTGATGCTTTATTAAGCAAACTGCTTTACAGGATCTCCATATTGTGGGTATTCTTGTATAAGCTTTTCTAAGGTTATCACCATGCAGTTTGAGGAACTTAAATACATGGATGAATTTATGCTCACAGCACCTGAGTGAGGCAGGGAAGCATTAGGTCATTCTGACAGGCTACACTATCTGCACCTGCCAGGGCTCCTGTGGGAGGGAAAGAGACCCACTGTTCTAGGCATATTCAGTTAGCTCCTCACTTCACACTTTCTAAGTGCAGGAGTGAACTGCTGAGCCTTGTGCTTCAGGACTCACTCAGTGTGAGCTTCCATAATAAGGTTTTTTGATTCAAGGTAAGTGTTTCGGAATTTGTCCCTTTACATTTATAGTAAAAGGAATAAAGTCAATTCACTTAAATAAGAGGTGCTTAAATGAAGACGTAGGAATTGCGAGGAAAACAAAGGTACAGTATAAAAGATATATCCTCAGTTTAATATGTAGGAAGCTTTTTAACTCCCTGTTCATCAAGATGAGCAAATAAAATGGAAGCTTATTAGTTATTAAAAAGATAATTGATTTATACATAGTTGTTGAATATACAGCAGCTAGGCTCAGCTATTGAGTACAGTAATATTGTCTACTACAGCTAGACAACTCGGTTTGTTACATAGCATTGTTAGTGAGGTATCAGTTGAAAAGCAAGGCTCTCTCTTCACAAACTGTCTTGCCCCAAAACAAAATTCCCAGTAATGTTGATGCAATTTTATTTTGTATTGTTAGGAATTGCAACCAATCTATTAAACTGTCCAACATATCACATTCTAAAAGAGCTGCTTCTACAAAATGCTCTATTGAGCCTCTCAAACTGGCATGACTTTGAATGCAAATTATGAAAAGCCTATTGTTCCTGTACAAGGATCCACAAGTGTGGGATCAATTACCTTTTGATTTAAGAACAATTGAAAGCTTTTCCCATTTTGAGAGAACTGAAAGACTAATCCACTATTAGAAGTGATTTGTAATTCTTTTATGTGGAAGTTATTGTTGTGCTATTTAGGATAGATTGCTTGTTTGTGCTTCCTAAAAACTGCGGCCTTGCTTAAAAAGGAGGTTATGGCTCAATGATTCTACATCATGAACACACAAATCAATGAACATGATAAAAATTAGGTTTGCAGAATTTAGCAAACTTGACATTTTAGAAATATACAGGTGACAACACTCAGGAGTGAAATCTTGTCACTTCTGCCTTTTACATATTTCTTTAGCAAAAATGTAAGATTCTGCCAATTAATAAACTGAAGTTTTTCCACAAATCCATTTGGTGGGGTGTGTGTGGTGTGGTTGGTTTTTTGTTTTTAATAGGCGAAACTGCCATTTTTGTGTATTTCTGGGCAAAAATCTAGTTTTGTACACAAGAGCAAGTGTTCTAAGGCAAAACAGTAAAAAGGCTTTGCTTTTGCAGAGCCAGTGTAAAGAATGATTTTGCATTGGCTTTGTGAGTGATGCAAATATTTTCACATATCTATATATCAGCCATCCACACATATTAGTAGGCCGTTGGAAGGGATATAGTCCCACAGAAATTTAAGCAGGAAGTCAAGTAGAAGTTATGGCAGCACCCCAGCCTTTTCTGTCTGTTAGCTCAGTGGTTTTCAAACTTTTTGTATTGATGACCCCTTCCACACAGCAAGCCTCCGAGCGTGAGCCCCCTTATAAATTAACAATGGTGGGGATAATTTAATTTAATGGGGGCTCGGGGCTGTCAGCACCATAGAACTGACAGCTCGTGACCCCCATGTAACCACCTGGCGATCCCCTGAGGGTCACGACCCCCAGTTTGAGAACCCCTCTGTTAGCTGTTCTCACCTGGGAGCAGAAGTCATAGAATCATAGAAGATTAGGGTTGGAAGAGACCTCAGGA
This sequence comes from Emys orbicularis, assembly GCF_028017835.1. Lineage (NCBI taxonomy): Eukaryota > Metazoa > Chordata > Testudines > Emydidae > Emys > Emys orbicularis. The sequence continues at coordinate 121,915,335 of NC_088685.1, read as the reverse complement.
GGTCATCTAGTCCAACCCCCTGCTCAAAGCAGGGCCAACACCAACTAAATCATCCCAGCCACGGCTTTGTCAAGCCGGGTCTTAAAAACCTCTAAGGATGGAGATTCCACCACCTCCCTAGGTATCCCATTCCAGTGCTTCACCACCCTCCTAGTGAAATAGCGTTTCCTAATATCCAACCTAGACCTCCCCCACTGCAACTTGAGACCATTGCTCCTTGTTCTGTCATCTTCCACCACGGAGAACAGCCGAGCTCCATCCTCTTTGGAACCCCCCTTCGGGTAGTTGAAGGCTGCTATCAAATCCCCCCTCACTCTTCTCTTCTCCAGACTAAACAAGCCCAGTTCCCTCAGCCTCTCCTCGTAAGTCATGTGCCCCAGCCCCCTGTTCATTTTTGTTGCCCTGCGCTGGACTCTCTCCAATTTGTCCGCATCCTTTCTGTAGTGGGGGCCCCAAATCTGGACACAATACTCCAGATGTGGCCTCACCAGTGCCGAATAGAGGGGAATAATCACTTCCCTCAATCTGCTGGCAATACTCCTACTAATGCAGCCCAATATGCCGTTAGCCTTCTTGGCAAGCAGGGCACACTTCTGACTCATATCCAGCTTGTCATCCACTGTATCCCCAGGTCCTTTTCTGCAGAACTGCTGCTTAGCCAGTTGGTCCCCAGCCTGTAGCGGTGCATGGGGTGCTTTTGTCCTAAGTGCAGGACTCTGCACTTGTCCTTGTTGAACCTCATCAGATTTCTTTTGGCCCAATCCTCCAATTGGGTCTAGGTCACTCTGGACCCTATCCCTACCCTCCAGTGTATCTACCTCTCCCCCCTGCTTAGTGTCATCTGTGAACTTGCTGAGGGTGCAATCCATCCCATCATCCAGATCACCAATAAAGATGTTGAACAAAACCAGCCCCACGACCGACCCCTGGGGTACTCTGCTTGATACCGGCTGCCAACTAGACATTGAGCCCGACAATCTAGCCAGCTATCTATCCACTTTATAGTCCATTCATCCAATCCATACTTTTTTAACTTGCTGGCAAGAATACTGTGGGAGACCGTATCAAAAGCTTTGCTAAAGTCAAGTTATATCACATCCACTGCTTTCCCCATATCTACAGAGCCAATTATCTCATCATAATAGGGAATCAGGTTGGTCAGGCATGACTTGCCCTTGGTGAATCCATGTTGACCGTTCCCGATCATCTTCCTCTCCTCCAAGTGCTTCAAAATGGTTTCCTTGAGGACCTGCTCCATGATTTTTCCAGGGACTGAGGTGAGGCTTCTCCTTCCCGGGTTCTCCTTCTTCCCTTTTTTAAAAATGGGCACTATAATTGCCTTTTTCCAATCATCTGGGACCTCCCCCCGATCACCACGAGTTTTCAGAGATAATGGCCAATGGCTCTGCAATCACATCAGCCAATTCCCTCAGCACCCTCGGATGCATTAGATCTGGACCCATGGACTTGTGCATGTCCAGCTTTTCTAAATAGTCCTTAACCTGTTCTTTCACCACTGAGGGCTGCTCACCTCCTCCCCATACTGTGTTCATAGAATCATAGAATATCAGGGTTGGAAGGGACCTCAGGAGGTCATCTAGTCCAACCCCCTGCTCAAAGCAGGACCAATTCCCAACTAAATCATCCTAGCCAGGGCTTTGTCAAGCCGGGTCTTAAAAACCTCCAAGGAAGGAGACTCCACCACCTCCCTAGGTAACGCATTCCAGTGCTTCACCACCCTCCTTGTGAAATAGTGTTTCCTAATATCCAACCTAGACCTCCCCCACTGCAACTTGAGACCATTGCTCCTTGTTCTGTCATCTGCCACCACTGAGAACAGCTGAGCTCCATCCTCTTTGGAACCCCCCCCCCCTCAGGTAGTTGAAAGCAGCTATCAAATCCCCCCTCATTCTTCTCTTCTGGAGACTAAACAATCCCAGTTCCCTCAGCCTCTCCTCATAAGTCATGCGCTCCAGACCCCTAATCATTTTTGTTGCCCTCCGCTGGACTCTTTCCAATTTTTCCACATCCTTCTTGTAGTGTGGGGCCCAAAACTGGACACAGTACTCCAGATGAGGCCTCACCAATGTCGAATAAAGGGGAACGATCATGTTCCTCGATCTGCTGGCAATGCCCCTACTTATACAGCCCAAAATGCCGTTAGCCTTCTTGGCAACAAGAGCACACTGTTGACTCATATCCAGCTTCTCGTCCACTGTGACCCCTAGGTCCTTTTCTGCAGAACTGCTACCTAGCCATTCGGTCCCTAGTCTGTAGCAGTGCATGGGATTCTTCCGTCCTAAGTGCAGGACTCTGTACTTGTCCTTGTTGAACCTCATCAGGTTTTTTTTGGCCCAATCCTCTAATTTGTCTAGGTCCCTCTGTATCCGATCCCTACCCTCTAGCGTATCTACCACGCCTCCCAGTTTAGTGTCATCTGCAAACTTGCTGAGAGTGCAGTCCACACCATCCTCCAGATCATTAATGAAGCTATTAAACAAAACCGGCCCCAGGACCGACCCTTGGGGCATTCCACTTGAAACCGGCTGCCAACTAGACATGGAGCCATTGATCACTACCCATTGAGCCCGACGATCTAGCCAGCTTTCTATCCACCTTACAGCCCATTCATCCAGCCCATACTTCTTTAACTTGGCGGCAAGAATACTGTGGGAGACCATATCAAAAGCTTTGCTAAAGTCAAGGAGTTGCCTAGGACAGCAGTGTGGGAGCTAACCTTGTCTGTGAAGACCGAGGCAAAAGAAGCACTGAGTACTTCAGTTTTTTCCACATCATTTGTCACTAGGTTGCCTCCCCCATTCATTAAGGGTCCCACATTTTCCCTGACCTTTTTCTTGTTGCTAACATATCTGTAGAAACCCTTCTTGTTACTCTTCACAACCCTTGCTAGCTGGGGTTTAGCTTACACTTCTTGTAAGCTTCCTTTTGGGGTTTAAGCTCACTGAAGATTTCACTGTTAAGCCAAACTGGTCGCCTGCCATATTTGCTATTCTTTCTGTACCCTGGGATGGTTTGTTCCTGTGCCCTCAATAAGGCTTCTTTAAAATACAGCCAGCTTTCCTGGACTCCTTTCCCCCTCATATTAGCCTCCCATGGGATCCTGCCCATCAGTTCCCTAAGGGAGTTAAAGTCTGCTTTTCTGAAGTCCAGGGTCTGTATTTTGCTACTCTCCTTTCTTTCTTTTGTGAGGATCCTGAACTCAACCATCTCATGGTCACTGCTGCCCAGGTTGTCACCCACTTCTACTTCCCCTACCAATTCTTCCCTGTTTATGAGCAGCAGGTCAAAAGGAGAACAGCCCCTGGTTGATTCCTCCAGTAGTTGCACCAGAAAGCTGTCCCCAACACTCTCCAAAAACTTCCTGGATTGTCTGTGCACTGCTGTATTGTTCTCCCAGCAGACGTCAGGGTGAATGAAGTCCCCCAGGGCCTGTTTTCTGGAAACTTCAGTTAATTGTCCGAAGAAAGCCTTGTCCACCACAACATCACCCTTGTTGCTCTCACTTCTAAACTTAACCCAAAGACTCTCACCAGGCTTTTCTCCAGTTTCATACTGGAGTCCTATTCCACTCACAGGTGAGAACTTGTGAAAAAGGCAAGAAGCTGCTGGAACATATTAAATAGCACAGTGACATTGAGGGCATGTCTACACGACCTTGCAGTTCAGACAAAAGGAGTGGGAACAGCAGTCCACATAAAAGTGCTGTGCTGCAACTCCCCCGTGGGATGCTGCATGTTCAAACTTCAAGGTCCTGAGTTTGCACTAATGTAGTCCTCTTCAAAGAGGACTACATTAGTGCAAACTCAGGACCTTTAAATTCATGTACACAGTGTCCACACAGGGGAATTACAGCACAGCACTTCAGTGCACATTGCTATTTGCACCCCCTTAGTCCGAACTGAAGGGCTATGTAGACATGCCTTGAGCTACATGTATAAAGGTAGTGGGGGATGGGGGTGCAGGTGAGGGAATCTAACAAACAACTAGTTACTTGAATTAATGTTACCTAGGACACAGAAAAATCTGTCCTAAAGGAGTGATAAAGTTATCAGCATAAGTGTACTTTGGAAATATTGGACTGTTTGGTGCCACTTAATATTTTGGTTTTCTATTTTATAATTGACTTTTTCTATCCCACCAAAAGTCAACAAATTCCAAATAAATATTTTTCTCTCATGAGAGTGGATGTATTACTCAGCAAATGCATATAATTATCTCTTGAAATGTGTGTGTGACTTCAATAAATGTTAAATGGACATTATATACATGTAGCTAGAATAGAATAGACCCCCCAAAAGATGCAAAATAATAATAAAAAGAAAAGAGAGCTCTTTTCTTCCCTACGTGCAACACTAAATGAGAAATGATGCAGAAATACTAGACCAAATGGTGAAACCTTTCTTGAGCAAGTCTCAATTCCATGCATCCAACAACCGCAAAAAAAACAAAACCCAGATACATTTAGCATATAATTTCTTCCTTAATATTAATGTAACAAAATCTACAGCGCATTTTAATGAAAGGATATCTTGCTGGACTGTCCTTGAGGGCATTTAGGAATCCTGCTTGCTGTGATCCTGTGGAAACAAAAACCAAATTTTACAAATGAGTAAGAATTTTCAGTACAGGCTGCTTTCATCTGAGATCACATCCACAGATCAAAAACAATAGGAGCCTGAAGATCAGTTGCATAATTATATTTTGAAAGTATTACAGCTGAAGTTATTCAACAAAAAAGTGGCAGAGTTATAATCAGATCTAACATCTGCAGGGCATTTCTCAGTAATACCAGATTGATGTCCGCACCGTTTTGCATTAATAAGATTTCTAATTATCCCTCTGTTCTTTTCCATCCTAATATGGAAAAGAAAAGATTGTTAGCTACTTTTGGACTTGGAAATCCTATAAGATATACACCCTGCTATGACCCAGATTTTCAGCTGTCCCTAGCTTACTCTGGGTGCAGCCAGGCAAGTATGTGCAAACAAGCCAAATACAGTTCTCTGTTCCTTGGGCCAGTTCTACACCAACTCCTGCCCCCTGTCTACATTAGGACATCTTGAGAGCTGCTCCAATTTATGCTGGCTGGCTATGGGCACCAGGGCAACATCCACTAGCTGGGAAGAGCCAGAAAACAGCATGTTCCGGGCACACTCCTTACACCAGAGTTCCAGGAAGGGTGGTGTAGGAGATAGCTATGCCAGCTCCATGCTCACTGGGGAGTCCCCACATTGGGGAGATTTGTCCACTTTCCAGTCCCTATGCACTGAACTGATACCAAGGGGCTGAAGAGACTGGCCCTTAATGCTACACACATTATAAACAACTTTGCATTCTACTGTATCATTTAACCATTATTCATGTAATACATCTTAAATATTTCCCTTTGAAGAAAATTCTCCCTCCTTAGCCAAAGAGGATCTGATGGGGGGGGGGGGGGAATCTTGATGATGATGATCTTTTTTAAGAGACACCATTTCCATGGGCCAGACTAGTGGTTTACAGTGGTCGCTATTAAAAAATGGAAAAAATGACTTGCCTTATATTTTTTCATTCTTGATTTTCCCCCCCAGGATTCTCACACTTGGGGCTTAGTTTCACGGCACAACTTCTCCCAGGTTTCAGGCCCTTAAGTACACCAGCAACAGGTAGGTGTGTGAACAACACTCCCTGTTGGTGGTCATACACCTCTAGTCACTTCCTGATTTACCACAAAGTGAAGGCTCCTCAAACCAAATAAGTCAATCACAAAAACAAAATGGCTGAAAAATTAATGCCTAAAAAAGAAGTTGAATGAATACAAAGATAAAGTCTATACTGAAAAGGTTTTCCTCTCTGAAATTGAGTGGATGTGGGTGGTCGAGCGAGAATCCTGCAAGATGATGACTTCAGAGAAGCAGAATTACTAAGTAAGGAATTTTCTCTTCTCCAAAGATACTATTTGTATAGAATTCTCACTCTTGGAAAGAAAACAGCGCAAGTGGATGTCAAAAAGAAAAAGTGCATCATTAAATAATTATAGCAGGCAGAAAGAACAAAGCCAAAGCTGATAATGTATGTTTTCTTTTTTAAAGTATACTTAAGGGTAAGACAGCTTCCCTCCAAAAATGGTGCAACAATGACCTTTTTTTAAAATAAAATGTAGGATGAATAAAAAATACAAAACAAGCTTCACAAATTTGGCCAACTCAAGGGACATGCCCCCAAAGTTACAAAACTCTAGATGCTAGAAATTTGGACTTCAAGAGAGGTTCGGCAGGATTGAGAGACTGAGGCAAGATTGCTTCTGTGCTTTGTAAATGTATGGAATAAGGACCATTTGACTACTTTGCATATGCCCATAATTAAATCTTTCATGAGTTAGGCAGGGAAGGCTGGGGAAAATATTGTCAAGATAAGTTAGCTCATTAAGGTGGAGCTTCATAACTACCTTGCAAAGGCATCTCCGATGAGTCCACTGCTCTTTATTCTTTTAAGATTGGTAAAGACTGATCAGTCACAAGAGCCTGAAGTTAGCTCACTCTGAGATAGTCACTAACACTAGGAAAATAACCTTCCACATCAGAAACTTGAACTCACAGGTACTGAGTGGCTCAAAAAGAACTTCCCAGGAGCACATTAATATTCCATGACACCAGCAGCTTTTTAAATAAAGGTTTCAAAAGAATCAGTCCACCAAGAACCATGCAACAAATGGCTGAAGAGACACCTTTGACCAGCTCATGATGGGTTGCTGATAAATGAACCCTAGGGTGACCAGATGAGATGAAGAAAATATCGGGACACCGGGGGGAAGGAGGGGTGGCAAAAAAAAAAAAAAAAAAAAAGCCGAGTGCTGCCGGCTGAGCAAAAAAAAAAAAAAGGGGGGCAAAATATTGGGACAAATTGCGTCCCGACCACTGATCGGTCAGAACGTGGGACAAAAAGCTAAAAATCGGGACGTCTGGTCACCCTAAATGAACTCAAATGGAGTTAATCTTTAAGTTAGATTCATACAGGAGAAGAAGATAGTCAAGCAGTTTTTGAAAACCTTTATAACTTTCAATATTAAGTCCTTCTCTTAGATAGTTTTCACAAGGGTAAGAGAACTCAAACCATCGGTTCGAAAACACTAATCCTACTGTGCTCTTGCCAGTAATCAAGCTGTCACACACACAGTTCCCAGACTGGGATGGAGTACAGTGTCATGATTCTGAGTGATCAGCCACGGCTAGGACTCTGATCCTGGTGGGACCGGCTTTGGCCATCTGCAAAAGGTCTGAGAACCTGACTGTGCTAGTATGAAGCTACTAGGATCAAGTATTTATCTCATCTGGATTTGGCCAGACTTGTGGAAAGGCATACAAGAACCTCCTTCCTCAGTGGATGGAAAAATAAGAATCTTTTGTTAATGTAGTGCCTTATCTTTTACTCAAGACACTGAGGAGTGGTTTCTCATTGGGGTGAATGGTGAAGGGAACAACATCTAGTGTCCCACTGTGATGAAAAATCTGATTCACTACTTCCTGATCCAGGGGACCACTTATGAGGCTGTAACATATCTACTAAGGAATTTCTTGGGTAACAGAGCCCTCTCCCTCATTGGAAGGGCTTCCAGAGAGACAACCTTATGCTGACTTGCTTGTTTATATAAAACATAGTAGCCTGATTTGCCATTTGAATCAGGATCATCATGAGAGATATCAAATCTCTGAAGATCTTCATCGAATTCAGAATCTCCCTTGCTGGTCGAATACTGATGTGCAGTTGTTGCTCTTAGAGAGTTCAAGTTCCTGTATAGGGTCCCCATCCCTGGGTGAAAACATCAGAGGTCACTGCTATTTGGATAGGATGATTTTGGATTCAGATTCTATTTTCTAGTTGAAGACTGTTTCTGGAGTATCAGGTAGGCCTGGATGTCTGTAGTCCTCTGGATCTAATGTAAAATGGTGATGCTTGCTTTCACTGGACTCTCAGGGTACACTAGAGATAGTATTTTGTGCAGATATACCATAGGTTTTACAGCTACAGTTGTGGCTATGAAATTGTAGCATGGCCAAACTGTCACCTGGTATTCCTTGCATATCCTTTCTGCCAAACTGGCATTGTCTTGGATATTGTCCTTGGATAGGAAGGTTTTTTGCTGAGCTGTTGAGTGGTCTGCCTTTTAGGGTGACCAGACAGCAAGTGTGAAAAATCGGCACGGGTAATAGGAGCTTATATAAGAAAAAGACCCAAAAATCGGGACTGTCCCTATAAAATCGGGACATCTGGTCACCCTACTGCCTTGCTTCCAAAGGGATGAGGCAGTGGAGAAACAGCCTGAAAGAGAAACAGAGGGAAGTATCTTTGAAGCTGAATGAATTTCAAATCACTGCACAAAGACCAAAGTCTCAAGGAAATGAACTGAAACTTTGAAAACACCAAAGCACAGAGGTGCTTAAGCGAAGCACTGAAGCACTCAATGCCAAATACAAAGACAGGGATTAGGGAACTGAGGTTCCTGGAGACTGCTCCTCTATCAGCACTTATTGGCAAGCAGCAGTTAAACAATTGTAGGATTACAAAAAAAAAAAAAAAAAAAAAAGACTGGCTGTCAAAGGAAAGAAGCACAGAAACAATACCTGAAGCAGGACAGGCACTAAGGGAGCTCAAGAGTTGCGGCTGCAGTTAGATACAACTTTTGCAGAGAGCTCCTTCGAAGACTGCAGTCAAGAAAGGACTGGATACACCCAAAAGATGAGGTTAAAGCTGAGGTCAATCAGCAGCGTGGAGGTTGCCCAAACTCCTACCTGCTACCACTGCCCTTCAGGACCAAACAAGCTTTTGGGAGGTTTTGCTGTCTCATGCTAGGGTGATGAGACTCCACAGCAAGAATCCTGCACAGATGGTATCTTTACAGAAGTCAGCATTTAATGTTTACTGCACAATATTTGCAACATCCACAGTGTGTTATGTGTTGTTCAAGCATATAGTGTGAAACCCTCTGCCCCAATCTTAATCTAATTACCACCACTGTAGTAAATACTGATTTTTTTCAATAGCGACCACTGTAAAGTGATGGTAAATTCACCTGCCATGTTGTCAAGTATCAGGGGGTAGCCGTGTTAGTCTGTATCCACAAAAACAACAAGGATATTGATGCATCTGAAGAAGTGGGTTTTTTTACCCACGAACGCTTATGCCCAAATAAATCTGTTAGTCTTTAAGGTGCCACCTGCCATGCTGGAGATCAAATACTGGAGCAATCTCAGTGTGCTCTGCAAAAAAAGCTCCCCAGTCTGCAGGAAGGAAAGGGGAATCAACTCATAACTGCAGAGAATTTATACTCTTGGATAAGTCAGGTTTTAAAATAGATTAAATATTAAAAATGGCAAACCAGAATAAGAGCATGAATAAAAAAATTCCTCATAGACATACTTTCCCGAAATATGTGTGTGCACACATGCATAATAAAAGCCTCACAGGTTTAAACAGTAACAGTAAAAATAGTTCCAATAATGAATTTTTCCTTCTTTAGGAGCATGAATGACATTTTTCTAATGACAGTATTCCAAGTAATATTAATTTAGAACTGATGGACTTGGTGGAAATGACAGACTATGGCCACAGGTTCCCCACATTTCAAACTGCTCTTGGTTCTAGTCTATGTTGTACATTTGAAGGGATCTTGTGAAAATTGTTCCATTCTTCCTCTAAAAAGCATGTGCTACGGCAGGTTTTGTTTTTAGAAAGGAAAACAGCTTCATTTTTGTAGGGTTCAAATAACTTTAAAAAATCATATGTTGGCAGATTTTTCTGTAGAACCATTTCTGTGGGCACTGTGATTAACAAACTAGCTGCATAATGTGTTAGACAAAAAGCTGGAATTAACTATTATAAAGAAAACTAACAGGAAAGGCCCAATTTTGAAAGTGGCCTCAAAAAACAGCAGTTCAAGGGTGGCTATTCTTATTTACCACAGATGAGAGATACCAATAGTTTTTAAAATTCCTTATAAAAATGTACTAGAGTTTGAAAGACCTTTTCAATCATGAGAAGTTGAGATATATATTGGGATTAGTAGGATTTATCAACTATGGAAAAAAAACACGGAAATACCTCTGAACGCAATCCAGCATACAAATATAAAAACCAGTATCAAACCCATGATTACATATCTTACACTATCTTATCACATACACCCTATCATACACAGGGATGTTTCAAGAATGTCTATGCATTCAAGAATGTCTATGTCTAAGCAAACTATCTGTTAAAAATGCAGAATAGAGGGACATATACATTATCCTGGGCACAAAGCATATGAGCAATTCCTCAAAGATACTGCCCACTAGATGACAGAAAGAAAATTAAAAATTGCATTAAGGCTAAGCTCTACTATAGGAAGCCTGGCATAGGAATTCAGATTGCCATAGCACAGCATATCACTGGGGGCTCTGAAGCTTCAGAGAAAGGGTAGAAAAACAAACCCAAAACCCTAGATGATCAAAAGATTAAATTAAAAATAAAAACTCAAGCAAATGGCTATATACATAATCTGATTTCACCAGCATACTTACGAAGGATGACGTGGGTGATAACGAATGCAAATATAAAGACTGTCAGAAAGGACAGAGATAAAATAAACATATAAAAAAATCTGTAGTTTCTTTTCCCCACACAGTTGCCTACCCAGGGACAATGGTGATCAAACCGTTCTGAAATGAGAGGTAGAAAAAAATGGAATATAATTAATAAAGTGCTACTTTACTTGCGAAAAGCCCTCTAAATAGTGTAGAACAAATCATGATTTAATTGGTATTTGCAAACTAGTCAGAGAACTTCTTAGAACCCCCCCCCCCCCCCCCAGTATTTTAATGCAATGTTACTATTATTTAAGAAATTAATGCACGACAGAGATGGTCTTCTGTTAAATTACATAAATTTATGCTTTAACCCAACTGGAGAAATAAGCACACATATTTCTACTATCACACAGAGTACCAGTTTAATTATCTGGATTTGGTCTCCAATGTATTCTTTTTTACTTAGAACTGTAGTCCTCCTATCACTATAATTTTGTGCCACATTTCTAGATTATACATTTGAGATTTCCCTTTGTCCATTACCACTCCATCCATTAATTACGGTGCAGAAAATATTTCCCCTTCTTTTGTTATTCAGTTCATGATATCTTCCATCTCAGATCTGCTATTTTTCAGTTAGAACCAACACTTCTACACCAAACAACTTCCATGGCAAAACAACTGAAATACAGTTTGATGTAAAAGAGTTACGCTTAAGGGTTTGCTTTTCTCAATTTTTTTTCTTAGCTTTTTTAGCTATCGTGTTTTAAATCCTTTATTTTATGTTTTGAGAAATAATCCGGGGACATTTTGTGTGAAGGCATGATATAAAGTGGTAACTGTCTGAATGCCCACTTGCACTATCAGCTCAAAGTCCACTCTTTTCCTTTCCTTACTTAACCAAGTCCTTCTCTTCCGTCTCCTGAACTAACTTGCAAGGATAGTGGTAAGAGTCCATGACAGTTCTGAAGAACGTTAGGGAGATGTGCTGCTGCTGTTTGTCAAGGCCAACAGGTTAAAACTTTGTAACTGTGAAAGCCATACATGTAGAATTAGATTTTCCTTGGGTACGGTGGAATTTCAGAGTTTTAATATGTTATTTAGTGATTATAAAAAGCAGATTGTCAGGAAAAATCATTTTGTAGCTTCGCTTTGGAGAGACTACACTGACATTTATGACAATACTTTAAATTATTGTATGCAGGGTTGTTGTACCCGTGCCAGTCCCAGAACATTAGAAAGACCAGGTGGATGAGGTAATATCTTTTATTGGACCAACTTCTGTTGGTGAAAGAGACAAGCTTTTTAGCTTACACAGAACTCTTCTTCAGGTCTGGGAAACTTACTCAGGGCAGGTCTACACTACAAATTTTCAGTACACCTGTGCCACTGTAGCGCGCCTGGTGAAGACACTGTAAGCCGACAAGAGAGAGCTCTCCTGTTGGCTTAATAACTCCACTGCCATGAGAGGTGGTAGCTATGTTGGCAGGAGAAGCTCTCCCACCGACATAGTGCTGTCTACTCTGGGGGTTGAGGTCAGTATAACTACATTGCTCAGGAGTGTGGATTTTTCACACCCCTTAGCATTGTAGTTATACTGAAGTAAGTATGTAGTGTAGACCAAGCCTAGACTGTTTGGAATAAGTAGTTAACACACATTCCAAGGGACCATTTGAGATGAAGTGGCTCATTAACACCCCTCCAGTCATAGGGGGAAAGGCAGTGTGTGTGGGGAGGGGGAAAAAGGAAGCTATGGGAATTATAGATTGTAGTAATAAGCCATAAATCCAATGTTTTTATTTAGTCCATGATTTTTAGTGTCTAGCAAAGCTATGAATTTAAGCTCCCAGGCTCATCTTTTGAAAATGTTGTGCAGGTTCCTTTTAGGATGAGGACTGATAAGTTAGATACAATGTGATCGCTTTGTGTTATCATAACACAGGTGATAGTGTTTTTGTCTTTTATCATTTTCCTGTGAGAGTTCATTCCAGGGCATTCCACTGATTTTCTAGTTTCACCCACATAGTTGTTATGGGGCATTTAGTGCACTGGACATGGGCGGTGGGTAGGGGAGGCTGGGCCTCCTCAAACAGCCAGGCATGGCCCTGCCCACACTCCGCCGTGAGGGCCCTGCTTCGGCAGAGCCGCTGGGCTCCAGAGGCTGGGGCCACGCTGCCCACCTTCCCAGGGCTGAGGAGGCTGCAGCAGCACCACCACACGCTCTCCCTCTCGGCCCTCCGGGGCGGGGGGAGGCTGCAGTGTCGCCACCGTGCGCTCTCCATCTTGGCACTCCAGGGCTGCTGTATGCTCTCCCACCCGGTGCTCCAGGGCTGGGGTAGGGGGGCTGACTTTGGGCACTAGCCAGCTTGGGGCAGAGGCTGGTGGGCGTGATGGGGGGACTCTGGGTTCCAGGGCGTATGGAAGGGGCAGGGCTGGAGACTACCTTGAATATGCGTTAATTACTTATGCTAAACAATATTCCACCTTATATTTAGCTGTGACATTCTGAGTATGTTTCCCAGACCTGAAGAAGAGCTCTGTGTAAGCTTGGGAGTTTGACTCTCTCTCCAACAGAAGTTGGTCCAATAAAAGATATTACCTCACCCACCTTGTCTCTCTAAAATTTTAAATTGTAATGGAGCCCAAGATTCAGAAAATAACACAGATGCTTTTATGCCTCCTCCCTTTCTCAATCTAAGTCCTATCCAAAGCCTGGTTTGTTTTCCCCAACTTTTATGTCTCCATTGACGTATGCTAACTGACTATTTGTAGTCAGACAGGAAAGGCATGCTATAAATCTGAAAGTCGTCAAATTCTATGCAAAAAAAAAAAAAAAAAAAAAAAGCACATCTGTCCAAACACACCAGTTTGTTTTTATTGTGTCTTTATGTTTAAGACCTACAGGAGAGTATTTTCTTGAAGAATGTATTTAGGATTATCTTGATTTAAAAAATTAAACACATGCACCACAGACTTCTGAGTTTACTATATTTATTAGCTTTTTCAAGGTTGTGTGTGACAGTTGTTTGGGCCACATATTTCTGCTATAAATCTATTTCAAATTCCTGAGTGGCTATTGAGGGTAAAGTTACTGAACCTTCTTGGGAATGAGAAAAATTCAGAATTAGCATCTTCAGTCTTATCAAGCTACTGATAAATATTTCAGGAGCTTAAAATGTTAGGTGCTATTAACTTCTTTGCTGTAGTGGAACACACAGTGGGTTCCTGAAGTGATTAGAAACTCCATTAGAATACTGGTGTTTCAAAGTGATGGGCATTGTGCATGGGTAAGTACTTTATAGTGCACTTTGCCTCACATAACTGGTACATAATGCAATGCTTGAGCAGTTAACAGAGAAAAATATAATTGTAAAATACGGTATGGAAATTATCACAATTCAGGGTGCAATCCAGACCAGTGAGCTGTTGTCACCATCTGCCCTGCAACCTTGGGTGCCTCACAATGCTTTGCTGCTTTAGCTCCCAAACTCAGCTGCCCTGGCTTTATCGTGGCTTTGATGGTGCTCATATTTACGCCTGGCTATTTCTATTTCCCTTACCTAAAATAAACAAACAGAAATTAATGAATGGTAACCTTTCTTTTGACTCTTCCTGGCCACCATACTTGAGACTCACTTAAAACCATTACACCAGTGCTTAGAGTGTAAACAGCATGCTATGTATAAATCCTGTTTTGACTATGCCACTATCACCTTCTATGGTGCAATCCAGACTAGTGAGGGGTTGTGGCACTAACTGCCCTGCAACCTTGGGTGCCTCACAATGTTTTGCTGCTGTAGTTCACAACCTGGGCCCCTAACAAACAGCTAAACAGCATGCAGGTCACACACTGAATGTCTGTGTACAGCTGCAACCTGCCAGCAACACTCCAGTCAACAGTCTGGCTTTCACTAGCCTTGATTACCACTTGCAGGGTGACCCTGACACACTCCCAGTCCTGGATTTTCCCCGAAAACATGTATTCTGAACTGTCCAGCCCTCTCCTGGACAGTTCAGATATTAGAGGTCTGTTGCCCCTCTAAGGGATCAATATCCAACAGTTTGCTAATTTAGAGTTACCAAAAAATTTCAGTTTAAACACAACACTGGATTAGGTTTGATTAAAGAATAAGACACAATTAACTACAGAGACGCAGATTTGAAGTGAGTAGAAGACATTAAAGTCAGAAATGGTTACAAGAGAAATACAGATAATACGCTGTTTAGTGCTAAAACTTAAACTATTTGGTTCAAGGTAAAATACTTGTCCAAATTCTCAAGTTGGCATCTGCCCTCAAAGTCCAAAGGGCTGGTTTCTTTGTCCATCTTAGGTGAAAAACCAAGTGAGCGAGACAGAAAGAGCGAGATCCCTGGGGTGTTTTTGCCCCTCACTTTTATAGTCCATTTCCTCTTTGAAGTGATTTTTCTGAGCATTGCTCCTTAAAGTTTATTCAAACAGTAAAGGTGGCACTGTGGAGTCTGGGGGTGAAGGTGCCCTCATGCTCTTTCTTCTCCCCCTATTTGCCTTGTCTCCCTCTTGCTGTCTCAAAACCTTGTTTACTACTTTTATGTAAAATGGGGTAAGCACATATTCCTTTGTTTTAGAGCTGCTTAGCCACTCCTGCTTAATCGGGGCTACATGGGTTTGAACATGTGCTATCAATATCATATGGGGGAATGAATAATTTTATGTATAATGTAGCTACTTACATTTCACTATGATATTATTGACCAGCGAGTTATTAGTTTTCAAATGATACCTCACAGGGGATATTTTGTATAAAGGATTATTAAAACAGTGTGTAGGGTGTGAACACAGGGGTGCATTTGGTCACACACACACAAAACATTTTAGGGGAACGATCCTAAGCATTAGATTACACAAAGTTGCTTTCTGCAAAAAAAGGAAATTTCATGCAGCATCTCTGGAGAATGCCTTTTTAAAACACCCTCATTCTCTCATATACTGATATGCTGGGGAATCAACACCTCCTAATGGTATAAAGTTCCAGTTTCTAGTCTTGATGTCATAAGATATCAAACCTTAAACTTGTCATTGGTTCAGGCAGAACACTAAATAAAATAATATAAATTAATGGAGATATCCTATCTCCTAGAACTGGAAGGGACCTTGAAAGGTCATCGAGTCCAGCCCCCTGCCTTCACTAGCAGGACGAAGTACTGATTTTGCCCCAGATCCCGAAGTGGCCCTCTCAAGGATTGAACTCACAACCCTGGGTTTAGCAGGGTATTCAGTAATAGGCAGATGAGAGCTAGTTTATATATTGGTAAAACTATAAGAAGTGAATAAATTGGGCCCCATCCCTTCTCATAGGAATTAGTTAGAGACATAATGATATGTGACATCACAACAGGCTATATAGGCTAGAAATCTGAGGGATTGTTCCACACATCTTTCAGTTATGAATGTGTATTTGTTTATCTGTACAGTTACCCTTATCCCCCAGCGATATAACAGAGGATTCAATTTTCCTGACACTTGAGCAAACACCATATAGTTACAAATAATTGAAACAGCAACATCTTATTGACGGGGTAACATTTGTTTTCCTTTTGAGATTTGTCTCCTTCCATCCCCCATCTTTGTTGTATTTTACATATTTCCTCGCTTTTTGATTTCACTCTCCTCTCCATCACAGGTTTGTGGGCTTCAACGAAGTGCTAGTTGAAGGGTCTATTTAGCTGAGTGTTCACTAATGTATGGCCCAATTTAATCTCCCTTCCAACCACTGATCAAAACACAGCCAGCTAAGTGCTGGCTGAAAATTTTGGCTGGGTGTCCTATTCATCTTTTCCATATAGGGTGGCAGGTAAAGGAGGAGGTCAGGGGATCTCAAACTGTGGACTGGGACACCGAAGTGGGTCGTGACCCTGTTTTAATGGGGTCGTCAGGGCTGGCATTAGACCTGCTGGGCACCAGGGCCAAAGCGGAAGCCGAAGAGCTTCAGCCCTGAGTGGTGGGGCTCAGGCTTCGGCTTCAGCCCTAGGTGGCGGGGCTCAGTTTACAGGTCATCCCTCCCGGGGCTTCACCCCCCACCCCCAGGGGGCTGAAGCCCTTGGGCTTCGGCCCCCCTGCCTGGGGCGGACTCAGGCATCGGTCCCCCCTTCTGGGGTCATGTAGTACTTTTTGTTGTCAGAAGGGGGTTGCGGTGCATTGAAGTTTGATAACCACTGGAGTAGGAGATACCATCAAAGCTTATAGTTAGCAATATTTATGATACATTGTCCAGAGAGCATGAGTCAAATAACTGTTGGTAGTTTTTACTGGTAACACTGCTCTACAGCCAAAATGCTTCTGAAATAAATGTAGTCAAACGTTACTAATTCTGGGTCACTGAGAACGAAAATGATGCTTAAAATTGTTGATTGGCTCTAGTTTTCAAGATATGCTATTGGGTCAGTATATACGACCCTTGACTTGGGAATGGCGGAGGATAAGTGAGTTATAAAGGGAAGGGATCTCAATTTAAACCAGAAATGACTAAAATACATCTTTAACTGGATCTATGAATAAATCTATGACTGGGTTTGGACAGTACTTGCTTTTTAGGCAAAACAATGAATGATGCAATCTGAAGCTGGTATTGCGTCATACATGATATGAATTGCATCATGTTATTCCTAGAAGTCATGGATGATGCAATCATAACGAAGCTTACATCACTCTGCTGAACAAATTGCCCTATATCAGCTCTAGAAATCATACAGTGTCGTGCTCTCTTATTTGTCAGTGTTTGATTTTGCAAAGGAACACATTTCTGTTTAGCCAAAGTGAGCAGAGATGCCTCGTACTTGTGTGAACAGTGCAGATAACTTCTGCTATGTTTGTGGTGAAGTGACTTTTGCATCACAAAAGTGCAGTATAACTACTATGGTTAAGAAAGCCTGTCACCTTTATTTTGGCTGCAAAATTGGAGATCAGGACAAGAGGTGGGCCCCACACATATGCTGCAACACTTGTGCAACAAATCTTCGCCAGTGGTTGAACAGGAAAAGGAAATCTATGCCTTTTGCAGTGCCAATGATTTGGAGAGAGCCAACAGATCATACCAGCAATTGTTACTTCTGCATGGTGCCTCCAGTTGGGAAAGGTGTGTCAAAGAAGAAAAAATGGACTGTGCATTATCCAAACATTCCATCAGCTATACGCCCAGTACCCCACGGAGAAGGACTGCCGGTTCCTGATGCACCAGAATCATTCTCACTTGAGTCAGACGAGGAAGAGGATGAAACTTCTGGTCCTGAACCATCAATGTCACAGGACCCACATTTTCTCCCATCCTCCTCCTCTAAACCACACCTCATAACACAAGGTGAACTGAATGACCTTGTCAGGGATTTGGAACTATCCAAGAGTAAGGCAGAGCTGTTGGGCTCCAGACTACAGCAGCGGAATCTCCTGGCAGGTGATGTTAGGGTTTCCATGTTCCGTGACCGTCAAAAGGATCTTGTCCCATTCTTCTTCACGGAAGGTGATCTTGTAGCCTGCAGCAACATCGATGGTGTGATGGCGGCCCTCAACATCGTTCACGATCCAGATGAGTGGAGACTGTTCATTGATTCATCGAAGACGAGTCTTAAAGCTGTTTTACTGCATAATGGCAATGTTTTGCCATCAATTCCAGTTGGTCATGCAGTCCATATGAAGGAAACCTATGGCAACATGAAACAACTTTTGAGGTGCATAAACTATGACCAACATCAGTGGCAGCTTTGTGGCGATTTGAAGGTTGTTGCTCTCTTGCTTGGTCTGCAGACTGGATACACAAAGTACTGCTGTTTTCTCTGCGAATGGGATAGTCGTGCAAGAGATTCCCACTACATCAAGAAAGATTGGCCACTCCGACAGTCATTGGAGTCTGGGAGGAAAAGTGTTCAGCATCCACTACTTGTTGAACCAAGGAAGATTTTGTTACCACCCTTACACATCAAGCTGGGTCTGATGAAGAACTTTGTCAAGGCCATTGACAAAACACAAGCAGCTTTCAAGTACCTCCGTGGAAAATTTCCAAGGTTAAGTGAAGCTAAGATAAAGGAAGGTGTCTTTGTTGGTCCTCAGATTCGTGAATTTCTTCGAGATGATGCATTTGACCATGCACTGCGTGGCAAGGAAAAGACGGCATGGAAAGCCTTCCAGCTAGTGGCAATAAATTTTCTCAGAAACAACAAGGCAGACAACTACAGGTTGTTGGTGGAAAACCTCCTCAAGGCATACAAAAGCCTTGGTTGCAACATGTCACTAAAGATACATTTTTTGCACTCTCATCTAGATTTTTTTCCACCGAACTGCGGAGCAGTGAGCGACGAGCACAGCGAGCGATTTCACCAGGACATTGCAACAATGGAGAAACGCTATCAGGGCAAATGGAGCCCATCAATGCTTGCAGACTATTGCTGGACAGTGACAAGAGATGCTCCATTTAATGAATACAAGAGACAAGCCAAGAAGCGCCGACTAGACACTGAATAGGACTAAACTATGTACATAATAGTTTTTGGCCTTTTGTTTCATAATAAATTTTATTTATATAACCCTTTTGCTGATTTTTAAAGTGTTACATAAACATGACAGGTGAAATATTATCATGTAAAGCAACCATAAACACATGAAAAGACCTAGGTTTACAATTTATGATTAAAACTCTACTATCTAGACAATATACATAGACATAAAATGTAAAAACTTAAATATCTTAGCAACAGTAGCCAATCAGTTGTTTTAACTGTCATATTTGAATTCAGCACATCAAAATACATAATAAATAGCACATTTTATCTCTGAAGCAGACGACTTCTCAAAAATTGTAGACCAGTGTAATAGTAGTGGGATCTCAGCCCTCTAACAGAAGGGAGAGGCAGAAGGGAGAAGCTGCCTTCCACAGAACCTACCCATCACTTGGAAATGCCAGGAGTTCTCATCTCTTTGTTTGATACTGACTGGTATTACTGCAGAATCTGCACTGGGGGCCTCTTGCTTTGAACTTCAGGACACTTATGGTGTTAATGAATAAAAAGAGGGAGCAGCCAGCACTGGCAACACGAGCAGACAACCCAAACCTCTAGCACCATTAAGACTTCTAGAACCTTTGAGTTTAGAGTTGCTTCATCTATAATGATCACATATTTGGAAGAGTAAACTCTGCCTGATATTTTTGCCTGGGTGAGAAAACTGTGGCAACGAAATGAAGATCTTCCTCTCCTCAGTAAAATGTGCAAAGTAAAAACGATATCATTTCAATTTTGATAATGCCTTTCCTTCTCACATAAGCTTGCTCTACAAATAGGTCATGCTGTCACAAAAAAAGAATTTGTGGCTATCCACAGAAGGTCAAAAAGATGCAATTTCCCAAGGTTGAGAGATCTCAACTCATGCTGAGACATAGCTCTTGCCTTGAAAGAAAATGTGTCCTTTATTAGTTTCCTTTTTAGCCTTGCTCCCTGTGACAAAGTGGGAATATTTTGTAATACTTTTATGAGGCCTGTTTGTGCCTCAGTTTCATCTATCTGCTGCATTGTTATCCAGTGGGTGGAAGGGGATTGTTTGCTCTCAGGGCAAACACATGGGTGCGGGTGTCACATAGCTGTCTGGGCCTTAGTCTCCATATCAGTGGAGCATCTGAGAAGACAATGGCAAATCCAAGAGCCAGGACATTGATGCCTAGCAACCAATGACCCAGAGGGATATGGACTTCCCTGACTCTCCTTAGGGAAGCTGAAGATGCATTAATCCCTGAAGAGTGTAAAATCTCTATCAGGAGTCTGTCTCAGTTGGACTTATTGAACAGACCTCATGGTGCGAAGAATGACTGCTGAAGGCCCAGAGGTCCAGTCTAAGGAGGTGGTGAAGCCATGCCGCTGACCCTGGAGGAAAAGTGAGATGCCTAGTGGGTCTGTCAACTAGGGGTTCCTCCTAGAGACTGTTCCAAAGCTGGGTCCGTAGCACTGATCCTGTGGATTCATGACATTCCCTGCATGCCCTTTACACAAAGAAATTTGCTCTTGTTTAGTGGCATCAGCAAGTTGTCAAAATTGTGAATTAAAAAGATAATTACTTTATCAATTGCAGGATTTCTGCTCCCTCCCCCCAACACCAAGAGTTAGTCAATACTGCACTAATAACTATAGCTCCTTGGGTAAAGGGACTATACCATACCAGTACAACACTAGTGACCAAGAAAGAGTCTCAAAATATTGTTTGGTATAATAAAAATGTGTATGCGATGTACAGGTAACTTTGTGATCACTTTCCAAATAAGACACACATTTTTTTGTAATTCCTTAACTATTTTTCCTTAATCACAGTGAGTATGTAGAGAAATAGCTTTGCTTATGTGTAGCAATTGCTCAGTGCCTGAAAAAATAGTGACGTTTCAGAAGGTGGGAATAAGAACTTTAGTGAATATGTTGGTATTTTTTAAATGGAAAATGCCACAATACTTAAGGGACCAAATTCAGAGAGAATGCATAATGCACGTTGAATGATGCATCTCTAAGTGGCTTTTCACTGATGTACACGAGTCTATGCTGATGCAACCTGCATGCTGGGGAGCCAGAAGGTGTAAAGCTAAAAGTAGGAATTGCCATTTTAAACTTTGTTACTTCTTACACCTTTGTGTTGGATACTTTCCTGCTACACTTCTCTCTTTTCGCTCCTTAGCATGTAAGTTACAGCAACTTGGTTTTCCTTATACCTAGTAGGTGAATTCAGAGGTAATGTGTAAGATAAATATGTATTTAGTACATATAGTAGTGAGAGCAAATATTTGGGAGAATGAGTCTAAGTAATGTACCCTCTGAATCCTTTTCCTGGTTCCTTCTATCACAGCAGTTTAGACTCGCCTCTGTATTTAGCCCAACATCTCTTTCCAGGCCCTAGGACAGTTACTTTTGAACAGTCACTTTTAAGAACAATTATTAATTATTTTATTTGAGAATTCCAGCAGTTACTGTAGGGTAAAAAGAATAATGGTTCCTATTTTAATATGAAACTTTAAAGGCATGTCATATTTAGGGCCTAAACAGGCTGGCACTGTACTTTTTCAAGTAATTATTTAAAAATATCATATAGCTAGGAAACAAAGAGCTTCTCCTTTTAAAAGCTCATCATATAGTATAGACTCTTTAAACCCTAAACATTAAACTTCCATTTCAAAGCACTATATCCCGGCAGGCCCATAAGGCGAGCCTAGACCCTCTTGAAGCCTTAAAGTATTTTCCTCTGTCAAAATGTTTGATGAGAAACAAATCTAATATGTAAAATAATGTTTCTTTTACATTTTCTGACATGAATCATTTGTAGGCCAGGTTGGTCTTTTAGTTTACAGCATTCCTCTCTGGATTCGTTATAAGACTTGAGAAGTATTCACTAGTATTTAAAAGTTGCCTTCTTTCCCCTTCCTTGAAGACTAGCTAGATGCAAATATCACTTTGTATAAACCTTAACTTGAAAGGATGGGCAAGAGAGTAACAAAAAGATTCTATGGGACACAATATGTAGCTAGCTTGTCCAGGTCACTTTCTAAGTGCTTTGTAATGAACGCAAAATTCACTTTCCACTTTTTTCCTTCTAACACAGCTAACATTTCAAATGGAAAAGATACAAAACTAATCCACTAATTGAATATTTAATATGACCTATTCATCCCTTGACAGCATACGGGCAAGTGCACTAAAAGTTGCTCTTGTATGCATGAACTAAAAGGTTCCTACTTTGCATTAATGTGGTTCTCATCACACAGGACTACATTAACGAAAACGAGGCAAGGGGGATAAAAATGTTTTTTTTGGGGGGGGGGGAGGGAATTGTTTTAAATTTAAATCAGATTTTATTTTGTTATTTAAATTATAAGAAGTTTCTCTTTTTAAAAATAAACCTGTTTTAAATTCAGATTTCATTTTATACAAAATATGTTAAGGCCTAAACTTATTACCACTTAAAACACTTACATTAAAAAAAATAAATATGCTACATCCATGAGCCTCTATAAAAAACATTGAGTTAAAGGCTGCTTTTCTATATTAAGAAAGATGTTTTCCCCCTGATTCTAACTTTTGATGTAGGTCATGTACTGTATTAAGGACTTGATCCTATAGGGGACCCAAGATCTGTGCAAGAGAATGGCAAAGTCATCATGGACATTGGGACCCAGTCTCTGACTCCAGGAGACACCATGATGTGTCTCATCATGATCATCCACTGAGCCCACCTAGGTGGTCTCATACGCCTATTTTTATAGCTTCTTTGTACCTGAGCTCTGATTGGCTTGGTTCTCAAATTATGAATATTTATGACTCTACCCACCATGGAAACTTACTCTCCAGATAATAGAAAAACACTGATCTGCCCAGTAACTACCACTTCTTGCTTCTAGATGGTTCTGGGCACTTTAATAAATGGCCTTGCTCTATCTCCTTGCATGCGTACACAGAGGCACAAACAAATATCCATTAATTTGTCAACTGCTTCCCTCTAAATAAGTAAAATACTGCAGTGCAAAAGTGGGTTACACAAGAAGTAGTCTTGGATTGTTAGTTCTTTTATTTTTCTGGGGGTAGTGGTGGAGGTGGGTTGGCAACGGGGAGTTATGGAGCAGAGTGTGCAACCAGAAAGGAGCAATGCTGGTGTCAAACCAGGACACTGTGGGAACAAGGGACAACATCCTTCAGAGTGCAGCCTCTAGTGCTGACGTCAACTCCTTGGAACTGGAGGTAAAAAAACCTGCCATGTCTGCAGGTCATAAAGAGACCCTATCAGGGAATATTTTCAAGAAATTCCTGTACATATGCATAAAAAAGGAACACATGCCAAATGCAACAAAAAGATGGCAGGTCTGGTTGTCAGAATTAAACAACACTATGAAAAATACTCCTCAGAAGGCAATGACTTTGAAGACGATGATATGGACATGTCTGAACAATCTGGATCAGCTGGTTAGTAAACTTGTTCCTGCACCATTCTTATGGACCACCTACCATGTCTTACTATGCTAGTGAATGATAACTTCGATGGTCATAAATTTGTGTTTTTGGTGGATTAATTTACTTATGAATTTCAAGATGTTTGTGTTCAAAATATAATTGGTATGTTAGCTTGCTGTGGGAATATTTATCAATTCATTTTTACTGTTACTGCTGGATTTCTGAAATGATTTTTTTTATTGCTCAGTATAATCAAAAATCCTAGTTGAAGATTTCCTGTTTAAAAGAAAAAATGTATTAGACATTTCTGAATTTTAAACATGTAATTGTTTTCCTAAACTGTATGTTGCTAGAGATAAGGATTATTTAAATCTATTTAAACCCTTATGATTTATTATTTTTCCTATAAAACTGGGTTTAGAATAAATTCTATCATTTAAAAAGTGAAACAAATAGCTTCAGTAGGAGAAATCTTTCATTTACAATTGCATTTTTTTTTAAAAGCAGTGCACTAAGTAATGTTCAGTGAGAGAGTGACTATTTTTACCATTTTGTTTAAAGACCTGGCTTAGACATAAGGGGTTATGAACATTCATCCTCTGCAATGACTACAGCTTCAGAGTTATCTGCTGGTAGCACCAGCAGTGCTGCAACTAAACATATGTCACACAGTAATTACCCATATAAACCCCACCCCACCCCAAAAAAATAAAAACCAAGAAAACCCACAAGTCTTTCTTCATCATCCTGTAAAACCATGGATGAGTTTGTAATCAGGACCAGCAAATTCCAGCAAGACTCCATTATCGTTTTTGTCTTGTTCAGAACAAACATTTCATTGACATGGTTCACCATCATTATGACCACACCACACTCTACCCTGCAGAGCAGACATTGCTGAAAGGTTGCTAGATACAGTATATAAGAAGGAAACTGAACAGTATGCAAAATACATTGACGGGAAATTTGTTAATCTGAGTCTTGATGGGTATATAATTATTCAGTAATATGTGCTTATGACACAACAGAAGATGGGGTTGTCTATCTTACAGAAACAATTGCTTCATCAGGAAATGCCCATACAGCAGAATACTTAAAAGCAGCAGCAGTAAAAGCTACAACAAATTGTGAACAAAAATTCAAGTGAGAATTTTTGTCACAGACAATGCTGCAAATGTAGCAAAGGTGAAGAAATCTAGAAGATGATAATGAAGGGATTCTGAAACTTACAACAGATGCATCTTTTAGCCAAAGACTTCAGTAAAACTCCAGGAATAAAGGAAAATGTTGTTGAAATTACAAAATACTTCTGTAACAATCACTTGGCTTCACCATCACTGATTCTCCCCCAAGTTGTATAAAGGAATTCAGTGGTTGACTGTTTTGAACTACTTATTAAGAACTAGCCTATTTTGATGACAATGTGTTTAGAAAATAATGACAAAGAAGATGGAACTATCACAGCCAAAGTAGTCAACGTGGGACTAAAGAGACGTATAGAAGATAAGTTCAGCATATTTCCATAGCCTTGGACAAACTGCAGAAAGATTGTTGCTGTGTTGCTGATGCTGTTGAAATCTGCACAGAACTTCAAGAGACATTGAAGAAAGACATACTCAACAACAAAGTTAAACTGCAGGCAGTAAAGAAACATCTAATAATCACCCATTGATCTTGCCAGACATAATACATTTCAGGGCTGGCGGAAAACCATTCAAGCAGTACATGTTTGCTGATGATATTTTAAAGAAAGTCACACCATTGAACTGGTGAAAGTCACTAGCTAAGCACCTAGAACCAGAGTTTATTGAAGTCCTAAAGCAGCTTTTGAGAGCAATGGTCTTTTCCACAGGCACAGGAAGAATATTTTCTTCATTTGAACTATTTAATTCAAAATTGAGAAACTGACTGGGAGTTGAAAAGGCAGGAAAACTTCTCTCTCTCTCTTCCAGTTTATAAAGAAAAAGGAGGAGGGAGGGGACCGTTCTCATTTTTAAGAGACTTAAGCAAGTAGGAACTTTAATTTCAGTCCCTTTCACTTAGGCATATTTGAAAATTTTCCCAGGCTGACCTGAAATAATTAAATTCAATTCACTGACTACAGTTAATCCCTCTGTTCCTTTAACAAATCATTTAGTTGTAAATGTGAAACATGTTTTGATATGAGAAGTTTATGTATCCAAAACATTTAAGGTTGTTTTGTTTAATAAAAATAAATGTTATATGCTGTTTTGTATGTTTAATTAAATTCCAGTTCCCATCCTAATGCAGCTTGACACAAAAGCAAAAAGTTAATTATCTACTAAATAAGCAAGATATTCACCATTTTCTAACATACTAAAAATGTACACTTACTAAGAATCTGAAAATATTAAGCTTTATATTTTCTTAAATAAATGTATAGTGTACCCTTCTAGGTTGCTAAAAGATGCACCAAATCTAGTGTAAATCATTCCATTTAGTTGTAAATTAACATGTTTTAATGGTTATATCAACAAGTGAGAATGCACCCTTCTTTAGAAAATAACTGAAGTACAAATGGAAAAGTTGATTTAAATTGATTATTTAAATTGAGGCTTTCCTCTTTGTGATTTAAATCAATCCACTTTAGAACTAGGAACTTTTTAGTTCACACTCATAGCATCCATACGGGGTCACTACACTGCACCACTTTGGTGAGTTCATATTCATACCCCTGTAGTCCAAACTGCAGGGCAGTGTAGACAAGCACTTAGTTATAACCAACATAGGGTGACCAGACAGCAAATGTGAAAAATCGGGACGGGGGTGGGGGGTAATGAGAGCCTATATAAGAAAGACCCCAAAATCGGGACTGTCCCTATAAAATCGGGACATCTGGTCACCCTAAACCAACAGCTCCCCTTGCACTGATCAAAGTTACTATAGATAGTTGCAGTATGACAGAGGACACAGGATCCATTGTCTTGGATGTCAAACTGGCTAATTATCTTGAGATCCAAGACATCTGTGCATGCTTTGTAATATTTACAACTATGGCTCTTTGTAGGACTATGATGTCACAATGTATGACTACATCTATTCAGGATGACAGACTTTGTACTTTGCATGGAAATTTGTACTTGTTGCTTTTGTTTCCTCTTGAAACATCAATAAAAGTAGCAAAATAAAAAACCCCTAAATAAATACTCTTTGTAAGCTCTTTTAAATACAGAATTTTCTCCAAGATCCTAATGAGGTTGAAGTACACAAAGGAAAATAAACACAATAGTGCTGGATTAAATCCTGTCTAATAATTTCACAAATCTTTATAATTTAGACTATTTTAATCACAATCTTTGTATCTGATCCTTCATACCTTACTCCTGTGAGCTATTCTTACCTCATGTGATTAGTCCCATTGACTTCAGAGTGACTATGCACATAAAGAATATTTACTCACATGAGTGAGACTGACTAGACTGGATCCTTAACTGGTAATGTTCACCTAAGAAATACTGAACTATATACAACTTAAGTACATAATGTACAACAGTATGAAAATCATTGTCTTGACAAAATCTTTATTAGTCTTTTGTAATGAAATTAGTGTAGAAACCAATAATAAATTAAACAAAGAGTGATTGCTAATTAAATTTTTCTGGATGCGGACACTGATTTGCAACATTTGTGGGGGACAACGGATCTTTAAAGCCACCAAGTTTGGGCATCTCAGTATGTTTACTATGGACGAAAAGAAAATAATTCAGCCTTTTGGCCTCTAGAGTAGATTGAGTGAATATATAAAGTAATAATTTCATTTATAAACCACCCCCAGCAAAAGCATTCAGGGTACTGAACAACATTCATTAAAATTTTTTCTTGTAGGTGCCAAAGATAAAGATCTGTGATACCCTCTGCATGACTAAACAAGTCTATGCAAAGCCTTAAAAAGTGATGTGACCTGAAATAGCAAAGTAATTTTGTGAAAAATGGGATTCTAGTAATGAGAATATATTAGTGTGTTTTGTGTGACTACAGTAAGAAGTAATTGAGAAAGAGCAACAACTGGGAAGCTTGGTAGATATTTTAAAACTAGGAGCAACTTAGACGCCAGTCGGTACCATCCCACAGATATAAGCCACATACACAAGTAATGTAATAAGATCACTTGTGGAGTAAAGGGTCCACAAAGTAAACGGTCCATCTTTAATAGAGAATAGCAGAAAGTTTACCTTACAGACTAATGCCTTTTTGCACAAATGATATTTTAAAAACCAAACCTAGATGGAGATGTTTAATTTTATCAAGAAAAATATTTATTAATTTATTGGGGGAAAATCCCGCCATTGCTCTGGGTAGTTTTATAGTAATTAAATGTCAACATATATAAAATACAATATAATAATTACATCGCACACTTCCCACACTACCGCAACTAACAAATATCTGCCGATTAATAACCAAAATCCCTTTATCTGCCAGAACATTAAGGGTAAAGTTTTCTAAGGCACAAATGGCAATTAGGAGCCTAGCCCACATTGGCAGTCAGCAGGAGTTCAAAAGCAGCTAGGTGCCTAAGGCCTGTGCCTTTGAAAATCTCCCCATTCCAAGTCCAAATCTGCATGTATGCATCTCCAAATACAGCTTCCAACTACAACATGCACTGTAGCCAAAATCCAAATGAGGAAGTGGAGAAGCGGGGGGTGGGAGGGAGAAAATGGAAGTCTAGAGAAACAGGGTATTCCTGCAACACACATGGCAGCCGTCCCCAACAATTAAGGGTTTTGTTCCCCTTCATTCCTTACAAAATGCAATTTCTAAGGTCCTCACTGCCTATCGATATGATCACCTCATTTCTGTCTTTTAATCCCTCCACTGTCTCCCACAATCACCTTTGTACTTTCTTCTACATGGTCTCCTCTGTACATAGTATGGCCTCCCTTAGTTAATCTATAAGAACACTATTCTCTTTACTTTTAAATCCCTCTTAAAGAGAGTCTTCTGATGTTGCTTACAGTGAATCTTATTAATTTGTATAAAAATCCCTTTTTGTTGCTCTTCTTCCCTAACCAACTCCTTGTTTTGTCTGTCTTTCCCTAGCTTGCAAGTTCTTTGAGGCAAGGACCATCCTCCCTGCATGTCTAGAGAGTGTTTAGCCATAGTGGATACCACCATAAACAAAATAATAATAAAAGGTAGTCAGCCAGACTCATCTGTGCATCTGGTAGCTTGCATTTTCTTCTGGGGTTTTTGAAATACCCCAAAAGACAATACACCTTAGTGGGTATACAAAAGGAAGGCAGCTGATGCCCAGGTGAAGCCCAGAATGAACAGCTGTCCATTTCATTTTCTGCCAAAAAGAGCAGAGTTGGTGAGCTCAGTCCTGGGTCGACTGAACAGCAAACCCTTAAGAAAACCGAAAACATGATTAAGAGTAATCAGTGACTCAGCTCTCAAAACTAAGTGCAAAACTTACTTTCTTCAACTTGGCGCTAGCACAGTTGTAACTAAAAACAGCAAAGATAAAGAGAGAAAAAGGAAGATGAGGAAAAAGAGCTGAAGAGGAGCTAGAGAAGGAAATTAACAAAACCCATACATAGCCCCAACTGCCTTAGGGAAATAATTGAGGAAAATTACACCACTAACCTATTGAGATTTTTATTTTCACTTGGAGGCACTCAGACACTAGAGTAGAGAGGGCCTGTGATGAGGTGTATAAACTGCACCAGAATCAGGGGGGTTAAGGGGCTGCTTTGGGCTGGAGAAGCCCTGCCACACAGCCAGCAATGGAGGAGAAAGCTCCACTCAGTGGGCAGCCCTAGGAAAGGAGCAGGCTCTTGAGCTTCCCAGCTCCCATGAAAATACCTGGTAGCTAGCAGAGCCTCTATCCTCACAGGAAGGAAACAGAGACCCTGCCTGAAAAAAGGGGAAAGGGACCAAATCCTATAACTTGTGCTGGAGATCCAGTGAACTTTGGAGTGGACTCTGGCCCATCCTGGGCTGGGCCCCTCTGAAAAGGGGCTGAACTGAAACTGCCTGCAGGTTGCCCCTTTCACCCTTTTGTTTTATCTGTTTTGCTGATCTTGGATTGATTGATTGATTGTTTCACTTAGAACTCCAAAAAGGGCAGAAATCATCAGAAAGCCTTGGCTGGAGGGCTGAAAGCCAGCCATTGCTAGACTGACATTGAACACTCCTGTTGAAAGGAGCAGACTTGTGTGTGTGTACTTTCCATGTAGCAGCTGATGGGGACAGACAGGACCGGCTCTAGCTTTTTTGCCACCCCAGGCAAAAAAAAAAAAAAAAAAAAAAAAAAGGCAGCCGGACTGCCGAAGCAAAAAAAAGAAGAAGAAAAAAAAAAAGTCTTTATTTCAGTGTCCACAAAGAAATAACCTAACTTCTCGCAGCTCTAATTTTAAAATTACTTTTTTTTTTTTTTTTTTTTTTTTTTAAGCAAAAAGGTCAACTTGTAAAGTTGTACTGAGAAAAGGGTACACAAATGAAGATATTCTGTATTTCTAAAGGAAATATTTATTCTTCCTGGCGTCCCCCAAAATCATAAAAGTAACAGAAATAGTCCTGTTTGCAGGGTTGTTGTAGCCATATTGGTCACAGGATATTAGAGAGACAAGATGGGTGAAGTAATATCTTTTATTGGACCAACTTCTGTTGGTGAAAGAGGTAAGCTTTCCAGCTTACACAGAGCTCTTCTTCAGGTCCTGGCAGTTTATAAAGATGTCGGAAATCAAAGCAGCATAAAACGAAATCAATTAGAATTGGCAGCATAAGTGCATTTCCTTTGGCAATTTCTATTTTAGGACTGAAGATCTGCTTTATTTATATTCTTCATTTATCCTTCAGTCTTTTAGATTTATTAGTATTCTTGGTGTCATTTTCATGTGAAACTGATGATCTTTAAGGGCCTGATCCAGCTCCTCCAAAGTCAATGGGAGTTTTTCCATTAACGTCAGTGGTGGTTGAGTCAGGCCATATAAGAATTCTGTTGTGCTAATTTAGCACAGTAAGTAGAATGCATGGCAGTGCCTGTGTCTCCTCTCTCCTACCCCATCCCTCCTTCATTTTCCCCTAAAATTGTACAACTGTTCTAAAACTCCTTAAATGGAATATACTCAGGAAAAAACAACCATCAAGGTGGTGTCCTGCTTATGAAAGACAATGGATTGTTCTGATATATCTGGGGGTGCATACAGACACCCAGGATCTTTTATTGAGGAGGCAAGCTGACGGCATGACTTCTCTCATGAACAGAAGATCGCAGCCAGGCTTGGCTGCAAAATGCTGGAAGGATTTTGGGTGAGCATTGTTCTAGCAGAAATGAAATTATCTAGTTAATTAAGTCTAGGTTCTAGAATGTGTCTTATGATTTCATTTTATGTGATCATTTTCCCCCAATAATTCTATTTACTATCATTTGGCTCTCTATACTTTATTAAATAAACTTTTACTTGATTTCACTATAAACACATTTAAGAACAATGATCTGAGGAGAAACTGGTAAGCTGGTGTGTACTGCTTTTTGGAAACAGCTAATATAACTAGGTTAAAAAAAGAATTAGATAAATTTATGGAGGATAAGTCCATTAACAGCTATTAGCCAAGATGCTCAGGGACACAACCCTATGCCCCGGATGTCCCTAAACCTCCGAATGCCAGAAGCTGGGACTGGATGACAGGGGATGGCTCACTCGAAATTGCCCTGTTCCGTTCATTCCCTCTGAAACACTTGGCACTGGACACTGTCAGAAGACAGGCTATTGGGCTAGATGGACCATTGCTCTGACCCCGTATGGTCCTTCTTCTGAATCTGTTAATGTCCTGTGGAACAGAGGCCAGACACACCAGGGTGATGTATGGGGGTTGGAGTGTGCCTGTCACTAACCTGGAGAGAGACAGCGCGCGAGAGAGCAGGGCCTGCGTAGGCCTAGAGGGGAGTGCTTGTGTTGCCTGTGGCCAGTGGAGTCAGCAGGCACAGACAAGGCTTCCTCACACTAACAGCAGGTAGTAGCAAGGTGCCTCAACTCTGTGTACCTCCGGGAAGCATCACAACATCCAAACAGGGAACAAAAACAATACCGTGTGACTTATGTTACTAAAATCACAGCTAATCATGACAGTTTCCATAGTAAAAAAATGAATAGCAAATATATACAGAAAATTGTTTGCAATCAATCCATAGAATTTTTTTTAATTGTAAAAATAGTCACCAAATAATTGTAAATGGAGTCTTCATTACAGAAAAATCAAATCCTCTTGCACCTATTTCATGAGCAAAAGAGGAGGCTACATTTGTTGGATAAAATTATTTATTATGAGTCACTTGCACAGCTATATTCTATGAAATATTCAAAGCTGTTTTATATCTGTTGCTTGAATGCAGACATTATAGGAAGCTTTCTTTAAATTAACTTCTTATTTCATTACTGATCAAAGACTTTGCATCTCTCCCGTACTTAAAATGGCAGGTTTCCCACGTTTAAAATAAAAAGGATGCTGTCAGATTATAAAATAATGTTAAAACACCACTTTAGATTATTTTAAAACGGAAAAAAAAAACCCACAACATTTTCCCTGTTTATGCTTATTTCCCCCCCGCGTTTCTTAGTTTGGAAAGTGGAAATAGTCTGTTTGACTTATTTAACAACCCCCCTGGTCAATTCAGTTTCACTGTCAGGGTCTCAAATAGCAGCACAATGTATAGATTGCAAACACTGCATGAGTCACATCTGCCTAAAAATGTTTCAATTCTAATTTGAAAATCAGAGAAACATTCCTATTTGTCCTATGGTCAATAAAAGCTGGCTTTTATAAAAACAGATTTTAGCTTAAAATTGATTGTTATGTTTGATTAAGAATTCCAATTTTAATATAGGAGAAAAACTTTTCCTGATTAGTAGATAGAATTTTTACCCTAACATCTAATGGATTGATTTATTTACCAAAGAAACTGCCTGCAGGCATCTATTCATTATATGAAGACCAACGGCTACCTTTCCACACTCAGCTTAGAATTCACGACAGGTATATGGATATTCTCTAACTATGAAGGTATAATTCTGCCAATCACTGCTTTATACTGAAAAGGATCACTGCTACATGCTGCAATTGCATTTCTGAGCTGGAGACATCTGCTTTCTACATTATTTTCTTGACTGCACAAGGTTCAGGATCACCAGTGTGTTACTCAGCCACATAAAACCCCAAATGTGTTCTAATTACATTGGAAAACTACTCCGGTTTGAATAGTGGTTAAAAATAAAAAGTAGATAACCACTCTTTAATCACCTTACTTACCCTTCAAGGAACAATCTCCAGAAAAAAGGCAGGATGTACAGAAGAGAGGATCAAATGTTATTTCAGATTACTATTTTAAAATATAATCAGGGCCTGACATAGCACTCGCTTGCCAAAGGCAAGTAAGACGTTTTCTCTGAGTGACTACTTAACCATAAAATTTCTGTGGATACTAAAGCAAAATTAAATTTCTAGCCGTTACCTTAGCAGAGACAAATTTCCAAACGTAAACTGAGTGTGAATGATATTGTGTTGTCTTCTTGAGTCTGCAGACAGTCTGGAACTGTTTGAAGATGTGAACTGTCTACAGATCATATCCTGGCTGCAGAGCATAGCACAAGCCAATTACTTTGGAATTGCGACAGGAAAAGACAAACTCCTCACCCTCATTACAGTTTAGCCAAGGCAGCAGAGCTGTTCTGTGGCAGCTACTCCAGACTCAAGGCTTGAGCACACTGTGATGCTTGTACCTGTCACATAAGAAGACTAACTGTGGCAGCAGATCAACCTATTTCATCCCAACACACTCCTGTTGAGTTAGATGCAGGGAGTTCCCTGAAGATCTTGGCTCTCTAGCAAAAAAGTAGTGCAATCCTCTACACAGGCTCCCCAAAAATTGCTGCATCCTTTGTGCTGTGGAATGTCAGTGGTTCTCTCTTGATGAGTGGCAAGAAAGGACCAGGATTTGCCTTCAAAGGAGGTGTGGATCACCAACCTTCATTTTCATGGGGGGTTAACTCCAAGGCACTGTATACACTGTTTTTTTTCTCCCACCAGTGATGCAAATCCCTAGTGTAGTTGCACTGCCCAGTGTAAGAAGTGCCCTGCATCACTGTAGAGCAGGGGTTCCCAACTTAGTCCGCGGCTTGTTCAGGGTAAGCCCCTGGCGGGCTGCGAGACGCTTTGTTTACCTGAGCGTCCGCAGGTACGGCCGCTCGCAGCTCCCA
Source organism: Emys orbicularis (assembly GCF_028017835.1). Taxonomy (NCBI): domain Eukaryota; kingdom Metazoa; phylum Chordata; order Testudines; family Emydidae; genus Emys; species Emys orbicularis. The sequence continues at coordinate 121,881,608 of NC_088685.1, read as the reverse complement.
GTGGCCGTGGTTCGCCATTCCTGGCCAATGGAAGCTGCAGGAAGCGGCGCGGGCCGGCCACTGCTTCCTGCAGCTCCCATTGGCCGGGACCGGCAAACCGCAGCCACTAGGAGCTGCGACCGGCCGTACCTGCAGACGCTCAGGTAAACAAAGTGTCTCGCGGCCTGCCAGGGGCTTACCTTGAACAAGCCGTGAACCAAGTTTGGGATCCCCTGAACTAGAGTAAGATGCACTCAACGCAAGTCATTTTTACATTGTTCCAGTGCATTTGAACTAGGGACATGCACCGGTGCAGCAACATCAGTGTAACTATACCAGTGTGAAATGTCATCTCACTTATGCCTCGTCTACACTTAAAATGTATATCAACACAGCTATGGTGCTCAGAGGTCCGAAATCCCCATTGTAGACACAGCTACATCGATGGAAGAATGCTTCAGTTGACCTAGGTACTGCCACTCAGGGAGATGGATACCTATAGTGACAGAAAAACCCCTTCCATCGCTGTCGCGTCTACACTACAGTGCTACAGTGACATAGCTACAGAACTGTAGCTGTGCTGCAGTGCAGAAAAGCCCTTAGTCTTTGTCTGTAATGGGATTTTAGCCTCCAGTTTAGCTCTACTAGGGCAAACCTCAAGTGTAGATGTAATTTACACTGGTACAATGTGAATTGCACGGGTGTAGTTTACTTCAGATGAGAACATGTCTTTAAACTAGAGGTTTGCACTGGTGCAGCTACAATGGTAGTTAAATAGCAGTGTAGATGAGCCCTAATTTCCCCCCTCAAAACTGCTATATGGTTGAAACTTCCAGGAGGCTGTATCTAGCCTCCTCCAAAATCCTCACATTAGCTGGTAGGAAGCAGGATAATTTTGTTAGCTAGTGACCTTCTGGATGATTTTATAACCATGTGAGTCTGGTATCTGTAAGCACACCACCATATATATTCATAGGAAGACTATCCTGCCCTCTAAAAGCACTTGAATGAAAAAAATTACAAAAACTGAACATGTAAGTTTTCGTTATACTCACCTACACAGTTATCACAAAGGCTGCAATGTGAGGCACGAGGTGGGCGGAAAATCTTGCAAGTGAAACAGTATTTTAGTTTCACTGTCTGTCCATTGATGATTACTTCTTTTGTTCTGGGAGGTGGACGGTATCCTCCGGAACTGGAGCCATTTGCAATATCTAACAGGGAAATAATTAAACATTAGATCAATAATTTAAATTCTCTTGCCAGATATGGGATAGGCACATTACTGTCATTAAATCCAGTTTCTTTAACATTTACATATATTTTATATATTTTTGTAGATTTATAATGCCTAAAAATAGTTTCTCTCTCTCCCAGACTCTGAATATCTAGGCAAATAACTCAAAATGTAATACATCACAAAAAATGAAAGAAAACCACAGCTAATTGTTAAAAAAAAAAAAAAAAAAAATCTAGCCGCCTCAGCTTCTGTACCACAAAAACCAAAATCCCACACTCTTCAGCCAGCACCTTTACTATTTACTTCATGTACGATATCTAAGACTGAGTAACACAAAAATCTCTTCAAACACAGACTCCATTTAGCTGGCCCCTCAGAAATATGCTTGCTCTTCATGGAGTTTCTTGTGATGTGTACATTTCTTCACTAAGAACTGGACTAACCATTAACACATTTAACAGAGGTGACTAAAGTCATTTTCAACTGGGGCAAAAGCTCTTGAGGATTTTTTTTTACTTCACATCTATAAATAAAAAATGGCTCTCTCTTGCAAATTGCAGTAATTACTTTACAAGGGAGGTTTAGAAACATTTTTAAGGTCTTTGTCTTATTAATTAAAGAAATGCAGTGTTCAGGCTGAATTTAATGCCCAAACTAGACATGTATACAATACACACCAACATTCTACCTATCATTAGAGCATTTGGCATATATGGCAAATAGAACAATGAGCGATGATCTTGAGACCCTTAAATATACCATGGTATAATGGAGTACATTCAGGACAGTATTTCACTCATCTTGCTTTTTGAGAGTTTAAAATCCAACACGTAGTGATATTTTAATGCAGCTGTTGTAGCTTAAAATTTGTTTACAAAGAAGTCTCTGCCTGCCATCTGGCAAAGTGATAGCTGAGATTATTTAGGACATGAGTATTTATTACTCCAGAAGCTAAAGCACTGGCTAGGTTAATAATTTTTAAGGATCAATTTTGTATTTTAAATGCTTCTGAAGTGCAGATATATACTGAGAAACGTATGTGGTAAAAATGGTGCCTTCTTACTCAAAGAACTGCCCTTGTGTATTCACAAAAAAATCTGATTACTTTAGTGACAAAATATAAGTTTTGCTGTCAGCCAAGCAGAACCAAAAGAGCTATGGTAGAGTGAAACAGATTATTTTCTGACTCTTGCATCATAAACAGAATTTTTAATTAAGTTTCAGTGTCAGGACCACCTGTGCAGCCATGTTTTCTTCAAATGATGCCTGCAGTTACAACCTGGATGAGCATAAAAAGGTCTATGACTTGTCTACATTGAAGTATGAAACAGTAATACTATTACAGTTGCAAACATGCTATCCATCTAATAAATACAGTTACAAATATTTACTGACAAACTTATGTTTCAGCACCCACTTCTGAAAGAACACAGAAATTGTATATTAAGGATAGTTACTATATATCTGCATCTTTAGGTAAAAGATTTATGAATATACTGAGCAAGTATTGTTAGTTAATTTTCAGATTTAAAAACTAATTTTTTTTCCAATGTAATTTATAATCTCCTGCCTTAATTTTTAAAAAATTATTACAACAGTAAACGCCTGTTAGAATCTTATGGATATCATATACATTTACAACCTTCACACAACCTTGAAGTTTTTTATTTGAAAACTGATAGCTCTCATTGAGCTGAATTTGTCATAGTTCAAGCATAAGAGACTATTCATAAAACAGATAAAGCCTCTTTAACAGCACCTGATAATTACTAGATTTAATATTATAGCAACATGCTCCTGAGATACTAAGAGTATGTCTACAGTGCAACATAAACCCAGGATTTGAATTCAGGCTCAAGTCTACCTCCACTTTCTTTCTGTCTACACACAAATCACACTAACTCAAGGCTCAGACCCAGAGTCCTCTGGCTACATGTGTTTATATAATATATATGATATGATTAGCATGATCAACGAAGAGGGAAACAATCTTCGGATTCCTTTTTATTTAGAACTAAGCTAAGCTAACATTGTGGCAGGCAGCAAGAAAACATTGATGCATACAGCATGATGTTTAGAACTTTACAGGTACCATGAGTGATTCCAGCCCCCAATTTAAAATGAAAAAAGGTGAGGGTTTTTTTTTTTTTTGGTCTTTGTTAGATATGAATTTTTTTAAAATTAAAAAGGGAGTATTTTACAAATTTGCTATACAAATACATCATTTATCATAGGCTGCAGCACCAATAACAATGAAAAGCTTTACCACACAGCAATAAAAGTAATATGCTTAAGACCAAAAGAGATTAATATATATATATATTACACACACACACACACATATATACACACACACGCAATATTTTTTGTTATAAAAAGATACTGTATCATTTATTTTTATTGCTACAATTGAGACTGTTAAGCACACTTACCATACTTTGAATGACATTACCACAAATATGCTAGCACTACCCTTTAATCATAAAAAAATCAAATTCATCCTTGGTGGAACTCCATTGACCTTAATGTAGTTATAATCAGGGATGAGTTTGACCTTAGGTGTCAATGACAGACTAAGAAAACGTAACAGTCTGTATTTATCAGCCCTAATTAGGCTCCGATTCAGCAAGATACTTAAGCAAGTACCTAAATTCAAGCATGTTAATAGTCCTACTGACTTTAACTAGATAACATGCATGCTCAAAATTAGGCACGTAATTAAGTACATCACTTAAGTGGGGCTTTAATACATAGACCTTTCTAGAATACCTTATTCATTTATTCTACCAATTAATTTTGGAGGATTGCATTTCCAAACATTGGCTGACAAGCTGAATGTGATTTTCTGCAATGACTCCTAAGTAATGGTCAGCATAACATGATGGTTTTTTTAAAAAAGAGATTTGCTTACAGCTATACCAAACAGCCACCATATTAAACAGTTAACCACAGGTCTAGTAAAACCATGCTTGATATCAGTTTTGATCAGAGTTTTTTCTAGCACAATTCAAGCCATAGCATGGATAGGCCCTTCAGTAAGTAGATCAGCTTTCACCCGAAAGCAGGAGTTCATCATCCCCATTACTTTCATTTACATAGCTTTGAATATTATCAGCTACTGTAAAATTATCCAGACTGTTCCTTTCTTTCTTTTTCACTTTCCTATATACATTCATAGTATGTGTCTTCATGTGCCCAAGTACATGGCCACATCCTACTTATCTCCATAGACATAAAACATAAGCACTAAACATGTAATACCTAGAAAATACATGGCTTGTGTTAGTATTATTTTACTTCAAGTTGGATACGATATAGATGTGAAATTTTCTTGGCTCTCTTTTCAGAGACACTTTACCTTTTCCAAAATGAAATTTGTATTTGGGGAAAATTTACATTAAGAGTCAAATCCTGATCCCAGTAAGGGCCAAGTCACAAGAGTTTTGCTATTAATTTCAAAGGGACAAGGATTTGGCCCTAAACCAATATATTGATAAAGCAATAATTTGGTTTTTTTCCTGCCGCAGTAAAGGCCTAGTGTGGCCAAAATTCGTCATGAATGTACTCTGACATCTCTAAGACACAAAAGTAAATATGAAACAGATCTTACCACAATAAGGAAGGTCCTCTTTTTGTGTAACCATCTAAGTCCATGCTGCACGCTTAATTATAAACAACAATGGGCTACATGGAGGAAAAGTCAGTATCTATACAACCAGGAGCTTAAAACAGCAGAATGGCATTCCTTTGTTTACAGTCTCAAGGGAGAACAACAGAACTTCTCACTCTACCAAAACATTGAGAATGTGATTTTAAAAACCTAAACTAGTGCTGTTTACTAGATTCCACTTGTAACTCTTGATCTGTTATTGACCTAAAGACTACACTGACATTTAGAAGACTTACTATCCCAATTAAGAAAAAAAGAAAAGATTACAAGAGTAACTTTCCATAATCTTTTTGAACTCTAGAACTCCATTAAACATGAAGCTGCTATTTTCTCTTTCTGTCATGAGATTCTGGTTCACTGAGAGGAGAAAAGGAAAGAATGGAGGTGAGAGCGCTCTGGAAGACCTGCCTGGCAAGCAACAGTGTCTTATTTATCTTAAAATGTTCATAAAATTAGCCATACTGTATCAGACAATTAGCCTTAAGTTAGTACCCTGCTTCTGGAACGTAAGCAAAACATAACCAAGTTGTACTCTCAAAACTATATTTGCTTGGCCAATTGTGCAGTACTATAAAAGTTGTTGGGGAAAAGGGGAATTTCCTTAAAAACACTGTAGTGATTCAGATTATATTCTTTAAGTGTGTGTAAGAAGGGAGGGGAAAAGTGAAGAATCCTGAAATGGTACAGTAGTACTTATACATCAATGAGACTTAGTGATGAATTAAAGCTCTGGCTTAACATTGAGTTCTTAGGGCTTTTGGACATGCTGAAAGCAGCAGCAACATTGAACAGATTTGAAGCAACATGGCCTAAGAGATGAATCTGGGAGGATGTGTGTAAGATTTGAAGAGATACATGGAAGAAATCAGTGTGAAGATATCGGAGAAATACAAAGCATTTCCCTTTCTTTTCTTCTCTGTAGATATGCCCTTTATAGTTGGAGAGGAAAAATGCCATGACCGTCTCTTTAGAAATTTATCTGCAGCACCAATGCTATGCAGAGAGATTAACATTCATGAGGAACTGTTAATCTCTCCTACACATATTGGACAAACCCAGACTCAGGGGATCTCCTCTTGATAAATTCATTCCTCTTACCTCAGTTATCTTTTTCCATGCGGCTTTAATTAAAAAAAAGTGCAGTTGCACTATATTTTTTTCTAATTGCCAAGAATAGACTGAAGAGTATTCCAAATTAAGTTTAATGCAAGACTGATAAAGCAATATCAAGGTTTACATTTTAACTGCACAGAAGATAGGAAATTCCAAGTTATAATTCTCACAGCAGCAGTTGCCTCTTTTCATGTACCAGGGAATATGGGGTTAAAATAGGTCTGGGGATGGGGAAGGAGAGGGAGATAGGAGAAGAGTGGGACAAAGATTTTGGGGTGGGAAGATAGGGGCAGAAGGGTTTCTAACCATTAAAACACATTCTCCTCAAGAACCTAGAACTGAATCCAGGATTCATGAGTCTCTGCATTCTTTGCTAGTGGGTTTCACAATTATTTGCTGATAGCAAAGTGTGTGTCTAATCCCCCCTTAAGTGCCTGATCCATATAGAGGACAACCACCTACTACTGCAACTAGTTATTCCGTTAGCTCAAGCGTCAGACATCTGTGATGTCTATCTAAAGGTCCAAAGCCTGCTCATGACCCACACTGGAAGTTAATATGGTTCCACATGATGGAATTTCTGTTGGATTTGTTTATTTGTTTTTACTTAAACTTAGGAAATTACATAAAGAACATTAAGGTTGCAAAGTCAAGCACTCAAAAGTTAGGAAATGCCAAATCTAAGGTTGCCTATGTAACCTTAATTTGACCCCTATGATTCAGTAGTAGAGAGATTGTTTTAACTCTGTATTTGGCACTGGTACGATTGCTTCTGGAATACTGTGTCCAGTTCTGGTGTCCACAATTCAAGAAGGATGTTGATAAATTAGAAAGCGTTCACAAAAGAGCCACAAGAATGATTAAAGGATTAGACAACATGCCTTATAGTGATAGACTCAAAGAGCTCAATCTCTTTAGTTTAAAAAGGAGAAGGGGTGATTTGATTACAGTCTGCAAGTACCTAGGTAGTGAACAAATTTTTCATATTGGACTCTTCAATCTAGCAGAGAAAGATATAACACGATCCAATGGCTAGAAGTTAAAGCTAGACAAATTCAGACTGGAAATAAGGTGTAAATTTATTTAACAGTGAGGATGATAAATCCCGGACCACTTAACCCAGATTTTTGGTGGATTCTCCATCACTGGCCATTTTTAAACCAAGAATGGATGTTTTCCTAAAATATATGCTCTAGGATTTTTTTCAGGGAAGTGCTATGGCCTGTTCTATACAAGTGGTCAGCTTAGATGATCACAATAGGCCCTACTGGCCTTAGAATATATTAATCTACATGATCAACTACTATTTTTTCAGCCTGACGCAAATGTCTGACGCATACATTTTCAGCCAGTACACTTAAAAATTTGGGAAAGTTTTAAGCAACTGAAAACAGGGTCTCAATGGATAGTTTCAGGCAACCTTAATAATAGGCAGCACAGCAGTGCTGCCTATAATTCTGTCTGCCTTCCACCTCCACAGCTTTTAGGATTTTTTTAATCATCCAGGACAGATTTATTCCTTGTATTCTTTCTGAATTTTACATCTTGTTTCCAGAGAATGAAAATGAAAATGAGAAAGCTAAGCTACTCTCTTCACCAATTAGCCAGGATTTTAAAGTAAACACTGCATCCTTCGATAGGGGCCAATAGCGCCTTCCATTGACATCCAAAGGCTGTTATGCTCCTGCCACTTTCTGTGTAGACAATCGCATTACATAAACATCTCTTAAAATCGACTATTATTACAGTCATCTGAAAACCATGGGTACACTTAAAAGTTCCACATAGGAGTGCTGGGTGCCAAAACTGCAGAGCTAATTTCTTGTTCTGAAATTTGTGTACTAACTTCAGATAGCTATCAGTGCACCTGTTCATCTATCTTGCCAAACAGCAGGATTCTAGTGATTTGGGGGGAAGGGGAGAATCATCACAGCAAGATAGTTCCTCTAATAGCCATCATGAATCACTTTTGTAATGTTTCAGATAATCAACAGTATTATCTTTATGTATAGTTGCTAAGAAATTATGATTTCTTTTTTAGTTTAAAAAATGACTAAAAGCAAAAGTTTAACATAAAAGAATAATAGATTGTACAGGTTTCTGTTTGGAATAAGTTCCTCAAAAACTTCATGATTACTATTACTGGTGTATAACTATCTAGTAAATTTCATTAGCATTTTTATTAACAGGATTATAATTTTATTTTTGCCTAAAGGCAAAATTAGAACCAGACTGAAGAGCCTGAAGAGCCCTTTGGTAAGAGGGGTGGGACTGCAGAATCTTCTAGGATTATTCTCAATTATTTTGTCCTGTTTCATTTTATTCTCTCCTGCATTTGCTTTCAAATAGAGATCGGAGAGTCTCCTCATTGCTGGGGGAGGATTTATTTTCTGAGTGCACTGAATTTTCAAAAACTGTCCAAGGAATAATTCCCTAGAATCTTCTATATTTGAGATATTAATGATCTGCATATTTAGAATATTGTCTAAGCATCAGCTCTTCTCCTCCCAATAAATGTTCACTTGGGTTATTGTAGCAAACCTCCCCCAGTGAGGAAAGAAACAAGAGAATTATAACCAGAATGGACTATTTAAGCATAACTCACTCCCAGTGGAGATTTCTCTTCCCTTTTAGCCAGTGGTTCTCAATTTTTTTTAGAATGGGGTCACATACTCAAGGAGGAAATGGAGGGTCAGAACAACCCCTGGACTTGTTTGCAAAATCTTGCCCCACCCCAAGTTAATAAAATGACAGGCTATTTCCCCAATTCTACTAGTGCCGTAATTGAAACATCTGGGTTTAAAGAAACCCTCTCTACAAACATTCTGTAATTTGTTAGACTAGGTTTTTAGATGTTTTTGTTTGTTCGTTTTTTCTTTTGTTCACTTGACCGAGGAAAGAGGACTTGGGGAATAGTTAAATCTCATCTGAACTTATCAAGCAGCAATTTGGAGAATCATTGGTACTCCAATACTCTTGAAGCAGTACGTGCTGTGCCTCTCAAGATAAGAACACTGCAGCTAATTTAAAGTCAACATGTTATCAAATTCCAATTTAGTCCTATGTGCACAACAATTTTTAGAACTGAATGGTGTGATTGTGGGGCCTAAAGATCTGATATTGTCTCAGTTTCATTTTCTCTACCACCTTGTATTAGCCTTAAACATTTGCAAAGATACTAACCAACTATCCAATACTGAGCATCACCCTGCCTAGATGCCCATAGCAGTACTCCGAATCCTCAAGAATTTTTCTAAAGACAGTGAATTTCAATCCCAAAAGACAAGTCTAAATGCTCCGCACATGATAGAATGTTCTCAAATTATCATTTCTGAGGCAACACAGACACCTTGAGAAATTCCTTATGAATTCCAATTAAGGAATAGACGATCAACATTTGTAGACTAGGTCTCAAAATTTAGTACCAAACAGATTAATTTATGAGAAACCAAAATACACTCAGTGTAGGAATCACTTAGCTTTTTAGATTAGCTCTTTCCAGAAATCAACATTTACAGCTGTTACCAATCTGCCTCAACCAATTTTACTGACTGATGCACATTTTCAGTTTCCAAAAATAGTCTAAACTGTATCAAATATAAGTTTGTATCAAATACAAATAAAGGAGTCATTCACCAAACTCCCTCCCACTGACCGTAGTAAAATCCAATCAAACCACTTGTTGAAATTTCACTTGTTGGATCTTATCCCAAAGGAGACTTTTCCTGGGATAACCTGTAACTTACTTTCAGTGTGTGTGTGTGTGCAAATATAGGGCTAAGAAAAGAAGGCAGATCAACATTTCTGGAGACAATATATCTACAGAGCAAATACAGAACAAGCTGTAGTTCTGCATCCCTCACACTGACCTACTAACATGCCTCAACCTTTACCCAAAGAGACCTCCTTCTTGACAGACAGATCAGTGTCTATATCCATTCAAAGTCGCTTTGTTAAAGTGGTCAACAAGGGGACCAATTAGCATCAAATGTGATGGTGGTTTTTCTGATATGGATTTTTGTCTACAGGGAACTGAATTGAGACCAAACTCATTTCATGAAAAACAACCTACAATTGCCAGGTGATGACTTTTTTATTGAAATATTCATGTTTTCCCAGTAATTTTCATATAGGAATCCTAATGGTTAAAGAGCCTTAACATTCTTAAATCTCTTTACTCTTTATTAAAGTCATACAGATATGTTGCACTCTTTCAGAAATAAATATAATAAAAGTCTAATTACACCATTTGGGAAATATTTGGAACTGGGTATTTGTCATAGGAGAAGATGATAAAAAGAAGATTTGGCAACTGAGGATTTACTGTGTTTGACAGTTGTAGGGGTGGTGGGAAGGGAAGTGGGAGTCATGGGAGCCACTGGAAGAGTTAAGCAGTTGGTGATGGGAGGTCAGATTCAGACAAAAACTCCATTGGGGAGAATATACATTTCTGTGTCATATATTCATCCAAAGTACCTCATGACAGCTTCTTGGATTAAAAGTACTCATCCTCAGGATTCAATAAATATATTTTCCTTTAAATTATAATAAAAATAAAAATATTTCTCCTATTACTTTCAGCTCCAGCACTAAAATAGGTTAAGAAAGTGCACATTTCCCCAAATATTATAATAAAACTGAAGCAATACTACTTAAAAAAATCCTTTACTTCTGTAACCAGCACAACCACAAAAGGGCTTTTTGTGGAATACCAGAATTTTTTTATTGTTCATTTACACAATAATTATGACAACGTCATAGGATAAGAACATAAGAACAGCCATACTGGGTCAGACCAAAAGTCCATCTAGTCCAGTATCCTGTCTTCCGACAGTGGCCAATGCCAGGTGCCCCAGAGGGAATGAACAGAACAGGTAATCATCAAGTGATCCATCCCCTGTCACCCATTCCCAGCTTCTGGCAGACAGAGCCTAGGGACACTAGCCCTACCCATCCTGGCTAATAGCCTTTGATGGACCTATCCTCCATGAATTTATCTAATTCTTTTTTGAACCCTGTCATAGTCTTGACCTTCACAACATCCTGTAGCAAAAAGTTCCACAGATTGACTGTGTGTTGTGTGAAGTAATACTTCCTTTTGTTTTAAACCTGCTGTCTATTAATTTCATTTGGTGACCCCTAGTTATTGTGTTATGAGAAGCAGTAAATAATACTTCCTTATTTACTTTCTCCACAGCAGTCATGGTTTTATAGACCTCTATCATATCCCCCCTTAGTCGTCGCTTTTCCAAGCTGAAAAGTCCCAATCTTATTAATCTCTCCTCATATAGCAGCCGTTCCATATCACTAATAATTTTTGTTGCCCTTTTCTGAACCTTTCACTGAATACATTTTTCATAATCAAAAATTCAGTACATAATGTGCTGAAATTTAAGTCAGTTGCTGGGACAGTTGTTTTGTTTTTATAGCAGAAAAATAAAGTCTGAGACCTGTTTATGAAAAGCTCAGGAAAAAGCTATGATACTTTCTAAATAAAAAAATTATTTGGAGTGGACTGTAGAAAATGCTGCATGACCATGCATCCCCCACTGCCTCTGCACCCATCTCATCCCAAATGGGGAGCATAGTGTGGGAGGAAGAAGGGCTTGTGGATCCAGCAAGTTGCAGACCCACTGACCTGATGTTAATACTCAGATGCCACTGTGTGGCAGGGTACACAGAAATCCCCTGTGGAGTACAGCTCTCTGGCATGTAGGGAAGGCAGATCGCCACATAGGCTCCCTGCGTCCCATCCCCCAATGCAGCACAGTGGAACCAAACTAGTTCTGCTGTGGACCCCTCCAATCTGCTGAAGGGGGACAGGGGTTTACCGCTAACACACCAGTGATCAGTGAATCAATTACTATATTTTTATAGTAATACAGAAATACAATTTTATCCGTAGAATAAACACAAGCCAATGACAAACTTGTGTCTCCTTCTATAAAACACAATCAGTTTTCTTCCAGCTGCAACTGTTCTGAAACTGAGCCCTTCAATCAAAACTTGTGTTAGGATTTCAATCATACTGCAACCTCAAGATTCAAACACTGCAAAAAATGCAACCATTACAATTTACAGGGCTATTCTATGGTTCTATGAGATATTAAAAATGAACTGGTTACCTTAAATCTCTGCCAAAGGGTTTGAAAAAGTATTCTAAAGTAATGCATGTAAAAGGTGATAAAAATACCTTTTTTTGGCCCAAAAATCCACCACGTGGGAAAACTTGTAGGTTTCATAATTTATTTTTGTACTTTCATAACTGTCATTGGACAAAGAAAAGCCAACTATGGCATCAAAAGAGGAACGGAGGAAAAGGTCATAATTTGTATCAGATGGAAGACTCCTATATATGCACAGCCTCACAGTTCGACTGTAGCTTAACATACTTAATTGTAATGGTTTGTGTCTCTTCTGTTCTTACCAGAGTGTAGCTTCCTCTAAAAATTGACTATTGAAGTTGCACTGTAGGGTTTCATGTATGTTTCCCAAGGAATTCTGTATCAAATTAACACAGTGTTGTTGGGAGTTTTTTTGTTTGTTCTTTTTTTGCTTTAGTAAAAAGATTTTTGAATCAGCAACTCTGCAAGGGCTTTGACAGCCAAGTAGCATATCTTTTGGTGTTGACATTTGCAATTATAAAAACTCTGCAATTAGAACTTAGTAAATAATTGCCTTGATGTATGAGCCATATCAGAATCTAGCTCACTGTTCCATAGTTGTGTTGGCTCTGCATGAATAAAAAATAATAAAAGTTTAACTGTTGTCATTGATGTGCAACCTTCTATGGACTATGTCTTCCTATGTGCTTGTATGCCGCCTAACACAAATCAGTACAGCCCTGTGCGGATACAAAATTTGTATCCGCATCCAATCTGCAATCATGATCCATGGATATCAAACGACTATCTGCAGATTTGCGGGGCTCTACAAATCAGTCCCTGTTCCTAGCTGGGGCCCTTCAGCAGACAATATAAATAAACAACATCAATGTCATAATTAGATGTGACCCAACACAAGGTATGTTACTTAAGAAGGTGCAGAATTTTTAAGAATTTAAAAAGTATTGCATGCCAGTGTCACTTTTCTTCCCATAAACACTTTAAAAAGTACACAAGTATTTTCCTATGCACTAGGGAACCTTGCATCATATATGGAGAAAAGGCCAGTAACAAATTACAGCAGTAAACTATCATTCTCCATGCCCACCACTGTGGTCAGCAACTTCTGACTGAAGAATTCCTCAGTCCCTTTTCTAGGAGAATCAATACTATTTGTTAGTTGAAATAGTATTATTTCAGAGTGATTACTGCTGAGATGGGAGTTTGTCCTCCACAAGCTGAGCAGCATTCTGCCTCCACACAGTACATTCACACTTGGAAGGAAAGCGAAGGGACAATGACAGACCTTCTGTGTTACCTATTTGTCTTTCCAGGTCTGCTGCTTCATCTGGTGTTGCACGTGGGAGGACTCCAGGATCACTGAAACTAGTACGCAGCAGGGTCCCCATCACGAAAAAGAACAGAATCCCACCTATTGCAGGAATAGCAGGTGTAATCTTCTCTGACAAATATGGACAACTACAAGGGAGGGGGAAAAAGAAATAATTGTTAAATTACTAATGTCAAATAGTGCAGTACATGTTCTCAGAAACTATTAAGTCACTTGCCATTAAAGATCTATCTAGGTTAAGATTTTACATTCTATAAAGTCTAGATTGCTTTGCAGTGGAATGCTACTTTTAATAAATCTGAAAGGTGGCTTTAAAAAGCCACACCTATCACTATCCCCTAGTACTGGTTTAATATAATAAAGACTCAAAGAGCATAACAACCACCGCATTGTTAAGTAATATTCCCTTATTACACATAAAACAATGGGAAATTTTTTAAAAGTGAGGAGTTAACACATAGGAAGAAATTCAATGAATTCTATAAAATGAATTATACTCCACTGTTAGAGGAAATGCACAAGGACGTACATAAATGGCACATGCTTCCTTTATCCCCCTTGGGAGGTTTCAGTGGTATGAAAATAGAATGTGGTGCCTCAAGCTTTTGTTTTCTCTCTCAGTCCATTCTTTGTAATTTATTCTGTAAGCTTGTTTATTTGCTTTAAAAATAAAAGGAGTGCAATAACAGTGCAACACACATGGAAATGAACTACCAAGGTGGTCCACGGCAATGACAGCCCTTTTTCAGAAGAGTAGAGCGTTTATTGTTACCAGACTTAAAAAATGATTACTGGGCTGCAAGGCTATAAAGCACACAGATTTTTTTTTTTAAATTATTCCACTCAGAAAAATCATCATAGATGGAAGCACTGGAACCTAATTTAACTCACAATCATGGTTGTAAGTGAAACGAGAGCAACCATTTTCAGTTGTACTTAGACACTGTACAGTATAAAACTCCGGCTAATCTCAGAATAACACTAGGTATTGATGGATCATCCTGGTATATGCATGGATTTAAATAATCCAAGCAGTGTGTTATAGAACAGGGAAAGTCAAAATCCCAGCCCATTTGATGTATTTATATTCACAATTTAAGCTTTGGGCCTGGTCCACACTAACCCCCCACTTCGGACTAAGGTACGCAAATTCAGCTACGTTAATAACGTAGCTGAATTCGAAATACCTTAGTCCGAATTTACCGCGGGTCCAGACGCGGCAGGCAGGCTCCCCCGTCGATGCCGCATACTCCTCTCGCCGAGCTGGAGTACCGGCGTCGATGGCGAGCACTTCCGGGATCGATTTATCGCGTCTAGACAAGACACGATAAATCGATCCCAGAAGATCGATTGCCTGCCGCCGAACCAGGAAGTAAGTGTAGACGTACCCTTAGTTTAAACCAACAATAAACTGAAAAGCAAATTTCTAGCCCAGGTCATGGTTGACAATATAACCTTCCAGATCTGAACCAAGTGTAACCAGCATTGCCTTCCCTAGTCTGCAGATGATCGGAAACAATGACTAAGGGTAGGTCTACAATGCAATCGGGATATGCAGTGTAGACATACCAGAACTAGCTTTGATTGAGCTAGCTTGCTAAAAATAGCAGAGTAGCCACAGTGTCATGGGCTTGCCAGCTAGCTTGATCAAAGTTAACTTGGACATGCCTGCGTGTGCTGCAACTGTCCCCCTCTCCCCATGAACCTCACTGGGATACTAACTGCCACGCTAAACAATGACAACGTTAAATATTTCCATGGCTGATCACTTTAGCAGAGGGAATGGGGAAACGGTAGAAATAATAATTAAAAGTTCAGTTACTGTATAAAGACCATATTTCACCCTGTCCAAAGCTCAGGGTGAGAGTTCAGATGTGGATGGACAACAATATGTAGTCCTAAATTTTTACTCTAGCCCATGGCACGTAATTCTATTAACAATGGAATATGGCCCTTTGACACACCGAATTTGACACCGCTGTTATAGTAGCATGTTAGGGAAGGAAAGTTAAAGTACCAACAAAAAAAGTGACTTGGTTGAAAGAATAGTCCTAAAAGATCTAATACAATTTAAATAACTGCAGATGAACTTCACAAAGTTTAAGAAATCAGTTCTTAACTTGTTTAATATATCAGAAAAGCCAGGCAAAACCAACAACCTACAAGTATCTTTTATACAAATCTGAAACTATTATAGTGGTCAATATATGTCTTGTGCATGCAGAATTATTAAAAATCAACCCACTGCATTGGACTCTGAAACAACAGTGCAAGTCGGCTCTAAGGATATATTTTGAAGTGAATTATTGGGAACATGAGACCTAACTATTACAATAATAATCAATATTAAATAAAGCACCGTACATTATTTTTGGTTGCATTATTCATATCAGACTCCAAAGAAACGGGAACTATAAGTCTGTAGGTCACATAAGTGCTGGAAGGTAACTTGAGATATACCTGTGGAACAGTAAAAAGCTATAAAAATTTTGGACAAATGCCAAAGCAGCACTGCTGACAATGTTTAGATATAGACTTCATCCAGAATCACCACTCATTCTAGGAATGATACTTTAAGCATCCATTTTTAATGGTCACCATAAAATATGTAATCATTTGTTATGTGCTAAGATTAGCATTCCATGATATTGATGGAAAAAAATCCAACTTCCCATATCAAAAGATTAAAAGACCAAAGAGGCAATACACTGTATGACAAATGAAAAAATTATCTAACAAAAATATTAAAATCTCGATAAATATCTAGCTGAAACACAATCAAACTCGGAAGAAAATCAGACCCATCAAAATTTGAAGATACTGTTTCACTCCTTACAAGAGAAAGGGCTTGTCTAAACTTAAAACTTGGGTCTGTCAGACAATTAAAACAATAATCGCAATTAATCACGTGATTAAAAAAACAGTCATAATCACAATTTTAATTAATAGAATATTGGTTAAAGAATAATAGAATACCAACTTAAATTTATTTTAAATATTATTGGATGTTTTTCTACATTTTCAAATATATTGATTTCAATAACAACATAGAATACAAAGTATATGGTGCTCACTTTATTTTTATTACAAATATTTGCACTGTAAAAAAGATAAAAGAAATAGTATTTTTCAATTCACCTCATACAAGTACTGTAATGCAATCTCTTTATGGTGAAAGTGCAACTTACAAAAGTAGAATTTTTTTTTTTTTTTTTTTACTTGGAGGAAATTAATTTGTTAATACTTGTAAGACATGTTGAAGATTCAAAGCACTACAAAAATGCTACTTAGTAATAACCTGGAACCAACTGCTCTGATGTTCTATGAAAGGGACACCATCAATTTAAAAAATCATTTCTACCTGGGAATTTGATCCCTATTAGATCAATTAATGTGACCTCCTGTATAAGACAAGTCATAGAATTTCACCCATTTACCCCTGTATTGAGCCCAATAACACGTGTCTGACTACAGCATATCTTCCAGGAAGCCCAAGTAATTCCTCAAAATTACTGTAAATGAATTAGAAAAACAGTATTTATTTCCCCCCCCCACTGTGTTTACTGTCTCCACTTGACAGAACTTGGTGGAGTCAGTTTCACTCAGTTGCACTTCCTGTCTCATTTTGTAGCTGTGCCAGATAGGGCAACTTCCTGCAATACGTCTGGGAGATCATATCGTATTAAGTGCATGAATGGTTTATATATCATTGCAGGCCAGGGATTGTGTGCACTCCACAGGATTAACACAGCAGCTCCAGGAAGTGAAAATAGTAAGGAATGATTAAAGCAAATTATTCAGATTATAACACCTCCACAGAGGACCAACTCCTGGGAAAGCTCACATATTCTGGTTCAAACTGGATTCTACAGAGACCAGAAAAACAACCCAATCTTAAACTTACTTTGGGACTTTGTTCTGATTCCTTTAGACTAAAAACTGGTATCAACTTGTAACCACGAGGAAACCCAATTGTGGGGTTTGAAGGACTGACATTGTCACTTGAGGGTGATGACTGGTTAGCTTTTTAGCGTGCATGTAGGTTCTTTTATTGTTTTTATATGCTTTCTCTGAAATTCTTTCACCTTCAGAATAAATGTGTTTGCTTAGAAGGAGCTCTCTGGTAACTTGTAACTGCTGACAATATACTGTTCATAGCCCTTGAAAAGCCAAGCATAGGAAATGCCTTTTAGGCAGACTGGCTTGCTGGGGACAGCACAGTGTAGATCAGGGAGCTGTGCAGTCTCAAAACCCCCAGTCAGAAGGGAGTGAGACATTGATCTCCACCCAAGAGAGGTGACAACTGGAAGCCAGAAACGTTTAAGTGGGTGCCCTTGTAGGACCACGGAGGGGAAAAATACAAGTGCAGTTACCTTGAAACTGTGACACTAGCATGATGATAATCACAGATTGCACACTGCTTTAGAGGAAGAGCTCTTATATATACTATGCCCTAGGTTCTGTAAGAGGGTGTTCTCCGCTAACGGAAGTAGCAAAGCTGACACTGAAGAAACAGCAGGCAGACACATGCAGAGAGAGGAAGAAAATAAAAGACCTAAGTTTGTCTAGTATGACAGGTTTCAGAGTAGCAGCCGTGTTAGTCTGTATCCGCAAAAATAACAGGAGTACTTGTGGCACCTTAGAGACTAACAAATTTATTAGAGCATAAGCTTTCGTGGGCTACAACCGAAGAAGTGGGTTGTAGCCCACGAAAGCTTATGCTCTAATAAATTTGTTAGTCTCTAAGGTGCCACAAGTACTCCTGTTATTTTTGTCTAGTATGATTATTCTCAGCCTGCCCAGGTGGCAGTTTTAAACAGCAAAGGAGCAGGAAAAAAATCCCCACACAAACAAAAACTTGGTACTTTTTTTATATAAAGGAATTTTTTAAAAGCCATTCTAGGACATATAATTTGAATGAGGTTTCATAAAAAAAATATATATTTGAAATTGATCGTTCTTTAAAAATTCAAAGCTGATAATGACCCTCTAAATGCATTTGTGCTGCTATGTAAAGCTCAACATACATTAAAAACAGTTTAGTTGTTTTTAGAACTGGTCAAATACTACCAAACATTTCCCCAGTTGTTCAAATTTTTGAATCCACTTGCTTTAGCTTCACTTGCATTCCCTGGTATGTTCACTTTCCTCAGACAATTTGGCTAGAGCTGTACTAGTAAGTGATTTTTTATATTTTTGGTAGTTGTGGGAAAAAATTGGTTTCCAGTCAACCTGAAATCAAGATTTTTTTGAATGTTCAGTGACTTAAAAAGTCAGAAAAGTT
This sequence comes from Emys orbicularis, assembly GCF_028017835.1. Lineage (NCBI taxonomy): Eukaryota > Metazoa > Chordata > Testudines > Emydidae > Emys > Emys orbicularis. The sequence goes on along the minus strand of NC_088685.1, from coordinate 121,862,867 downwards.
TCATTTTTGAGTCAAACTCGTTTAATTCAACCTAAAATTTAAAATTTTGGGCATTTTAACCAATTTTAAAAATAAAAGCAAAGGGAATTTGTAAATGAGGGGGCTTGATCACAAAACAGGAAAGAAAGGAGATGTTGGCAGTATGCACTCCCTCCCTCCCACCACTCAACAGCTCAGTGATTAGGGCATTCACCTGGGACGTTGGAGGGAGACCAAGGTTTGAATCTCCACTCCTGACTTGACCCCAGGTCTCCCACCTCCCAGGTGAGTGCCCTAACCACTGGGCACAACCACCATTACCATTTTGTGAATGATGCTTCAGTAGCTCGAAAAATTACGTTTAGTTTGAAAATGTCAAAACGGCTCATTTCAACATTTCCAAAAAAATTTTTTTTGAACAAAACAATCTAAATCAACATGAATTCACTAAAATGTTTCAGACAACCCAAATCCGCATTTTTGGTGAAAAAGTTTCAGCTAAAAAAATTTCACCCATCTCCAATTCTGGCAAATATGTTTCTTTACAGGTATAAGTTTGTGTTCACAGACACATATTTTTAAAGCAAATATTGGAGAATATTCCCTGAAAGCAAATTTTGAGCTTTTAAAACAAAATATTCCCACCAGAATGGTAGTGGCAGTTCTTCCTTACAAAAAAAAAAAGGGGGGGGGGCATTTATGACACTGACAGCACGGGAACCCAATGAAAGAGACAAATAAATCTCCATCCTACAGTAGCTCTATTAAATAAGAAGCATTTAAAAAAAATTAAATTCATTTCTCTATAACAGCTATTCAGTGGCCTACGGGAAGTGAGCTGGTGGCCTCAGCCCATCTCCAGACATCAGAAAACAACTGTCACTAATTGGCAGCTTGGTGATAGAGAGAACAAAGATTAATGGACCATACTTGGAAGTATCATTGACAGACTCCACTCAACACTCTTACAGTTACATTAGCTGTCTTCAGTTTCAGAGATTACACCATAGTTTGGATCTGTATCTCCCCAAACAAAAGAATCCAAAGAATAAGGGCAGAGTGCAATTTTACAGCTATATTTTCCCATAAAATAGTCTGCTTTTCTCAGATCATTTTTAGAAGCTGTGTTTGAAGGTTAAAATGTGGGAGGACTGGTCTGTCATTGCTGGATAAAAATAGAACACACTGGTGCTGGAGAGATAATTATCAAGCACTGTCCCCTGAACTAAGTATGCCTAAGGAATGATAAAACATCTCTTCTTAACACCCAAAAACCCTTTTAATTGCATAACCATGCTTGGACAAGGGCACTGAGTTTTGCAGAAAAGTAAGGACATGTAAGAAGAGCAGTGAAGAGAGCACAGCAAGAACCCTACAGCCTTTGAGCTCTTTACTAGAAAAGGGATGAAGAAAGAAGCAGATTGCAAACCTTCGCCAGAAAGATCAAGGCATTTCTGAACAGACCTCACTGACAGTTGTTGTTATGGTCTGCTAGGGAGATGCAGCAAATGACAAATCCAATATTGACTCCGCCGGCTTAGCTGTGCAGCTATAAAACACATTAATAGACAAATACAGCCACTTCCTACGGACCAAACAACAAAGAAAGGCTTTCATACCTCTGAGCGACTGGAGGAATCTGATTTTGATCTCCATCTGCTAATTGGAGGGTGGGGAATTAAAAAAATACCCCCATAACTGAAGAATCTGGATTTTATGTAAGATGTATGACACAGAAATCAGAGGTGTAGCCTCACATGGAATCTTTTTTTTTTTTAAACTCATAAAAAATACTGTGACCCACATACATGGTATCAACTGAAGTAGAATACTTTCTTGCTCGCTTTTCATTCTTAAATTTCTGTTACATGAGGGGACAAAAAAGATATACTGTACAAAAGACAGTAATAGTTTAATAAATAGGGAGAAATTTAAACAGTGATAAAAATTATGAATTGTTCTCTTTGATCTACATTACCAATCAGACTTATCTTTAGTTCCATAGATACAGGTTAAATATCTGCAACAGATGTATCTGCAACAGCTATAAGTGCAATGTTTTGTCTAATGGTAAGAGATGGAGACAAACTTCTGTGTTCTACTTCTAGCTGTCACTGCTTCACTGTCTGAACAAGATATGTTGCTTAACCCAGTGGTTCTCAAACTTCTTGAACTCCAGGATCCCTTATTTTCCCCTCCCCCACATATTTGTAGACTTTGCTCCCACCTTGGTCACACACCTATCAGCCAGAATGGAGGTCCCTCCATCCATTCTCTCCCTTCAGTCTTGCTGGGGCTGCGGATGAAACCTGTTGTTTCCCAGGGCTAGACTGGCAGACACAGAGTTCATATCAGTCACTGCTTTGACATATTATTTCCTCTTCAAACAAATGTTTTTCACAGCATGAATTTTCATTCAGCTGTGTTCTCTACGAAGCATTTATGTGAGTTGATGGTGAATCTGATGCATCCAAAGGGGGGGGGGGGGGGGGAAACTGAGGTGCAAAGAAAACACCCAAAGTTAGGCCACGATTCTGCAATCAAATCCACTTGATTTCAGTGGGGCTTGACAACAATGGACAAAAGGTCTGCACTACCAGAGCTGACTTGTAGGATCAGGGCCTAATATGGTAAGTGAACAAGACAGTTATTTTCACTAATTTTATTTATTTCACTTAATTTTATTGGATTGGGGGCTTTTATACCAAGCCCCCAATCAGATTTGGGACCCCATTGGTGCAGGGTGCTGTACAAACACAGAAACAAGACTGGATGTGGATATAACATACAAGCAAGTTAATATGGTAAAGTACTGGCACAACTTTATTACACGTACTGCAGGGTTTTTTTGGTTTGAAATAGGGAGGTTAGAACTAAGAAAAGGAAAGAAGGGGAAGAGGAACAGTCAGAGGTTGTCTTCGGTCTAGCCATCAGCAAGCTATATTTTGTAGGCATCATGGCATAGGTGAGTCTTAAGGAGAGATTTGAAGGAGTATATGGTAGCAGCAGTTGAGATTTTGTCAGGGATTCCCCCCACACATGCATAAGGAGAAGCACAGGAGCGTTTACAGGAGAAGCCGACTGGCAAAGTAAAGTACACCAATACAAAAAAATGTCACTTACACCAAAAATCACACCATATTCAGGTTGCTTCCAGTCCCAAGAGACCACCCCAGATCAATTGGTACCCTAGATCTTACACCATAGACAACACCTGTAACCAATCCTATAATAAACTATCTAAAGGTTTACTAATTAGGAAAAAGGAATAAGAGTTATTTACAGGATAAAGCAAGCAAACATACACACAAATGAGTTACCATCTAGATCCTAGAAGTGACAGAGTTGTAGTGATCTGTCAATTCAAAGTATCTTTCAGGGTGGACCCAGGAGGTAACCCCTGGGGATCTCTGGCTTCTGTTGTTTTCTGGCTCTGTGAGAGTTCAAGCAGCAAAGAGATAAAAATAGTTGATGCAAAGATTTTCCATTACCCAGCACTCAAAGCGATGGGACGAGGCCTTCTCTCCATACTTTTCCATGGGCGGATGGGACAATTAACACAGTTTTTGTCTTTTAATGACTCACTTAAACGGTGACAGTCCTCCTGAATGAATGGGGGGACAATTCCCTGCCTGGGTTCACAAGCTCAGAGCAAACATTTTCAAAGTTATAAAGCAAAACTTACATATTTTCTTATAGCATGGAATATAGACATTATAACTGAGATTACAAGCATTTCATAGAGTCTAAACACTAAATACATTCTTAGAAGACTAATACCTATTTTAAGCAAAACTAACAGAGCGAACTAGTCTGGTATCCAGCTATAAGTTTGTCAGTTCTTAGCTAATGCCTGCAGATTTGGCAAGAGCTGGCATCTGGTCTGCCAGCATCACAGACACAATATAATATTTGTATGTGTACAACGAGCACTACAAAATTCCCAATCGCCTCCAAAAGTTCATGGTCAAAGCATAGTCGAGCACAGCACATTAATGTGGCTGGCCATTAGAGTGCTCTTTCAAGGCCTCTGTCAGCTGTACAGCATCCCGTTGAGCTCTTGAGCCTGGCTGTTCAAGGTCCATGGACAGCTACTCCACCTCTGCCCTGGCAGCTTTTTTGCCTCACAAATACTATGCAGGACAACAGGCAGCTATATCTATTGGGATATTTTTCTCACTGAGATCCAATCTAGTAAGTAAACACCACCAGAGTCCCTTCAAGCAATGAACGCACATTCAATTGTCATTCTGCACCTGCTGAGTCAATAGTTGAATCTTTCCTTGGTGCTGTCAAGATGGCCAGCATACAGCTTTATGAACCAGGAGAGCAAGAAGTAGGCTGGTCCCCCCAGAATCACTGCTGGCATTTCAATATGGCCAATGGTAATCAGCTGGTCGGGAAAAAATGTCCAACTGCAGCTTTCTGAACAGTCCTGTGTTCTTAAAGATGCAAATGTCATGCACCTTCCCTGAGCAGCCCATACCAATGTCCGTAAAGTGACCCGGGTGATCCACTAATGCTTGCATGAATAGAAAACGGCTACTTTTCTATGGTTATGTACTCTGTGGCAAGGTAGCCCAGTGCCAAAATAGGGATATGCGTGCCGTCTATTGCTCCACCGCAGTTCAGGAACTCCATTGTTGCAGATCTATCCACTACATTCTTCACATTGCTTAGAGTCACAGTTCTGCGTAGCAAGAGATGATTAATGGTCCTACACATCTGTATGACAACAGCCCCTACTGCAGATTTTCCAACTACAAAATGATTTCCCACTGACCAGCACCAATTCAGCATTGCAAGTTTCCACTATGTGACCACTACCAATTCTCCACTGGTGTCCCTGTTCTGTTGCAAAGTTCAACACATAGATCCAGGAATGTAGCCTTTCGCATCCGAAAGTTCTGCAAGCCATTGCTTATTGTCCCAAACCTGCACTACAATGCAATCACACCAGTCAATGCTCATTTCTCAGGCCAGAAGCAGGGCTCCACCGTCTGCAGCTGCTCAATGAACACCACCAACAACCTTGAATTAGTTTTCGTTATGTCCCTCAACAAACTCTCCTTGACGATATCTTCCTGCCCCCCATGTTATGGTTCTTCCTGCGGGTCTTCAAATGCCAGAGGATTGTGAGTCCTTTGTTTGCAGAGCTCTGTGGGTGCCATGTTTCTGTCAGTGATGGTGCACAGTGAAAAGTTCCACACAGGTTTGTGGGATTTTAAAAAGCAGCAAAAAAATGTTGGGACCTGTTTCGCATCATGAGATGGAGAAAGTTGTATGATGGGAACTTGACCACTTGCCCCTAGTCATTCCTACATGACTCACTTCTATCCCAAAATGCATTGTGAAAGTTTTCCAAAAGGCATTGTGCCATGCAGTGGTACATGACAAACCGGGATACCTACCCATGGTTCATCTCACTTACATTGACATGCACTTCTGGTGAGTATGCACACCACCAGCGCAAACAGCCACGTGTGCACGCATGAGTGATATATCAACTGTGGCAGCTGTACACCAATGTAACTTGCGTTGGCCGATCAGCCTCTCCTCTACACACTCTGGGCAGCCTCCCCACCCCATCCAGGAGTGATGTGTTGCAGGGCCTTCTGAATATTTTGCTGTACTCAGATTACATTTCTCCAAGGTGGAGAGAAAGCAAAAAGACAAAACAAAACAAAACCCCAAAACTTTGACAGAGGCAGGTTTTTTCTAAATGTTCACAGTTCATTCTCAGATTTCTGCCCAGGGTAGGTTTCAAAACACCAAAGCTGCGTGAATCTGTGAATGTAATAAATTATTTTCCCCCCTGGAGACTATCTCAGGAACCCCTTGCTCAAATGGACCCACATTTGGATAATTAATCCTACCCTATACACCCATGAGGTACAGCAAATTTCAAGACAATTTGTGTAAGTGCACAAATACTAGAGCACTCAGAAGAGTCATTCTTTTAACAGGAAGGGCTTCCCAACTTTAGCTAGAGGACAGATGCCGCTTCATTGTAATATTGTAAAAAATTAAAGGGAAAATGAAGGGGAGGGGCACAACATATTCCTCATCAGCATAGCAGGCTCAGAGAGATGTGAAGTGGCCCACTCATCTCAGTGAGATGTTCTCAGCTGAAAAAGAATACTCAGTGGAGATGAATACAGCCTGAAACAGTAGCTCTGAGACATGCGAACAATCTCACCATTCATTGTCAGTGGGTGTTAGAAGGATAACAAATCCTTTTACCTCCTCCATTTGTGCATGCTCAGTGTAATCTATTAGGTGTGTGAATGGGCACGTGAGCCTTAAGCTGTTTGGCACATGCCTAACTGGAGAAACAAACTCTTTTTAAATAAAATTCATTTGATTCCCCCAAAGGGCTGGTGGATACCAGGCACTCTGTTGGGGGTAACTCTCAAGCATTTGCGACCCTGATTTGATCTTTATTAGGGCTGTTGATTAATTGCCGTTAACTCATGGAATTAACTCAAAAAAATTAATCACGATTAATCGCAGTTTTAATTGTACTGTTAAACAATAGAATACCAGTTTTGATTTATTAAATATTTTGGATGTTTTTCTACATTTTCATATATATTGTATTCTGTGTTGTAACTGAAATCAAAGTGTATATTATTTTTTATTACAAATATTTGCACTGTAAAAATGATAAACAAAAGAAACAGTATTTTTCAATTCAACTCATACAAGTACTGTAGTGCAATTTCTGTCATGAAAGTGCAACTTAGAAATATAGATTTTTTGTTACATAACTGCACTCAAAAGCAGAACAATGTAAGCATGAAGGGGCATACGAATGTTTAGTGTATCTGGCACGTAAATCCTTGCAATGCCAGCTACAAAAGTGCCATGCAAATGCCTGTTCTCACTTTCAGGTGACATTGTAAATAAGAAGAGGGCAGCATTATCTCCTGTAATGTAAACAAACTTGTTTGTCTTAGCGTTTGGCTGAACAAGAAGTAGGACTGAGTGGACTTGCAGGCTAAAATTTTACATTTTATTTTTGAATGCATTTTTTTGTACATAATTCTACATTTGTAAGTTCAACTTCCATGATAAAGAGATTGCATTACAATACTTATATTAGGTGAATTGAAAAATACTATTTCTTTTGTTTTTTTACAGTGCAAATACTTGTAACCAAAAATAAATATAAAGTGAGCATTGTACACATTGAATTCTGTGTTGTAATTGAAATCAATATATTTGAAAATGTAGAAAACATCCAAAAATATTTAAATAAATGGTATTCTATTATTGTTTAACAGTGCGATTAATCGCAATTCATTTTTTAATTGTGCGATTAATCCGGATTCATTTTTTTTAATCGCTTGACAGCCCTAATCTTTATCTGTGAGGGGAAAAATAGCTGCTAGAATATGTCAACTTTAGGAAGAGTTCCCCCTGCCTCTCTGCTTCTCCCTGCAGGATGTATCTCTGGAACGCCTGCATCAAATAGCCCTAAATCTGGAGCACTGACCATCCCTTATGCCCCCATGACACACCACAAATTTCAAGGCAATCTGATCAACCGTATGGACTTTAGAGTGCTTACAACAGTTTAGCTCTAGCTAGAAAGCTGGTGCTAACCCTAACTACAGTGTAACTTTTACTGTGCTAAAATTGTAATTGTAGCATTATTGCATGGTCACACAACAGGGCACAATTGAGGTTTTTGTGATGCCTTAACAATGCATATCATTCCCTAACATGTTAGGATTTCTTTTAAGTTTAACCTTTACTCTGAATTTCGGAGTTTGTAATGCTTGATTTTGGGAAATACTCAAACTTAACCCCAGTTTAATATATTTTTTAAATGGGAACAGACATATACTATTCTGTACAAGAATGTCCTACCACTATTCAATACTTTTAAAAAGTTATTACACAAAGGAACACCGGGGACTGCTAAATGAACCCTTGGACCATATAGATTAGAAGGAAAAAATATTCCTTAAATCCAAAAGTTTAAGGAAGCAGATCTCTTAAATCCAGTAGTGTAGGTCATTAACTAATCATCACTTTGAGGGGCAAGGTTCAAATCTATTGACATAGCTTGATGACTAGCTTCCAAGAATGTGTGAAAACTTGGCAGAGACTGAGACAAACAGCAATTACCAAAAGCAAGAGAGACTGCAGGGCCTTTCTCTATCAGACCACCCAGCACGCAACGAGCCCCATAATAAGAATGGCTAAATTCAGCTGTTATGCAAATCCACCGAAGTCAGAGTTACAGAAGAGATGGATTTGGACCTAGGAATTTAAAAGAATGTTAGGCAGCAATGTTGAACGTAACAGCACAAGATAACCATGAATTCCTCCATAACAATTCAACTATGAGCATGCACATTCTCTGAGGTTCACTATAACAGATGTGCTACAATCAAGTAACAGCATGGTATGACTCTCCTCTCTTCCACTGCTACATGAATTAATTCTAATGATCAAATGACAAAGCTGAAAGTAGTGGATAGATATGATAATGCAAAATCTCTGTCTGAAAAATAGCTGCTGTTGTTACAGCTCCAAAACTAGCAAGCACATTTTATAATTTTTTTAAATCAAAGGAGAATTTTTAAAACATCGATATATAAAATCACCTATTTTAGAAGGTAGATAACAAAATGGGAAATTTTTCATTCATTTTATATCAGGAACCTCAGTCCTACCAAATCATTAGCTTCTTTAGAAAAGTCCAACAGATATGACATATCCTTGACAAACAAAAGGCTTTCAAAGTTACTCCCTCTCAAACAGCAAGACAATCATAAATGCTTTTCAAGTTCAAGTCTTGTTTAGGGACTGATTTCTGCCCTTTATAAATTATAAATACATTTATTCTTTTTCTTTCCGTATTGTACAAATAAAGTTGTTTTCACACTATTAGCTGATTAACAAATTTCTCTCTCTCTCACACACACACACACACACACACACACACACACACACACACACACACACACACACACACACACTTTGTACTGTTTCAATTAGTTCACAGAGAAGGTTAAGGTGAAATATTTGTTCTAACTGAAGACACAAAATACCAGTACTTAGGTAATCCTAAGTAGTTATAAACACAATAAAACCCACAATTTGGGAAAATACTTAATACCCCTATCCCCTGATGAGTGGTTTTTTTTTTTTATATATATAAATAAGAATTTCCAAGCCTGATTCTCTATTGCTTGCACCTTATGAAGTTTTACACCTAAGCGAAGTAAGTGCACAGTCTTGTGCAGAAAGTCTTCCTTCTGATTTGGTACTGTTTTGTCCCCATGCTGCAGAGGCATCAATAACTTCACAGGATACAAGCACAGAATCAGGCCCTGCAACAGGCCCTCTTGTTGGTAAGAGAGAGGCTCACAAGAGGACCTTTTTCTAATAAAGTGCCCAGAAGAATGAAATGATTGGTGAACCAGAGGGATTACTGCAGAGTGAAGAGTTCTACCAGAGGGGCTCAGTAATCCTACTCCCAATTATTTCTAGGCCACTAATTTCCATGACATTTTGTTTTCTGGAATTCTGCACATCAAAAGTCTACTACCTAAAACTTTCAAAACAACCTTTACTCAAAAATCCTGGGAAAACATCACTAATAGAGCCCATTACAATATAAATGTATGTGCGTGAAGCCCCATTGAAATAAATGATATTTTGCACACAATCTGTACTAGGTATACTGCTACGCGCATGAGATGCAATAAACATATTAAACTTGTCATTTGAAGAGCTAAGCTTTAAATCTAAATCACTTCCTGCAGCTGCTTCAATTAAAAAAAGAACTGAAGGATCTCATCTACATTGTACATTAGTAGCCTATAACATTTTATTGTTAAAAATTAAGCACTATGGGCTGTATACTCTCTCATCGGCAATGCATAGAGAGGAGCAAAGAAGAATAAAATGGGGCTTTACTCCCTTTCTCCTAAAAGGAGCAGAGTAAAAACAGTGGCAACTCAGTCACATGCTCCCCTTTCCCCAGAGCCCTAGAAAGCATTTGTGGCAACTTCATACAGTTGGGCTCCACAGGTGTTGAGAAAGTTATGCCAGAGCTGAATACCAGCAACACTCAAGCCATGTTTTAATTGCCTCCTAGATAGACTACTGAAGCTTCTCTATGTAGGGCCTAGCATAATCACCACACGTAAAAGGTTGCCTCTGGTGAAGTATGTTGCAGGCTGCCTCATTAATAACTAAGGCTGACACGAATGAATCATGCTATAGCACTGCCAGCCCCAAATGTTCAAAAAATGATGAGATTGGCTTAAACATGAAATTTAAAAAAAATTGACTTCTTATTTGTCTTCTAGGTTTTGAGCCTTGTCTACACTTAAAAGCTTTACAAGTATAACTATATTGGTTAGTGGCGTATTTTAGGTGGATTTATGTTTTGTTTTTTAAAAACATAAGTAGCAGTAACACCTTTTTCTTTTAAATGAAATCTTAGGTTCTGATGTCTGTCACACGACTCCAGGAGTTGAGGTTTTTAAGCAAACACCAAATACTGCAAGATGTACAACACTGGAAGAGTTGACAACAGTGCAAAAATGAACTCCACTGGCTCCTTATTCATTTCAGGACTAATTTCAATGTCTTGATCTTAATTTACAAAGTTCTTAATAGTTTGGGACCTAGATAGCTCAGGCCTCTCTTGGTTGGCACAGAGTCTGAAGAAAACAAATTAATTAAACACAGCTGAAAATGGAAGCTAACCTCTGGAGTTGTGTTGTTGCCTAGGTTTCCCCCAAGCTACATCACCACCAGCTAACACAATTCCAAAGGTATTAGACTGCTTCTTAAGTATGAGGAGTGCTTTTAAATTCCAGGCTAGAGAGCAGAGCATCCTCAGAACGATCCCCTCTTTCCCCCAGAAGAGGAATTCCTTGCCATAGGAGGGCCAGATCAAGTCCAAGGCTAACTTGGGGCTCATATAAAAAATGTTAAACAAAAAACCCAACTCACAACTTTTGATAAAGTCTTTCCCCATCTCATCTTTTTCAACCTCTAGTTCCTGGCAGCATGTTCTCCATGAGGTTCCCTTGACTTCGAAATTCACTCCCCATGTTGGTCTATAATTGTCCAAGTGTGTTGACTTATGGGCATGCTTCAAAGTTAATTTCCTTCAGGTTTGGGGAGGGTCAAAATGGCTAGAGAGATTTTAACAGTACATTTTATTTGAATTTTAATATTTTTGCTGACTGAATGGTGGTATGAATGTGTCTGGACAGAGAGGGAAAGAAAGGAAGAAAATGCTGCTATTTTAGTTTTGCAATTTTTTTAGCTGTATTTTTTAATTAACACAAGGCCACTGAAAGCTCAGAATAGGAGTTCTCTGTGTGCACATTTAAATCCAAATAAGCAAATACTTTTCAAGTTGTGTTAGCAGAGGGAAGTGACATTTCAGTTAATGGCTTTATCAAGATGTCATATCCTGTAATATTCTGATAATACAGCATGAACAGGAATGAGCATCTTGAAAAAGGCTGCTGACTGAAATGACAATTGCCCCTACTAACAGACACTTGCTTATTCCAGTAATAATTGTTTACACTATATACTATCTAAATTGCCCTATTCAAATAGAGGGCATACTCGCAAGCATTGTCCTGTGGACTATACTATTCTGAGATATATCTATTACAGAAATGTACAGTATTCAGTACTTATTTCTTTATAATCGAAGAAAAAAGTTAAATCTTGAATGGAAAGTCTCCTTATTAATGGTTAAAAGTTTAGAATATCACAAAAAAGAAGAAAACAATATGGCATCTATATAACTGTTTAATTTTTGCTCATGAACAGCATGTTCTGCAAACTGATGTAATTTAAGTAACGTCCCAGAGACTGAGACTGGTCAGTTTAAGTGATCTGTGCAGATCAGTTAAATATTTTGCCAGATATTTTACATACAGGACTTGAAGGGAAGGAAGAACAAACATGAAAAAAACAAATAAGAAATGCTTATTCAACCAACTCTTTACGCAAACATTATTTCAGCAAAAAAGACATTTACATAAAAAACCCAAGAGTTCAGTAAAATACTTTAAAAGCTGTTTCATATGCAATTTTGACTTCTAATATTTCATTATAATTCCCTTACACAGTGGAGTTATTACTACAATTTTGTTCAGCAATTACCATAAAACACAAAATACGGTGTAAATTGAACCAGTATTTTAGGTAGTGATGAATAATGGGATATTACAGCTCTTTCCTAGAAAGTGTAATTTACTTCTTCAATTTAGCAGTTGTCTCTGGTTTTGTCAGACAGAAAGTGCCACAAGAAGGTGAAACAAAGCAAGTAAAGTCTTTATCCTATTTATCTTAATTGTAACTTTAAACACTTTTAAAAAACATTTTGAATTATGTAATCTGTTACTGCATGTACGATTCCATTCCAAAAAAATCACTAAAAAGACACTTCTCCTGTCACTATTTATATTGACATTTGCTAGATGATTTTGCAAGAGGAATAATGTGATCTCTTCTACCCCTCAGGCAATCCTGTCACGGAAACCAGAGCAAAACTCAGTTACTGCACTGTTCCCAGAATATTCACTCTGGAATTACAGCAAGAGATTCTTGGTATGTGACTTTTCAATATCACTCAGATCCTGTTGTCCTCCTAATATAAGACGGGGAAATAACTCTCCCAATATGCTCTCAGCCCCACAAATACACTTCAATTCTTGCCTGAAATTCAGAAGATTCTTAAAACAGGAAACCGATAACATATGCACAAAACAATAAAGGGAAGTCTCATGTACATGTACATACTCCCATACACCACTACTACCACCATGGAAGCTAACGTGAACCTGGACCACAAGACCATACCAACCACAACTAGAAAAATCACTATCCTACCAAAAGAAGAAAAGGGTAGCATTACATAGGGTTACCCTATTTTAATTTTAAAAAAGGAGGACACTCCGGCCCTACCCCAACTCCGCCCCTTCCCCGCCCCCGTCCCTTCCCCAAAGTCCCCACCCCAACTCTGCCCCCTCCCCTGAACGCTCCGCACCCCTGCTCCTCCCCCTCCCCTGCTTCCCGCGAATCAAATGTTCGCGGGAAGCCTGAAACAGGGAGGCAGCAGGTAAGCTGGGGCTGGGGCGCGGCCAAGTCCGGCCCCCCCGGCCAAGTGGCTCCCTCTGGCGGCCGGCCGGCCCAGGCCAAGAGGCTCTGGCCCCGGCGTCTCCCGCTCCAGCGGCCCCGGCCCCCGGCCGAGCACCGCCGGCCCCAGCGGCCCCGGCCGAGCACCGCCGGCCCCAGGCTCCGGCCCGGACCCAAGCCCCACGACCCCTCCCTCCCTATTTTCCCGGACATGTCCAGCTTTTTAGGATTTCCTCCCGGACGGGGATTGGAGGCCCCAAAAGCCGGACATGTCCGGGAAAATCCGGACGTATGGTAACCCTAGCATTACAGAATGTAAATGGTATCATATCCTATTGTCAGCCACTCCCAAACTTCATGCGATGGAGCATCCCTTAAAATGGATTAGTGGATGTGTATCCTACCCCATCACATTCCCTTATGTGATGACCCATCTTTGGAGGTGATTCACATTTCTCTCCTTCTGAGGCATATACAGTTGACCTCATGGTAACTATGTACCTGGGCTTTGCAGAAGTTACCTAAATAAAACACTTAACTCTCTAAAACATCTCAAATATTCTGTATGTGTCACATGGTAGTGTGGCATTATGGTTTTATTGATACTGGTTCAGGTGCATCTGCATAAAACGCACTTGTAGCTTCATCACTCATGGCAAAAGTAAAAAGGCCATCCTAAACTTTTACCACACCAAACCATGTATTCCATGGTTTATATACACACATTTATATGCACGCATTTTGAGAGTCATGGGGAGAGAGGAGGGAAGTGTATAAGAGAGGGATATATGAAAATGGATACATTAACTGTCCTGGAGAATAAAGGACTATATCCACAAAACGGGGTTCAGTATATGCAGCAGCAGCACAGCTTCCCATTTCTCTACCACTATGCCTTAACCCTTACCTAGAGGAAAAGGATTTGAAATAAGTAAAAACTTTACTCTGAAATTCAGATGTATTTTTTTCAGTACTCTGCTTTCTCTGATAAAATAGAGCAGCGGGTAAGAATGGATGGATTAGATCAGTGGTCTCCAAACTTTTTTGATCGCGCACCCCTATCAGTAAAAAATTTTTGAGCACGCATCCCCTGCTGCGCCGAAGCAAAACAAACAAACAAACAACCGCTCGGGCTCCCGCCTGACGAAGCAAAAAAAAAAAAAAGCGCACCCCACTTTGGAGACCACTGGATTAGATCATGCAAGGACCCCAACAAACAAAACACAGCTGCACATCTAATTTTTGAACTCCCACATTTGACATTGTGAACTTAAAGAATATTACGTACACTAGGGTTACCATACGTCCGGATTTTCCCAGACATGTCCGGCTTTTTGGGCCTCAAATCCCCGTCCGGGAGGAAATTCCAAAAAGCCGGACATGTCCGGGAAAATAGGGAGGGAGGGGTTGTGGGGCTTGGGTCCGGGCCAGAGCCTGGGGCTGGAGGTGCTCGGCCGGGGGCCGGGGCCGCTGGGGCCGGCGGTGCTCGGCCGGGGCCGTTGGGGCGGGAGATGCCGGGGCCAGAGCCTCTTAGCCTGGGCCGGCCGGCCGCCGGAGGGAGCCATTCAGTCGGGGGGGCCGGACTGGGCCGCGCCGCGCCCCACCCCAGCCCCAGCTTACCTGCTGCCTCCCTGTTTCAGGCTTCCCGCGAACATTTGATTCGCGGGAAGCAGGGGAGGGGGAGGAGCAGGGGGGCGGAGCGTCCAGGGGAGGGGGCAGAGTTGGGGCGGGGACTTTGGGGAAGGGGCAGGGAAGGGGTGGAGCCGGAGTGTCCTTTTTTAAAATTAAAATATGGTAACCCTAACGTACACCAATTCCTTACAATTATATTGCCCTCTGACATATTAAAACAAAGATTCATTTTGTGTATCCATTACATAGCACTGTATGATAGTTTCTGACTACCATTTAGAAGATCAAAACATTGAAGGGTTCTCTGGCACTGAAAGCCCATCAATTGATTCAGAATTTAATTCTGAATAGTTTGCTAATCAAAATCCAAAAGCAGTACCAAATATGTAATTGAACTTTTTTTGATAAAGAGGATAGTGAGAAGTTACACTTGGTGTTCTGATAAAGTTATCTTTAAGGTAGTGAACTAAATTATCGTCATTCTGTTGCTATGATTGTTTCCATTTTCTTCATGTTAGACTGTTTTGTGACAGTCACTTCCACTCTATCATTATGGTCAATGCTATTTTATAACCACCAGGCAGAAGGTTCTAACAAGATTTGGCTAGCAGGACCAAAAAAAAAATAAAAAAAAAAATTGAAGACATCTAAATGTATAGACAGAAGGCATGGCCCTCAACTGTGTTCTATAATCTTGATACAGATTCAACATTTCACATTTTGTAAATTAAGTAGCTCTTAATCCTTTATCCCTGAAGTCCAAAAATTGCCTAAACATTGCGTTTTATTCTGTGTTGTGAATAAGGTTCCACCCCACCCCTTTGAGCCAAATAGTTTACTATCAATACCTTGTTTAATATTGAAGAATCTGTGGAAAAAAGAAATTAACAGTGGCCAGGGTTGTAGAAGGGGCAGCTGGCTAGTTTATGTATTTAGAAAACAAAAAACCCACAGAAATAACAAGGTAGATGGCAATCATTACAATACAATCATTACAATCAGGGTATGGTTGGCATGCCTTTCCCCAATCCTTCAACTGTTTGTCTGTCCTCCCCATCCAACTTCCTGTGTGTGCACAAAAGGTTGCTGGCGTGCATGGACATCAGGCCTTTTGTTAGTGTCTAAAACCTGAGATGTGGGTTCTCAGCAACTGTTGGAATCAGGCCCCTTAGACTAACTTTTAAATTATACTGACACTTGGCAGCCATTATGTTTATGCAGCACCTAGTGCAATAGGGTCCTGGTCCATGACTAGAACCCCTAAATACTACAATCATATTGAAACATATTATTTATTTTGGATCCAGAGTTTTTAATCAGCAACCTCAAAATGTAAACAACTGTTCAGCAAGAACATGCACAAAAATCTATTCAGGGTTAAAAGAAAAAAAAAAATCAAAGATTTTACAAGTTCATCTTCCCTCCAAATAACAACCACTCAACATACTACTACTACTACTACTACTACAACAACAACCACCACCACCACTCCAGGGGTTTAAGCCCACAATGTGACCTCTCAAAATGTCTATAACCTAACTGGAATATTACAGAAATACAAGATAGTGGTCATTATTACATGGCGCCTGTAACTGAAAAAATTGTGCTCTCTTTACTGGCTCTGAAGCAAGTTTACTAATGAACACCACTCTCTGACCTGTGCTGTCATCCCCAATGTTGGCACACAAAGGAGGAAATGAACAGAAAAGCCATGTCAATTGAAGCTCTATAAAAACAGAAATACAGACTGTCAGTGTTTAAACGGAGGCAATATTGACAGAAAAGGAAGTTATTCTCAGGAGAGTGTAAGAGTGACCCATTAAGAATGGCAAGTAAAATAAATACTTTAAGATGTAACTTGATACTGTTTTTATAAGTAAAATTCAGATAAAAACTTAAGGGCTCAGTTCTTTTCTCTGATAGTCTTGTCACGTATCTTGGAAAATCAGGCACTGCACTTGCTGACTTGACAAGAACCCCCGAGGTACCCCCAATCAGGTACTGCAGAGCAAGACTAAGCCTGAAGTCTATAAAAACACAAAACTGATAAAGTTGGACTTACTACCTGGAGCAAAACCGTAGATAAAAGGATGAGAAGTACCACCCTTACTGGAGACAGCACAACATAAATAAAATGCAAATACAGAACCAAGCAACAGAGAAACATCCATCTTTATTTGGGGTGGGGGTCAAGAGAATGTCTTTACCGGTTGGTAGGAGATTAGCTATCAGAATATGACTGAGGTATGGGAATTTGTTTTAACAGAAAAAAAATATAGAAAAATATTCCTTAAAAAGTAATGGCTAGTGTACTCTCCTGTACAACCTGCATTAGTGGTCATTTACATTTTGTACCTGATCATTTGGTTATCTTACCTAACATTTAAAGTTAACTACTACTATATCATTTTCCAAACCTACAGAAAGTCAACCTTCTCTAGTCTGCACTTACGTCTTGTATCTCAGCCAACTCTCCCTAGTGGCTCCCAAGTTGTGCCAACAAGCCCACTTAATCAGCCTTCCTATGGTTAGGAAAGAATCCCTTGCGATCTTTAAAGAAGGTTATTGCACAAACCTCTGACTTCTAAACTGTTACTGTAACACAACATTTAATTCTGCTTTTTGACTACTTTGATGGACAGCGAACTTTAGTTTTGGACTCAAGTCCTTCCACTGTATATGTGAAATGGTTTATTTCATAGCTTCATGTGAGTAAATTCCAGAAAGGCATACTGAAATCTTCAGAAAGATTTAAAAAAAAAAAAAAAAAAAGATTCCAAGGTCAAAAGGGATCACTATGATCTAGTCTGAACTTCTGTATAACACAGTCCACACAAATCCCCCCAAATAATTCCCTAATAGTTAATTACCTTCACTGTTACAAATGTACACCTTTTTTCCAGTCTGAGTTTGTCTAGCTTCAACTTCCAGCCATTGGATCTTGTTATACCTCTGTCTGATAGAATGAAGAGCCCATTATCAAATATTTGTTCCCCAGGTAGGTAGTTTATCAATCAAACTTGTTATCTCAACAACAACGAAAAGATATCAAGGTAGTTTGACCTGACCTATTTTCCATCAACCCATGTTGATTAGCATTATATTATCTTCCTTCAATTCTTTATTAATGGAGTCCCATATCAACTGCTCCATTATTCTGCCCGGAATCAGCGTCAGACTGACAGGACTATAATTACCTGAATCATCCTCTTTACACTTTTTAAATATTGTGTTATAGTAACAGGTTAGAGGTCAGAATACTGTTTGTGCAATAACCCTCTCTAAAGATTGCAAGGGATTCTTTCCTAACCATAGAAAGATTGAGGAAGTGGGCTTGTTGGCATAACTTCGGAGCCGCTAGTGAGGATTGGCTGAGCTACAAGGAGTGAACACAGACTATAGAGGGTTGACTGTCTTTTTAAATATTGGTGGAACATTAGCTTTCTTCCAGTCTTCTGGAACTTTCACAGGGTTTCAAAACTCATTGAAAATCAACACTACCAGTGCAGCAGGCAACCCAGCCAGTTTTTTTTTAAAACTCTTGGATGCAAGTTAGCTGGATCTGATTATTTTAAAATGTGATTTTTTCTTTAGGAAAGATTTAAATTTGGAGGTGGAGGATTAAAATAAAAAGGGCAGAGTGGCCCAGTAGACTGGACTGTGACTCAGGAGATGTGGGGTTCTATCCCTTACTCTACCACTGACCCTGGGTGAAGTCACTTCACCCTTCTGTGTTGGTTTCCACTCCCTATCCTTTGTCTGTTAGATATGTAGAGTATAAATTCTTCTAGGCAGCAAATAGAACTGTTAGTATGCATTGTACGGTGTTTGGCACAATCAGTCAACCCCCAATTATGATCATTTGTATTACCATAGTGCCACAGAGCCCTAGTCATAGACCATGACCCACTGTGCTCTACAAACACAGAATAAATCAGTTGGGATCTTTAGGCACTGCTGTAACAAATAATTATTAGTAACTAGAGACATAGCAGTAGGAGGAAGCTCCGAGTCAAGGCTTTCACAATACAATAGAAAAAATAAAAGCCCCGAGGACTTAAAACAACATCGTATTTCACTACGGTAATTATCAGACTTCACATACAAATACGTATGGTTACCAAAAAAAAATGTAAGAAAGAATACATGAAACTAGAAATCATTAGGCATCTCTTTTTAGAGACTGGGCATTTCTCCCCTGACCCTTGAAAGTCTCAGTCATGTTTTCTGAGATGGTATTGAGTCAGGTTTGCACAAGCACTTAGATAGCTTTCAATAGCCATTAATGAGAAACATTTTCAGCAATAGTTTGGTTTCCACGTGTACACAGGGCTTGTCTATCAAACATTTTAGCCAACATCTGAGGAAATTAACTTTCAAATTCTGATAAAATAGTCTTATGGGAGTAATTAAAAATGGGAATGAAAATGAATGAAATTCTGAAGTGTTCAGGTTCTGTAATAAACAAGTCATTTCAAGGGCAGTTTCATAAAGACTAACTAGTTCATCAGTGAGCAACTATAGGATCCATGGCTCAAAGAAATCATATTAGTCAAGCATAACATTTGCCTATACAAAAAGGTATTTGCACAAAGAAAAGTAGCACTGTTCCAAAGAGAGAGAGGTGCAATTAAAGAAAAAGAAGTAACAGGATTTATGTTTTTTTCATGTATCAATATTGTTTGTATTTCAGTGCATCTTGCTGTCACCGAAAGAAAACAAAACACACATACAAATCTGCTGCCCATATTAAATATTTAAGCATTCTTTTTCCCACAATATGTTAGCAGCACTGTGCCAGCCTAACTGTAATCTTTTGTAAATCTATGCATTAAACAACCAGGCTTGGTCTCCTGAGATTTAGGAAGACAGGAAGTTGGAATTCATTGCCCCCCCGCCCCTCCAAAAAAACAACAACAGTGGGAATCCTTCATGTCAGATCTTGACAATCCACTGGGCCAATTCAGGAGTGGCCTTGATGGATCCTAAGGAAGTACTACCCTACTGGAGCACAAGGGTGATGACAGAAGCAACATCTCAAGGATTTTGGGTGTGAATCAAAGAAAGTGGAGAGATAATCAAGTCGCCAATAGTAACACACAGGATTTTCCATCATGTAAGGCAAACCATACAAATTTTTGTTATGAGCAATTCCTCAGTTAAGGCTGCTAGACACTCTCCAATATAATGGAATTTTGGCCATCCTCTAACTTTCTGAAAGGCTCATTTACAACTGGAATTTCTTAATGGGTGTGGTCTCTAGTCTGCAATATGTTTTTAATTTGATGCTAAGTGAGCAAAGCATTTTGAGATTATGAAGGCTTGTGAAAAACACAAAACCTAGGTCTTTTGGGAGGAGTTTGTTTTCCTTTTTTGGATGGGGGAGGGGAAGACGGGGGATTCCTTTTTTTTAAAGTCTCAACTTTTTTATAACATCCTTAACAAGTGGTTGATTGCTATCCTTTTGCAATATCTGCAACCTCCTTCAATTAAAGATTTGAATAAGGAACTACAAGCCATAACTGAGATGAGAAAATCCACCTGAAGTGGGGTGGCTGCCCCACTCCATGAGAAAAAGGGCTGGAACAGGCAGAGAGGCTGCACAGACCAGCAGCCAATCAACAAAGGCCTGTGGAAAGCCAATCAGGGCAAAGAAAGAGGCAGCCAATCAGGGCCGGGCTGAGCCCTATATAAAGGCTGCCTAGCAAAGGAGAGGGGAGTCTCTCCCTGACTAGCAAGGGAGGAGGACTGGCTACTGAGATAAGGAGGTAGCACCTTGGAGAGAGCAGTGCTGGGCAGGCTTGGGGGAGCAGAGGAGAATTCTGGCCCATTACCTGCCAGGCTGCGGCCCCTGACTAGAAGGGCCGAGAAGGTGCAGGGGGCCAAGGGGAAGTGGCCCAGGGAAGACAGTCGGACAAGGGGAGAGGAGGAGGGAGGAGAGGATGCCACTAGAGGGTTCCTGGGTCAGGACCCAGAGTAGCGGGTGGGCCTGGGTCCTCCCCGTGTACTGCACCTGGCTGTGGAGGAGTGTGGCCGAGACTGACTGCAACTTGCCCTGGAGGTGAGAGGTTAGACTTTGGAGTTATGATTGGCCACTGAGGCAGGTGCAAGCCAAAGGACTGTTACCCCCCCACTCCTCCGTGAAGTGGGTGAGAGTAGAGCAGTGGGCACTGCCAGAGGGCAGTGTCCTGAAACGGACACTGCCGAGTGGGGAGCAACACGGTTCCAAATCCGCAGAGCAGACAATGGGTGAGACACCACGCGCAGAAGGCACTCCACAGCTGACAAGAGCTAATTCCCAGAGCAACTAGCAGGAGGCGCCAGCATGGTGGTGAGTCTAGATCCCGTTACATCACCTATAGGTTTAGAGGAAAGAGCAAAGGTGTCCATTTAATCTGGGGCTTGTTACTGAATTAACTAAGACTTTGACTGTGCAACAGGATCCATCCAGAAAATCTTATGTCACACAGAATAAAGAAATAATCACTTGGAGAATTCTAACCTAATATTGAACCTGCAAATGCAAAGTTATCTAATCAGAAGAGATTAAAAAAAGGCAGAAGTTACCAAATCACAAGCATATTATTTATATAGCAATATTAGTGTGCACGACACTTCAGACAAATCAGATAAATAAAGGGATAAAAATTCTTTAAAAGCACATACATGACTTAGGTCACTTAGGTGCTTTTGAAAATTCTACTCCCAGTCTCCACCCAGAATTTCACAGCCTAAGAGAAATTTCTACAAGTTGTAATTTTCCTTCTTCTCTTCTGGCCCAGTATGTTAATATTACAAAAGCAGTTCAGCCAGCTTCTATAAACACACCTATGTCTCCATCTGGCCAGAATTCTTTTTGAAGACTAACTTCCAGTGAAAAAGGGAGATATTCAGAATTAGAGTAGCTCAAAAGCCAAGCTGTCAAAACTAAAATCCTTATGTCCACTTCATCTTTTAAAAACATGGATTATTGAATGTTGACCTGGGTCACCAGCAGATATCTGAACTAGATTTTCAAACCCAATTCTCTGTACTTTTCTGTTCTTTATATTGTTATTGATCTTATGTAACAGTAGTCTCTGACTCCAAGATAATGAAAAAGCATATCCATGGTACAAAGGAATCTTGCATTTTTCTCCTACATCAAACAACGTTCATTAGAAGTTGAAAAATGCTTGGCTAGTGTAACACTTTAGCTAGTGCTCCCAGTCATTAGAAACTATTTCCTTCCCACTGTATAACAAGCCCTGACTATTAATTAGGGTTGCCAGGTGTCCGGATTTCAACCGGAAAGCCCAGTTGAAAAGGGACCCTGGAGAGTCCAGTCAGCATCGCTGACCGGACCATTAAAAGTTCGGTTGGCCACCCACAGTGGGGCAGGCAGGGTGCCTTCCCAACTCTGCGCTGCTCCCAGCATGTCCCTCTGGTTGCTAGGCACAGGGTGGTCACGGGGGCTCCGCTCGGAACCCCTTCCGGCACTCCAACCCCCTGCTCCAGTCCTGATCCCCCCTCCTGCACCCCTAGCCGGAGCCCTCACCCCCTCCCGCACCACAACCTCTTGCCCCAGCCCGGTGAAAATGATCAAGTGAGCGAGCATGGGGGACAGCAAGCGACAGAGGGAAGGGGGATGGAGTGAGCAGGGACGGGGCCTTGGAGAAGGGGTGGGGAAGGGTTGGGGCAAGAGTGTTCCGTTTTCTGCAAATAGAAAGTTGGCAACCCTTCTCTTAATATGTATCATACTTTCTGTATATGATAGCTAGCATCACTTCTACATGAAGTAAATTATGGACTTAGACTCCATGACCTAAAACTTTAATGCAAAGCCAAACTATTTCTAATTTCTTTTAAACCCTGAACATTGATATTAAATTTTCTTCAAGATGGAAGCAAGTCACCATATGTAAACTAACCACCCAGAAAGCTTCTTCAATTTAGTCAGGCTGATCTCCATAATTAGAATTACCTAAATTGCTGCACAAATGCCTTTTTCAGATTTTTTTTTTAAATTAATCACTGAAGGAATTACAAGATTTTGGAATTCTAGTTTTACTTCTAGACGTTTTGGACTGTGATCTCTATTCTGTAGTAGAAAAAAATTAACATAACCAGTCTAGAATCTTGAATAACCAGCATCCATGATGGCAAGGTATTTTATTGATCTTATCCGTGTGTTGTGAATTTTTTATCTGAATATTCAACTCAAACATTAGGGATAAATGAGGCTGCATAGCTAAAGTTTTGGGAAGTCTGTAGACAAGTTATTTTTTATGTTGTGATAGTCAGGTCTTACTGTGCCCTTTTTTGCCACAGTACTAGAAAATAAGTTTAACAGCAGCATGGGCTAGCTATGAAGTTCCTGAAAGGGCACAACAGAAACTCAGGAGGACATGGAATTAACCATAGGTCTCAGCCTGCAAGTTGAACCTTCATCAGTGCAATCTCTAAGGTACTACAGAGCTGCCATTCCACCTTCTATACAGGAAGAGGTTAACTGTGCAATAGTAGTAAGGAATGGGAGATGAAGCTGGCATCTCAACATGCTGTGGAGTTTACTGGTTATCCAAATTGAGAAACCTCTATAGAAACTGATTGCTGGGTGGTACTCTCCACTTTATAGTCTTCTCCAGAGTTCAGTTTTAATGGTCCAAGTCTTAAGCAGGAACTCAATCACCAACAGCTACGCACCCTGGATGTTACCCTTTTTTGCTTCTGAGGGTGTCAGACATGGAATTGGGTTTGACCGTGGCTGTTGTTAGCCACTAGGATTGTTGACCACTGTATGTGGGTACAGGAACTCTAGGAATGGTGATGCCTCTGGTGCAAGCTCTAGCTATAAAACTACATATAGGAGGACCCTGACTATATCAGCCTGAAACAAATCTAACTTCCTCCTCTTTCCTTCTGGCTAGTTTACAGTCTGAGCTTGCACTTGAGAAACTGTTGGATTCTTCTAGAAGGGCAGCCTCCAGCCAGCTAGGGAACCGATCCATCTGCTGGAGAGAGAAACAACTAAGGAGGCTGGGCGAGTGAGGCCCCTTAGATATAGATGGATGTCGTAATTCAAGAGTTCAAGTGATCTGTCTCTGGCAGGGAATGGAAAGAGAAGTAGAACTTTTTTTTTTTTTTTTAAAGAAAGTATTTGGAATGCAGTGTTGAATGCTTCATTTTCTTTCCTTTGAGCATCACTGCATTTTTCAATAAAAGCAAATCTTGAGTGACAGAAAAATACATTTCCCTATCTGCCCTTCAGCTCCTTCTGACTATGCAATCATTGCTAAAGTCCTAAATGGGGAAAAGATACAAAAGCACTATAGTGAATTATGAATACCCTACAAAATTGTACGTCCTTGCCTAGCCTCAAGCTGCAAAAAAAGAAAAATAAGAGCCATGAACAAATACAAACACTGAAGTCACAGAATGGCCTTTGTTGCTGAGCTTCTATTTTTTTCCCTAGCAACCCTGTTAATTTTCTGCATTCCACCATTGGAATTTTATTAAACGACGTGATATTCAGTAAACTCGGTCACCAATAAAAAAGTGGCCAGTGAATGTTTTGCCTGTAGAGACAAAGTATGTAAAAACATACTTCATAAAAACAAATTTAAACATTTCACACAATGCCTCTATTTACTGAAACAAAGAATTTACAAAATCTCGTTTATTTTTCTTTTCTGCATCTCTGTATGGGCAATGGAAATGTACTGGTCAATTATGACTTTAGACTAAAAACCAAAGTTACACAAATTGAATTAAAGGTCTGATTTTAAACCTAATTAAATTATCTAAACCCCCATGTGGATAATATTAATCAGATTTAAATCGGTTTTCAACACTAAGTTGATACTTTAGTGACTTGGGTAAAATTTCCAGAAGCACAGAAGTGACTTAGGCTAGGTCTACACTACGGGGGGGGGGGGGAGGGAAGAGGAGGGGTCGACCTAAGATACGCAACTTCAGCTACGCGAATAGCGTAGCTGAAGTTGCGTATTTTAGGTCGACTTACCTGGCTGTGAGGATGGCGGCGAGTCGACCGCTGCCGCTCCCCCATCGACTCCGCTTCCGCCTCTCGCTGCGGTGGAGTTCCGGAGTCAACGGCAGAGCGATCGGGGATCAATTTTATCGCGTCTACACTAGACGCGATAAATCGATCCCCGATAGATCGATCACTACCCGCCGATCCGACGGGTTTTGAAGACATGCCCTCAGGCTCCTAAGGGTATGTCTACACTGAAAACCCCACCACCACATCAGTGAGTCTCAGAACATGAGTCAGCTGTCAAGCTCAGGCTTTGGGGCTAAAAGTACCAGTGTAGATATTCCTGCTGGAATATCCTGCTCAGGCTCTGAGACCCATGCCTCCCGCCAGGTTTAGAACCCAAGCTCCAACAGGAATGTCTACACTGCTATTTTAAGTCTTGTAATGCAAGCCTGAGTCAGCTGATCCAGTCTGAGACTTGCTGCTACAGGGTTTGTTTTTTGTTTTTCGCACTGTAGATGTATCCTAAGTGCCCAAGTGACTTTTGAAAATGGGAGTCAGGTTCCTAAATCTCTTTGGCACCTTTGAAAATTTTACCCCAGAGCTAAATTGTTACAAACCAAGTTCCGGTTTTACATCTATTTAAGACTGCCCACACCAGGCTTTGCACTGGGTTAACTTAGAATTAACTGGTTTAACTTAAAATTGCTTTTTAAGATGCTTTAAAGTTAAACTGGTACAGCTTTGAATATAAACACCTGCATTTCCAGAATTTCACTTTCCACTTCCTGTGCACTAGCACATTACTATAAGTGTCTGTGTTGCAAATGTAGCAGAGTAATATGTGTTTGTTTTAAACAGTTTGTATCAATTTTTAAAAGCTACAGAAACATTCACAGGATTCTGAATTTACAGGCAAGGGGCTGGCCCTAATGTTAAGTATTATCAGCTTCACAGAAATAAGATATTCCAGAGAAAGGATGGGAAAGCTGAACAGAGACAATACTTGGTGAAGTCCAATTTTTTGTTCAACTGCAGAAGACCAAGGGATAAAAAGGTGGTGGTACTGTTTCATTAAGACAAACTGGGATTGGAGAGAAACGATAGGGCAGCAGCTCTAGAAAACAACATAGAACAGAAGGGAAGAAAACATCTGTGGCATTTGGTACTTATTTTCAGAGCTGATTGAGGGGTAGTTATGGAATGGTGATGTATATACAGAGTTCTGTTGATGGATCCGGTAAAAAAGTGCTGGAGAGAGTTAGAGACGGATGTCTTTGCTGTATTACAAGGTTCCAGGTTCTGCATGGTATTTCTTCTATCTGACATGCTATGTTCGTTATGTCATCATTCTCTCATTTCCTATAGTTTGTTTCTATTTCCTCTTTGCTTAGGTTCCTTTCTGAGTTCTTACAACATAAAAACAACTAGCTCTTATACAGCATTTTTTATCTATAGACCTCAAAGTGCTTTGCAAAGGAGGCAAATATTATCCCCATTTCCCAGATGGGGAAACCAAGACACAGGGAGGGAAGTGACTTCTCCAAAGTCACCCAGCAGGAAAATGGCACAGCAGTGAATAGAACCCAGGTTTCCTTAAGTCCAGTACTCTATCTCAAGGCCACACTGCCTCCCTAGAAATAAATGTAGACTATGTTTTGGCATTATGTGTATGGCTTCATATTGCACAGGTATTCTTTTTTCCAATTTAATTGCAATTGTTAATGCATTTTTCTTCATACAAGAAAAAATAAAGTGTCATTTAATTATGCATCTTCCTGCAAGTGGTTAGGATTGATTTAAGATTTAATGTCACCACTGAGGGAAGAAACTGATTACTTTGGGAAGCAAAAGTAGTAGACTGGAGTCAGGCAGGTGGACAGCAGGCTAGGAAAGAAGAAAGTACTGAAGAGACAGACAGAAATCCTATATGATTAGCACTAGAATTAATAACCTATTTGATAAATTTACCTGATTCTGGTGATTTAGGGCAATATTTTCAAAAGCACCTAAGTGATTTAGAAGACTAAGTCCCAAGTCACTTAGACACTTAGAAGCCTAACTCCCACTTTCAATGAGACTTAGGACCCTAAGTGTCTGTGTCACTTTTTAAAATGAAGGGTAAAATTTTAAATATTTCCTGTAACAATTTTCTATTTAAGATTTCTCACTAGGAACAGAAACCTAAAAGACCGTCACCAAGGAGTAAATTTAAGTTTAGACAGAAAAGTCAAAATTTGTACAACACTTTGAAAATAGGAAGTACCATAACTATTACAGGTAAATGCTGCTAGACATCCTGTTGCATATGTAGGTTTACGAGGCCTCAGAATATATTGGATACAATATTATTAAGCTCAACCACTCAAGTAATATTAGCACACTCTTTATACTTAACATGCAATAACCAAAAAGCAAATCTTCCTGCTAGGTCAGGAGGAATGGCTTGTCACAAATCCAGCCCATTCCCATAGAGAGGGTGCTGGAGATGCTGTATAATCCTAAAGCAGCTGAAATTTTTTATTTTAACAATAAGATTTGCATTTCATCAGATTTGCAACTTGATTACATGTACTTATTTATATGCAAATAGGTTCAGTTTGTTTACAAGTCCTTGCACTCACTGAGCTCGGAGACCAGCATCACATCATGCTGATGCGTTACTTTGGAAGATGTGGTCTCTTCTCTACTCTATTTTAAAGAATAGTGACATTTGAACAGCCACTCTGTAGTCAAGAGATGTGACTATGGATACAGAGAAACAGAGAAATGAACCTATTAGTGTTTCTTTTCCCCTTTCTGTTTCAAATATCTCCCAATATTACTGAGTATATTACCCTTGCTTTGTTAGTGGGAGACAGCCCAGTCCCATCAGTCAACAGTTAACACCCTACTTCCTAAAGAAGTGAAGCACTCTAAAAGCTTCAACAGTAAAATAAAGACTAGAGTTAGAATTTCATAAACAATCATGACATTGATAAATGACAACTAGCAAAACCATTAAAAACAGATTTGTTTGTTTTTTATATTTAGAGAGAGCATGCAAGGACAAAGGCCTTGTAGACTAGCGAGCTAAGCACAAGGTTGAGAGACAAGTAGCTTTAAGTTCTAGTCCCATTAACTGTCCTTAAAAATATGTAGGTGTTCTGATACTATAGTGATGGACACAGAATGAGAACTTAATAGTATGCATATATAATACACCCAAAATAAAGGTGGGACAACGAGGTAACACTAAAAAACAGGTAAGTCAAATCTATTGCCCTCCTCTCCTATTTTTTACATGTCTACCAGGCCGGCTGGGTGTATTAATTACAGTTAAATTTCAGGATGTGGGAACAATTAGATTCAAGCCATTAACCCATGAAGGTTAAAGACCCTGGATTAAATATTACTAAAAAATAGCAGAGACAGCAACACCCCTTTTACTGAATGCTGTGGTAGTTGATCACTATATATTAATTTTTATAGTAGCCTGGGGAAAGTGTATGTAGAGGCCCATGTGGCTGCTTGGCAGTTCTCTTTGTATGATTCATGCTCCCCCCCAGCTCAGTAGGATAATGCTGATCTGGTTCAGTGAGTTATTAAATTTGTAGCAAGGTGGCCCTGGACCCTACTTGGAGTTTTTTGGAGATGAAATCCCTCCAGCTGCACAGGGTTACCCACACAAAGTCCTTTTATATCATCCTTGCCTACAGGACCAGGATTTAGCCATAGTTGCTTTTAGAATTTTAATTTGTTGTACTTTCTTAAAAGTCACTAAAAAGCGAATGCAAATTACTGCCCACCTGTTTTACAGCATGCTCCAATGATTTGCTCCAGATTAGTACACTTTCCTGGAGTAGGTGACTAATCCTTGATGTGACATTAAATAGCCCCAATTATCTAGCATCACTAATTTGAAATAGTTATTTTAACAGATACATGCATTTACATCACTATAAACATCTGTTTTACTTCAATTGTCTTTAGAAAAAAATGAAATATAATCAACAGAAAAATACTTAGACCAATCCTACTTTAAGATAATATCTCTTTTTAAAAAGACTGATTCATGGTATGTACACTATAAACTAAGAGGTAATACATCCTCGTTTCAAAAGAAAAATGTTGGATCTTGTAAATTTGCCTACAACGAACAAATATAAAAGCCAATATTCTCTTATACACTGCTACAACTGGAAGATGGGGGACAGGGGGGGAGGAGGAGGAGGTTACTGTTATTCACAGATGTACAGACACTTATCCAGTAAGACCGAAAAAAAGGACAATGTCCTTGAACTACACTCCTGGAAAGCAGGAAAGATATTTAAGTGAAATAAAAAAAACCATTAATAATGGCATTGTAGTTAGAGGCAAAACTTAGTTTGTCTTATATTTTAAAATTTCAAATATATACACACATACCTTAGCAAAAAAGGGAACTATTCCCAATTAAATCATTTAATTTATAGGAAACCAATGCCAAGTATAGATCAACAGATATGGATAAGAGAAGATTACTTTAGCAAACTGCCAAACAGAACGTGATTTTGTCATCTCTGTATTAATCTGCAACTCAGGTGGAAAATTATGTTAATACTTTAACTGAAAGCTTACCAGTCAGGATTTCCACAGCTTGTTAATAATTCATATGGAGGGTTTAGAAATTACAATAGAAACACTGACAGGTTTTATGCAAAACAAGGAAGTTGAGAAAGTCAGCTTCGATACTAAGCAGCATTTTAAATCACTGAACAACAGAGCAGTTGAAATGTAAGCTGCCGCTCTCCGGTCACCCAGCTCTGAAGGCTGCGCCAGCAGCAGCACAGAAGTGAGGGTGGCATCGTATGCTATTGCTGGTGCATATGTAAGGGTGGCAATACCATACCATGTCACCTGTGCTGTTGCTGGCGGTGGCGCTGCCTTCAGAGCTGGGCTCCCATCCAGCAGCTGCGGAGCTTCCTGCAGCTGGGGGAGGTTCCCGGAAGTGCGTCTGACTCAGCCCCAGGAGCGCCTGTGCAGGGAAAGAAGTCCCATACCTGCCCAGCCTGGCTGAGAGCCTGGTGCATGGTAGGAGCCGTGACGCCCCAGCCCTGCCCCTCCTCAGCTTTGGGCCCAGTGCTCAAGGGCTAAAGAGGCCTTGGCCTGGCTGTGTGGAAGGGGCGGGAGTTATCACAGTGTCCTGGGTGGTCGCCCACCCATAAGGCCAGCCCTGCCCCCCAAATCGATGACCCTCTCATACTATGCCACCTTTACTTCTGCACTGCTGCTGGCAGTGGCAATGCCTTCAGAGCTGGGCACCGGGCCAGAAGCCACCACTCTCCAGCTACCCAACTCTGAAGTGACAGATATATCTGCTTCAGAACCCACTCTCTCAAACCAAGGGCCAATAATTTTACAAGAACTAGCTGGTCTAGCAATCTATATTCCAGTTCTATCCTTTTGAATTTTTTTACCCCACATTCTACAGCCTGGTCTACACTACAAAGTTAGGTTGATGTAAGTAGCCTTGCATGGTGCTATTTGTGCCCTTGTCTACACTCAAACTTGTCTCCAGCTAAGGTAAGCGCTCTGTTTCAGGGATGCAGTAAAACCACCTCTCCGAACAGTGCAGAGCCGTGGTCAACTTACTGAAGGTGACCAAGTGAGAATGATCTGTGTTGACCCTAGCGGTTCTCCAACAGATGTCCCACAATACCACATTTCCTGCGACAGTGGCTGTTCTGGTCACAACTGTGAACTCCATTGCCCAGGGGTCATTGAGCCCGCAAGCCACACATTCACCTTAAAAACCTCCTGTGCCTTTGTCACGTTATTGATTTGAACTGGGACCCTATAGAACATGGTGGCAACCAAAGTCCTGTAGTGGCACCAAATCTTGTATAAAGGGGGTCAAATGAT
This sequence comes from Emys orbicularis, assembly GCF_028017835.1. Lineage (NCBI taxonomy): Eukaryota > Metazoa > Chordata > Testudines > Emydidae > Emys > Emys orbicularis. Next base: position 121,832,263 of record NC_088685.1, on the reverse strand, counting down.
GTCTCTAAGACAAGGTTATGGTTTGCTGGTTATGATTATGCTGTCTATATGTGTGTGTATCAATTTTGTAGTTAAAGTTATGAATATTGGCTCTATACTGTCTGTATTTCAAACTTATGCTATGCTTCTGGGAAACTTCCCAGACAAGTTGGTGTTAGCTCTGCCTAGCCTGCTTGGTGGCCCATTAAGGACCATCAGCTATACAATTGACCCATTGAGAGAAGGCAAATACGCCTTGCAACTCAGCAAAGTATGCAGGGACTAGCCCATGTGACTCCAGACTCCATTTTGCTGTAATTTTCCACAGTAAGGACAAAGAGGTGTTCTTACACCTGGAAAAGACTATAAAAGGCTGATGCCTCTCCTCCATCTTGTCTTCAATCCTGCTTCTTACCTCTGGAGGGACTTTGCTACAAACTGAAGCTCTGAACAAAGGACTGAGGACCCATCCCAGCTGGGGATGTACTCCAGAGACTTGATTTGAACCTGCAGTTTATTTCATCACTGCTACAAGCCTAAACCAAGAACTTTGCCATTACTGTATGTAATTGATTCCATTTAACCAATTCTAGCTCTCATCTCTATCTTTTTCCTTTTATGAATAAACCTTTAGATTTTAGATTCTAAAGGATTGGCAACAGCATGATTTGTGGGTAAGATCTAATTTGTATATTGACCTGGGTCTGGGGCTTGGTCCTGTGGGATCAGGAGAGCCTTTTTTCTTTTACTGGGGTATTGGTTTTCATCACCATTTGTCCCCATGATGAGTGGCACTGGTGGTGATACTGGGAAACTGGAGTGTCTAAGGAAATTGCTTGTGTGACTTGTGGTTAGCCAGTGGGATGAGACCAAAGTCCTCTTTGTCTGGCTGGTTTGGTTTGCCTTAGAGGTGGAAAAACCCCAGCCTTGGGCTGTAACTGCCCTGTTGGAGCAATTTGTCCTAAATTGGCACTCTCAGTTGGGTCCCGCCAGAACCGCATCGTTACAGCCTTTTCCTGTTTTCCCAGTATGGCAAGAACACGGTGCTCCCTTGTTGCATGCAAACCAACCAACCAACCATACCAGCTCCAAACACCAGATGTGCTCCTGCCTGGAGTAGACAGGAAATACGGGATCCCCTGGACCTGTGAGAAGAGGCTGTGCAGGCACAACTACAGACCTGTTGTAGAAACTGCAAAGATTGCTTGGAAGATGCAGGCAAAGAGGTACCACAGGGATCAGCAGCAGCGCCATGTGGAAGACAAGGAATTGCCTCAGGCATACCACAAGGCCAGGGCCATGACATAAATCAATCTGATGCTAAACCACAGATGTGCTGATTTTACAAGCCACATGCCATACTTGGCAGAGACCCCTCAGACAACCATGGATAACTCTGAGGAACCGAGACACACACCCTGGTGTGATTTGGGGTGAGGAGAGGGAAAGACATGTCAGGGTGCTCCAGTCATGCCACGAGCCAGGACCCATTCAAGACTCCGCCAGAGTCTAGCCAGTCCCACCAGATGATCACAGATGAGCTCACTGAAGGGGAAGGTACCTGCTTAAATTTAAAGATGACATCCAGCCCATCCCCAAGTTAACAAAACATGGGTATCAACTTTCCATTGTTTTACTCATATGAGGAGGGGCAATCATTTAACAAACAGAGGTAGAGTTTGCATGTGCTTTTCATTCCCCTGTTGGGTTATGAAGGTGGGCACGGGGTGTCAGGGATATGCAGAGCACTTTGTTCATGTATGTAGGGACATCCTTTATAACCTTCCTGAGGGATCTCGATGAAACTTTCACCACTTCTCTATAAGCAGCTCTCCCAATAATCCAAAATGCAACGATAACCACCTTGTAGTATATTATATTAGAAACTGAAGTACTCCACAACAAAAACAGGAACAAATAGCATTGCATCCACTGTGCTCAAAACAAAAGAGGAAAGATAGTCCTGTGGGTGGAGAGCTAACCTAGGGCTTCGCCAAAATCTTCATGTGTGACCTGGGGCAAATCATCTAGCCTTTCTGTGCCTCAGTTCTTCATCTGTAAAATGGGGATAATAGTTCCCTACCTCACAAGTGTTCTGAGGAAAAATACAATAAAGATTGAGAGGTTTCTGGCTACCCCCAGTTATGAGGGCCATGTAAGTACCTTAGACAGAAATATCATAATAAAACACTTCTCACCATCTAAGAGCCTGGGAAACAACTAAAATTTTATTATAGCCACACATTTAAAAATTCAAGTCAGCATTTAAGAAAGTCATTGGTGGCAGACTCCCCCCACCCCCAAGCATAGGTGGCCAACATAAGGGTCTCAGTTTCAATACTAATTTAACTTTTTAAAGGATAATTGTGTAAAAGTTATTAAATTAGCCTTAATTCTAGTTTTAAAGCAGGACAGAAATTGGCCCATACTCTTTTATACTGGGCTCCCAAAGGATCACGCTGTGTAGAAAGAAAACTATCTCCATAAGTAGGGTCAACTTCAGCTATTTCTTTTATGTATATTGCATAATATATCATTATGGTGCATCTTTTGCCTAGATGCATAGTCTCTCAGGCCCAGGATATCCAATCTCTGAAAGGCCACTATTTCATATAGCAAATGACATAGGATGTGGACATGCGCACTGATACCCAGAACAGACAAGCTTAAGAAAATCTTTAACCTTCAAAACAAACAAACATGGTTTGAAGTGTTCATTTACTCTGTTTATTTTCAGATTGCTGTTCTGAGTAAAATGGGTTCAAGAGTTTTTGGGGAAAAGATTTTTTTCCTTCAGTTATGTGCTTTCATCAAACTCTTAAAATAGTTACTTTTTTCTGAAAGATCTATTATTATATGCACATAATATATTATTGTAAGAAAAACTTCTGATCATGTGCTGGAAGTAATTCTTTTTTTAAGATGCCAGTGTCCATGCGTCTGACAAAGTAGGTATTCACCCACGAAAGCTTATGCTCCAATACATTAGTTAGTCTATAAGGTGCCACAGGACTCTTTGTTGCTTTTTACAGATCCAGACTAACACGGCTACCCCTCTGATAAGTGTTGCATTGGAAACACTATGGTTCCTTCCCACAACTGAGGAGTGGGAAGGACAACCCTCCTAGTCAGGGCCAGATTAACTTTTTGTGGGCCCCCATCGGGGAAATAGGACATGTGATGGGAGAGTGGTCCGCAGAGCGGGGGCAATGAGGCGCAGCGCAGCGGACGTGGCCCCACTCAGCCCAGCACAAGGGCACTGTTTACAAACCCACAACTGCTAGATGCACACTGGCCCGCCGAGCCCTGCGCTGCCAGTATGCCCCTTCCACATTGCCCCCCTGCCCAGTGCCCCCTCACCCAGAGACCTCCCCCACAGATCCCAATGCCCCTGGACCCACTATGCCCGGAGACCCCTCCTGCTGACCTCCCACCACAATTGCACAGCACCCGGCACACCATACCCCCTTGCCAGCTCCCCCACCTACAGATCCCCTACTGTCCAGCACCCCCTTCACAGTCCCACCATCACAGTTGTACAGCGCCCCATATTCCTGAAGGAATTCTGCATCAAATTCTGTGCACATTTTAAAATTCTGCAATTTTTTTTTAAATTTTTTTTTTTTTTGTACAATAAATAAATGTGGAAGCTCCACCATGGCAGTGGGGAACACAGGCCACTGGCTGCATGGAGGTGGGAGAATACCCTGCAGCCTCCCCCGCTCCCCTGGATCAGGTACTTGGCAGTGAGGCTGAACCTGATCCTGACACAGCACAAGGGCCATGCCTGCCACAAAAACACCCTGGGCCCCTGCCCCTTTTGCGCCAGGCACACCAGATGTGGGTAGGGAGGCTCAACTTGGCAGCAGGATCCAAGTGCAGAGGGACTTAGTGTGGGGGGGATCCAGATGGGGGGTAAGAGGGTTCTGTGTGGGGCAGTCTGGGTGCAGGCAGCTCAGTGGGGGATCTGGATGCACAGGGAGGTTCCAGGTGCAGGGGCAATGGGAGTCTGCAGGGGGGACCAAGTGAAAGTGGTTGGAGCTCAGCGGGAGGGGGGGTTCATTTGGGTGGGGGTCAAGGTGTAGGTAGTTGAGGCTCAGTGGGGAGGGTGTCTGGGGGGGCTTATCAGGGTGGTACAGATGAAGGGGAGGTGGGGCTTGTCAGGGTGAGGGTTTGATGGGCCTGCTTAACAGGGGAGCCCCAGCTGCTGCCAAGGGGATCCACATGCTGGGCCCCAGCTTCCCCTATCCCCTTCTCTTCCCCATCCCATGCCCCTTCCCCACTGCTCCATCTCCTCCCCAGGCTTGGGGGGCAGGGGGGAACCACCCCCCAGCACAAACCGGGGGAGCAGGCTGGGGCTAGGTCGCTCCACTTCCTGCCACCCGGTGATTGCAGGGCGGGCCCAACCCCACACTCACCAGGCAGTGGGAAGTGGAGTAACCCAGCCCCAGCCCGCTCCGCTCTGCTCCCCTGGCTGCCAGCCTTGGGGGGGGGCAAGGGGGAACCACCCCCCAGCACTCACCAGCAGAGCAGGTTGGGTCGCTCCACTTCCCACCGCCCACTGAGTACAGGGCGCACCTGACCCCAGCTGCAGTCCCCTGGGATGTTGCTCAGGGGAAGGGGTGGTGTGGGGGCAGGGCTGGGGCGGCTTTCCTGGCCGTCTCAGCTGGCTGGGAGATCAGGTTGGCCGGGGCCCAGCGCCATGGCACCACTGACACCATGGTAAACCCGGTACTGCTCCTAATAGTTCCTTATTCCACCACCCCCATAGGACACCGTATGGCACCCCCATGATCCATCCAAAGGCTGGACAAGACTGATTTTGGACCTACTCAAAGTTGATCAGTAATAGGCTGGAAGGTTTGCTATTTCAGAGTATTCTGTTGTGAAGTCTATATCAGCTCCAGGGGCTACGTGTCAGTGTAATCGTTATGTAGGCACAAAGCTTTCAACAACCACTGTACACTCATTACTCCATTAACTTGTAGAGATGACAGAAAAGTTACCTGAAAAAAGTCCATTGTACACCACTATTTCTTCAATAGGAATAACTTCAACTTTAAATTAGAGCTGATTGGAACATTTTCATCTTGGTATGATCAAACACCCCCTCACCACACTCCTGAGTGGTAAAGGTACTAGGGCCCAGGTTCGAGTCCAAAGCAGGCAAAGATGAGAGTAATTGGGGATGAAAAATTCCGCTCTGAAGCAGGAACAGCAGAACTTGACTCTGAAGTTGTAGTATGACACACCCGTCTCCTGACAATTCCAGTTTTGCAAAATCATTTGAAAGCATTTTTATTCCAATATGAAATGAAAATAAATTTCCAAAGCTTTAAAATTATCATGAAATGGAATTATTATTCTCTGGTCAGCTCTGCTTGAAATCACTTTTCCCCTATTTTGCAATTCTATATATTTTTACTTTTTAAAAAGAACCATCCCTTTAACTTAGAGAATATCAAGTTACTAATTCTTTTAGAAAAAGTGATTTTTTTTCTGTTACTTTCTTCATCAAAAGTGACCAGGAAGCTCAGTCTTGAAAAAGACTATGTAAACTCATGGGGTGTTTCTCATTCTTCATACTATTTGCTCTCTTTGAAAGCACAAAGATTTTTCAAAGACAGCTTCCATTTAGTCTTGAATTCTCCCCAAGTATGAACATCAAGAAGCAATGCAAAACTGGATTTTTTGTACCCTATGAATTTGTGCCCAGAATGTCCCTAAAATCTGCTTTCTGCTTCTTGATTAGCAACAGAATGTATATTCATGGGACAAGGCTAGAAATTTGGAGGATACTAAAAATATAATTAGTTTAGGGAAAGTGAGTGATAATTTCTGAAGAGTAGCCAAGTAATATATGAACTGCAGAATTGAACCATATATCTTTATCAAGAAAAGCAGGAGACACTGAAAGTCACAAAGGGGAAGAGCTCTGCTACTGGAGATAAGACACAAAAGAGGCTGCTGAAAACCATCTTTGCTAATCTGAATATTCCAGGTGTATAGCCTTGCAAAATACACAGTACTGTGGAACAAGGCCCTTCCTAATAGAACTCCATTTTAATTCTATTCCACTAATATTTGCTCAAAAAAGGGACGATTATTAACAGCAAATTTAGCTACAGTAGTATAAGATTTCTAAGTACATTGTCACTTCACTTAGGCTAAGAAAAATAGGACCATGATAAGGAAAGGATCAAGAGCAGCAGGGAGAAGTTTTTGTGTATATCATGTTCCCCAACCCACCATCCCCAACCACAACATAGGAAATGGGTGTTTAGTACTTTTCTCTCTCCCCTTTCATGGTGACAGAACAGAAAGCTTATTTGCTCATGTGCATAAAGCTGACCAACACTTCTGCCAAGGGCTGCAAGACACAGTAGGGGTTCCTTTCTAAACCTTCATGCTTTCTGCTGGAGGGGGAAGTACGGTAGTTATTTCTGGAATTATGAAAATTTCACAAATCTTTTCCCATGACCCTTTTTTGACATTCAAACTGTAATGAATTGCTCCCACAATGGATTACTAATTCAGGAAGGAAATTTCATGTCCCTTTCCCTTAACAGCAGATAAATTATAGCAATTGCAAATAAGTTAAATTAACCCATCAAGGACAAACACATTGGCACAATAATCATTTGTTCTTGATCATTTTCTTCTATAAATCCTTATTCAATTTAGCTTGCCATCTTTATCCATGTACATAATAAAAATAAGATGGAAATAATGCCCCAAAAGTAACATTTTATGGAAACTTATAAAGAAAGTCTGCAAAAAGTTATAAAGTTCAAAGGCAGGAGCTTTAGTCAGTTTGTGGGAAATAAATTCTGAAAGACAAATATGAAGATTTAGCCTTTGGTTCCTGGATCTAAACAGTTACACACACAAAAACATTTTTAAAAAACCATTATAAACCTTACAAAGTGAAGTATTTAAAAGTTAGGAAATGCAAGAATTAAGGTTGCCTGTGCAACTTTTATTCTCTCCTCCAGCTTCCTTGTGCAAAAACATTATGAGACAGTCTTTAATCACATACTATTTTTCCCCAAAGACACCCCTCCCGCCCCATCATTGCACAGGATGGACCTGCTCTGGGGATGAATTTAGTTGTGTAGTAAAGGAGGTTGTTGCCTGTATGAGCCCTGTTCATTTGTTGCAGAAGCTAGGTGAGTAGTGAATGAGGCAGTGGACTGCAAAGAAAAAGGATGATCTCATGGTTAAAGCCGTTGAATGCGTTCCTTGAGAACTGGATTCTATCCCTGCCTCTCCTACAGAGCTTCTCCTATGTACTGCCAGGCAAGTCACTTAAACCAAACCTTCCTCATTTCCTGGGTGCCCAACTTGAGATTTGGGGGGGGGAGGGACTACTTTACAGAAGTGTTGAGCCATCACAGCTGGAACTGAAGCCAATGGGAGCTGGGCTTGAATATATAAAGTTCTATATAATGCTACATACGCTGAAGAAGGAAAAAAAGTCAGATCTCTTAAATTGGGCGCTCAAAATTAGTAGATACTTTTCACCTGTCTGCCTAAGTGCCCAGGCTCTCATCTCACAGGGGTTTTGTGAAGATCATTAATGTCTGTGACACACATACTACAGTAATGAATGTCAGAGAAAAACTCAAGGAAACGTTATCTTCACAGCAGAATTACTCTTTTCTTACTGAACAGTGTGTAGTAAATAAGGTCTAGGGCCACACGCTGAACAATGAGGAGAAAACAAAATATTGACTAGCTGCTGAGTACCATCCATTCGGGCATCACATGACAACAAAAAATAAATGTGATCATATAAATTTAAGATTGGCATAATACACAGGGCAACCTTAATTCTGGCATTTTCTAACTTTTGAATAATTGCTTTTAAAAAAAAAATCTAGCAAACGACACAAAAAGTGTTACATTGCAGTAACAAAGCCAAACTAAAGAAACAAATTCCATTGTGTGGCATCATATTGACATCCACACAGTTCATCAGCAGGGCTGGAACCTTTAAATCCAGTTCACAGGCTTCTGCCACTTGATCTAATAGAAAAAACTGTTACTCACCTTCTTGCAACTCTTGTAAGATGGGTTGCATATGTCCATTACACTGTAGGTGTGTGCACATCTTGTGTAGTGGTACCAGAGTGAATTTTCCCTAGCAGACTTGTAAGGGTGGCCACACATGTACATTGGCTTCCCTCATGCTCTGAGCCAAGGGCATAAGGAGTAGAGCTGCCTTGCCCATCCTTCAATTCCTTCGTACCAGAATCTAGATGAGACTGATGCATTGGTGGAGGAGGATGGGATGTGTAATAGACATATGCAACATCCAGTTACAAGGTGATTAACCATTTTTTCTTCAAGTGATTGCATATATCCATTACACTGAAGGTGTTTTTGACAGAGTTGGGGCTAGGACTCATCAGAAGAAGGTCTGTAAGACCACTTTCCTCACATTTGAGTCTTCCCTTATTGCATAAGTAATTGCACAGTGTCTAGCAAATGTGTGAACAAAGAATCACATTGCTGCTCTGCAGATGTCTAGGTACATCTTGATGGAGATCAATGCTAGCCGTGACTGAGGTGTAAGTGACAGTCTGAAATCTTTTGAATTGTAGATTGCATAGTAGATTCACTATGGCTAACCGGCAAGATGGAAAAATGCTTCCATTTAGTAAGGCAAGCAGCTCTTGTGGATGGTTTCTCACCATTAGGCAGGACATTCTGGACTGCCTCTGAACAGCACATCTTCTCTGGATTTAACCACTGAGGAACCACGCTGTAAGATGCAGCACCTGAAGATTTGAGTACAAACACCCACTTGTGATTCTGGGAGATTAAATCTTTGACTAGTGACAAGAGGAACTGTTTTCAAACACACCAGGTAGACAACCCACACAGACCCATGTACCATGGCTGCCTTGGCCAAGGCTGGAGCAACAAAGCTCATCCTGCCTCATTCTAGCCTAAGCTTGATGTCCACCTTGGGAACAAGCATCACCGATGGGTACACATACAGCAGGTCCTTATCCCAAGGGAACAGGAGAGAATCTGAGATAGACCCAGGACTGCAACCCACTCTTGAACAGAACTGGGGACATTTTCTGCTCTGGCAAATTGTGAAGAAATCCACTGCAGGAACTTCCCCTACTTGAAAACACTAACCTTAAATGGTCTCCCAACATGATGATTCTATGTCCCAAGTTTAATGACCCGCTCAGGCAGTCTGCTAGACGATTCTGAACTCCTGGAAAGTGTGAAGCCTTGAGAGTTAATGAACTACCTCTACAGTGTAATGGACATATACAATCATTTGAAAAATAACTGATAACATTAGTCATTGTCATCCTCTACATAGACCAACAGCGAAGATGGGATGAGATGGGACTTTGCCAGAGGGTTTCACAGATATTTGCTGACAGCAGAGGAACGGTGAGACCGTGGAATCCTGGGTCCATTCCAGGCTCCAGAGGGGAGTGTTCTCTAGTGGACAGATCTTCTGTCAATTTTCCCCCAAGCTTAACTTCTTCCCCATATCCTCCAACCTTTTCCTGTCCCAGTCCTGTCTCTTCCCCACCCGCCTCTTCATCCTAGTAACATTCTCCTTGCCCATCCAGTCCCAGTCCCCCAACCCCATCTCTTTCTTTGATCTTTTCTTCCCCTCACCACTCCACTTGCTCCAAGTCTTCCTCCCCTAGGGTACTCATCCAATCACAATCCCTCCTGACTTTCCCTCCTTGGCTCCTTGTCAAGCCAGCCTCAGTTCTCTCCCCACACTAGTTTTTTTCAGAGGTCTCTCCTCCCCGCATCCTTTTCTCCCATCATTGGGTCCTAGTGTCAGTCTCCCTGCCCAGCCAGCCCCAGTCTCCACCTCCTCCTAGTCCAGACTAAGTGTGTGTTCTTCCCAGCCACCAGGCTTTCAGTTACACTCTCCTCAACCCCCCCCTCCCCCAAGTTCCCTCATGACTTCCAGTGCCAGCCTTCTCCCCCCCTCCCATATGACCAGATTCCTTGACCCAATCTACTCCTTTCCATCTCCCCACCCCAATCCAACTTTTGTTCTCTCTGCATTCAAATCAGATTTCCTCCGCTATGTTGCACAACTGCAAATAGGGGGTCATTGAGAGCACAGAAGACAGACAGGAGCCTTGCTCTCAGTTCTGGTGCCCAGCCACACCCTGACCCTCCGCAGCTGGCAATAACCACCACAATCCTTTGGAGTCCATGTAGCCTTGGGCTAGGCCATACTCAGTCACTGTGTGGAGAATGGCACATGGGCAGTCTGGCCAGCTCTGTGAGCTGCTTGAGAATGCTCAATGAGGCCTGAATCTTTGAAGATTTTAGCTACTGAGCTTTAGTAAATTTCTACTGAGCATAGGCTAAACAGATGTTTTCAAAAGCTCCTAACTTGGCCAAATTTGGGAGGACTTTCAGATGGCAAAAGGCAGATCCTGACACGAAGGCCATACTCCTACCAAACTGCAGGTCCCTGTACCAAAGCAAAGGGACTCTAGAGCATTCCAAAGCAAATGTCTCAAGAATTTAACATGGGCAAAATGCACCTTTCCCCTAGCCTTGTTCTTGGAAATGGCCAAATCATTTTGGCTGAAAATTTTCAAAAATATTCAGCTTGAGGCAGACATGTAATATGGGAAATCTCAGTACAAAGTTATAAGCAAATGAAGAATCTTATATTGGGATAACAGGAGAAGCTACCAATCCATCTTACAAGCTTTACATTATGTAGATATATCACTACAATTTTAGATTTTAGATCTGTACTGTTTGTAGACATTTAATTTCTTCACTTTCCTGACTATACTTTTTGGAAAATAAACACATTACATGAAAAAGGACAATAAGGATTCACCTCCACTTCTTTTCTACAATGTACTGAGAGTTCGAGTATTGGGCATGTTTCAAATCCAGAAAGGGAAGTAAAATTAAAAAGGTGATGGAAATTTCTGAGGAGGGAGTGAAAAGTTAAAGAACTACAGACAATGTTCTAAATAATCAGGTTAAGAGGTATGTTAACTAAAAAAGCAATTAAACAGCTGTAACTTAAAGAGCAGACAGCACTTTTAAAACTGGTCATTTAGAGCATTTGCCCCATACAGTAGTTTCACAACTAGATATTTTTAACTTAAAGTAAAAACATTACAGATGTCTGATTAAACAAACAGAATTCAAACATGTTATATGCCCATTTTCTATAGTTCTTAATGGCAGTGCAATAGAAAAGACCTTTGGGAGAATGCATCTTAGCCACCACCTCTCAAAGTTCCTGTTGGGTGTGAAAACAAGCTGCAACTAGGGAAGATGGTGGCTACTGACAGCCTAGTGATAGCCATTTAGAAAGAAGACATTCTTGCTAAAAGCACTCTTGGCCTCATTCCTATTGAGTATAGCATATGCTTTTGAATGAAGGTAATTCTTCATAGGATTCTCTGCAGTAGAACATTCTTCTTCATAACTGAAAGTTTTTTCTTCAGCAGGGGCTGAAGAAAAAGGGCAAAAAAATTACTTAATACCAAAAAATTATTCAAATGTAGTTAGCACAAAACAAATGAGTTTTAACTGTATAGTAAATTTGAAGAGTCTGTATTTATAAGATCATGTAGGACAAAAAAGTGGTCTGAGAGTGTTAAATTTCTTAAAAGATCAATTGTTATTTTAATTAAAACTTATTGATGGATTTACTTGTAAATTCTCAGAAAATTCATTTGATGTTCAAAGAACAAGTACTGTAATTTTGGGGAGGACATGTGTTGTTCATACATAAGCAGAGTGACTGTATCCCTGCTTTCAAGTGCAAAATTCAATTCAACCTTAACTATGGAACCACATCCACAGCTTCCATAAAAATAGAAAGAGCTATTATTGAGGATTTAAACTATAGTTTTGTTGGAAACTTGAATCAAACTATGAAATATTTGCATTAAGAGTAATAACCTTAAACTGAAGGGACAACCTAAAAGGTTGAAACAATATTTTCCTCTCCATGCCCATTCAACCCATGCCCTCTTTGGGAAGTCTGAGCAATGAAGATGCCAGTTGCAACAGTGTTTTTTGTGACATGAGCTTTTGCCAATGTGCAACTAACCTGACACTACCAACTGAAAGCCCAAAAGGGTAAGATGATTTTTGTACTAAGCTGTTTTAACCAGTACAGCAGTGTAAAGAGCTCTAAATCCAATTCTCAGTTTGAACTCATCCAGTCACCTGAACTTTTCTTGAACTTGAAATTTTTCATGTGCTATGAAAGTCAGTAAAGAATTTCCTCTTTTTTGTTTAAGAAAATCTTCTGACATACTTAAACTGTAAATGGAATGCCTAAAAAACAGTCATCAATGGGATTTGGAATCTTTAGCTTTAAGTATTAAAGAGTAATAATCCTGAAAATTAGACTGTTCTTTCTAAATGATTCCTTGGAGTCAAGAAAAAAAATCTGCAGTCCAAGATAGGGCATTTAACAGTACATAATAGCAAACTCTTTGCTAGTAAATTTCATAGAAACTGTATTTTGTTAAAGTAATCTTAATAAATAATCCTCTCCAACTGGAGAAGAGAGATTAAAGATAGAATCCTTCTAATAAAAGACATTCATATTAATTGGTTTCACATTCTAATTACATGAAAAAAACAAAAATATTACTGGCAGTCCTTGGCTAGTCAAAAAGATACTAAGACAAAAAACGTAAGTCACTAAGTTTCTTCCTCCCCTTGATGAAAATCTACTTCAAGGGCTGAAATTTTGCCTCCAAGGGAAAAGAAAACAAAAAAGAAAATAATGTATTCATCAAAACTTATTCCATGAATGTAGGTTAGCTGCTTAATTCAACAATTCACCAAAAACCAAACTGCAGTGAAAGAGGAATACTAGGCTTTTATCCTTTAATAGCAGCTATGTGGACACATTCCAATAGCTTTAAAAAAAAAAAAAAAGACTAAAAGACATATAGGAAGCCTCATATCTACTGGAAAAAAGGAAAAGAAAAAGAAAAAAGGAAAAAAAAGAGTATGGATGTAGTGTATTGCTCATATGCACCCAGTTAACTAAGGGAATGACAGTATGAGTCTTGTAGTAGATTGTAAAAGTTTGGGCTGAAAGGTACCTGAAATATACTCATAGATTTAACTCTGGCTATGGGCTTGTCTACATGAACACTTAGCTTGCAGCAAGCTGGGGTATAAATTTACCACACTCTCGTCTGTCAAGCATTAAGTGTCTGTGTGGACCCTGCTGCCATGCATTAGCAGCTCCATAGTTTCTCTAAGTAGATTAAAGCTCAACAGGGAATTTTTAAGGCACAGCAGCAGGATCCACACAGATACTTCATATGTGGTAGGCTCCTACAGGGTAGATTTACATCACAGCTCACCGCAAACTAAGTGTTCATGTAGACAAGTTATGTCTACACAGCAGCTGAGACGTATAATTTCCAGACATACACACTAACTCTGCTCAAACTAGAATGCTAAAAATTGCAGTGTGGTCACAGCACCACCTCAGGATAGTCACCCTAGTGTGTACCTAGGATCTCAAACAGGGTTGTACTCTGGCAGCTAGACCAAGCCTCCACCACAGCCACACTGCTATTTTTAGAGCGCTAACCTGGGCAGAGCTAGTGCTTGTACATCTAACTCCAGCGGCATTGGAGATGTACCGTCTGAGGAAAGAATATATTAAAAAGGAAAATATCAATCAAAATGATGAGGTGAACTAAAGTCTCATGACTACTATTTGCACTACATTTGTCAGTTAGAAAAGGTCAAAGGACAGCTCACACTGCTATATTTTAGGACATCAGAAATAGTTCTGGGCATTAAATGGCTTCAAGGACAGTTAATTGAAACACACTAAAGTATTATCCCACTTGTTTATTATTATAGTCATTCATTGCAAGATTTTTTTAAATGGCTTCTGCTCACTAAAAATGTTTTCTGTGCATTTTCAACCAACTTTGTGGGGGAGGGGGTTCCCCCTCTGTTTAAGTTTTATATGTAAATGCCAGACACCTAAAAGAATTCCCAGACAAAAACCAAATTAAGATGGAATTACAACAGTGCAAACATCAGTAGTTTAGGGTAGCATACGTTATGGAGATGTTCCAATATGAACACCAAATGTTAAGTCCAGAAAAATTTATAATTAACGTTAAACTTAAAAGCATTGTTAAGGAATGGAAATGCAGTTAGGGCAGGCACTTCAGTGACATCATGTAATAGCCACAGGATTATGACCACGGTATTTTAGTTTCAGGGCCTCACATTAAGTTATACTAGTTTATTTAATACCTTACTTTTTCTTCTCTCCCCCCACCACCTCCTGGCATCACTGCAGGGCAAACAGCAAGACATCCCTATTTCCCCTCCTTCCTGAATACACTACATTCATGTGACAAGTCTGTATCTCTACGTTCACTCATGACTGTTCCTTTTAATTTCTGTTTTCTAGTTTCCTCATTTTTGTGTCGTTCCCCTTTCTGAAGTTAAATGCTACTGCGGTGGGTTTCTTTGGTATTTCTCTTCCCTCCGCCCGCTCCCCCCCTCCCCCAAGATGTTACATTTAATTACATTATGGTTGCTATTGCTGAGAGGTTCAGCTATATTCACCTCTTGGTGATATATATCAGATCCTGTGCTCCACTTAGGACTAAATCAAGAATTGCCTCTCACCTTGTGAGTTTCACTACCAGTTGCTTCAAGAAGCAGTCATTAATCATGTCTAGAAATTGTATCTCTGCATCCAGTCCTGAGGTGACATGTACCCAGTCAATATGGGGATAGTTAAAATCCCCCATTAGTACACGGTTTTAAGTTTTTGTAGCCTCTCATCATTTCACAATCATTGACATTATCCTGGTCAGGTGGTCAGTAGCACATTCCTATTGCTATACTCATTCAAGCATGGAGTTTCTATCCATAGAGATTGAGCATTATACAGCAATTCTGTCCCCCAGCAGAATGCACAAAAACAGAACATTGGGGAAGTCTTGGGGTGTGTCTCTCAGAAAGCACTAGAAAATTTGTTCCGTTCAAGTCTCTGGTGTGTAGTAGCACCTTTCTCTATGGCATTGATAGCAATGAAAGTAGTGTCATCCTCCTCATAGGAACTACAAAGAAACTCCAATGAACAGTGCAAGGTGGCAGCTTCATTATGCCATGGAACTACAAAATTCTGGAGCGTTTTTTCCTGCAAAGTAGGCAGTTAACTCATCTTTTGAGCAAAAATGAGACAGTACCTTCTGCACAGAACACTGGAGATGTACGTGGAGTCAGTGATTTTTGTATTGGACAGGTGCAATACATGGAGTCTCTTCTTTTTGGCAATATTTTTGATTCCTCTGCATGTGTGTCAAAACACAAGGTAGATTTCATCACAGATTCAGTATTCTCTGTAGCCTCATAATGAAGCGTTCAGCCAAATCTCAGCATGTTCACAGTTTTGTTGACAGCTTGTACCTCAGCCATACCATCTATGATTGCTACAGGTCACATGCTATTATTATTTCAGGTTTGGCATCAGCTGTGGATTCCCTGAAACTCCCACATACTGCAGGACAAAATGCTCCTCCGAAAAAAATGTAGCAGAGTCCTCATAATACTGTTGACATCAGCACTTTCTTCCACTTTTGATAGCGCTATGTCTTTTATATCTTTTAAAGGTAAGCTCTGAGATTCATTTCTGCAGCTACAATTGCTAAAAATTACACCCATATTCCACAGTTCATCTTCAATAAGTGCTTAGCAAAAAGGCTCTTAAAAGCATTTGTTCATCTTCAATCCCATTCAGAGCACATATTTCTCTGCACTTGCCTCTGTGGTGACCATTGCCACCACATTCCCATCCATTAGAGTCTCTGCAAGGCAATTTATCAACTCCAGTTGAGTAGCAGAGTTTGCAGTAGTTAAATCAGTGCGTCTGTGGTTTTTACCTTTTGACACAACACATACTCATTCTTGGTGTAGCACTTGGTGCAATATACAAAGTCGTATGCATGGGTGTCTTTGGGGTTAAATGCACCCATCTTAACTTTACTTTCCATCAACATTCTTGCTAAAAGTGACTGCTTCATACAACTTCTCACTTGTCTTACGTGTTGAAATTATGCTTAATGGATGCCTTTGGGCTTCTAGCTTACTGCAGAAGAAGTGGGTGTTCTTCTCAACACATTTCACAGGACCAAGTATCAAGTGAGGCTTGCCCATAGTGGGCATGTGTCCCAGCATCTTCAAGTTTTTTCTGATGTTTGATGCAATCAGAGCCGTCCTTACCCATATGCAAACTACGCAGCTGCGCAGGGCACCAGGAAATTTGGGGCACCAAATTGCCCCAAATTTCCTGGTGCCCTACACAGCTGCGTGCTGCTCCAGCCTGATCCCCCGGCTGGCTAGGCCGGCCAGGAAAGATGCCCCCGCCCCTGCTACGCCCCACCTCTTCCCACCCCTGCTCTGCCCCAGCCCCACCCCCATTCCACCCCTTCTCCAAAGCCCCCACCCCTGTTCCGCCCCATCCCCGCCCCTTCCCATACCTGCTCCGCCCCTTCCCCTGAGCTACATCCCTGGGGACTGCAGCAGGGGTCGGGCGCGCCCTGCACTCGCTGGGCAACAGGAAGTTGAGCGACCCGGCCCCAACCCGCTCTGCCGGCTTGTGCTGGGGGGCAATTTCCCCCCTACCCCCAAGCCTGCTCCTGCCCCCCCCCCCACAGACCTTGGGTGCTGCCCCTCCACCCCACAGAGGCCTGGGGTCAGCCTCCCCCACCCCCAGGGGGGCTTCGTAGGGCACCACAATGTCTAGGACGGCCCTGGATACACTCCATCTCCAACCTTGCCAAATTCAGTTTATTGGTGCTTTTCTCATAGCACGTAATCATTGTTTAAGCAGGTCCTCCACAGTGATATTCTCCAAAGTTTCAGCTACTACTCTTAATCCTACCATCGATCAATAAAAATGCTCAATATCTACGTAAAAACAAAGATTTTGTAATACAATCTCATAGACTTTAAAGTCAGACGATACCATTGTGATCATCTAGTCTGACCTCCTGCACACTGCAGGCCACAGAACCTCACCCACTCTTGAAAGAGACCCCTAACCTCTTCTGCAATATATGTTATGTAACTACGTGCATACCATTTGCAGATGGATTCCATTAATTTCTGGCTCATTACAACTGTTTTGGCATAATAAAGCTGGTAATCAATACTACTGAATCACTTCTTTGCTGATGCACTACTTCTTTTTACATAAATCTAACATTAGAAAAATCAATCAGGTATCATGTTTTGAGAATTAACTGATAGCATTAATATCAGTTGAAAACCACAATTTAACTCTGAGGACTGCATATTTGATGTGCCTGTGTTGTTATATAATTAAAAAACTATTTTAAAAACTTCTCAAATTTATCTCTACATAATTATTCTAGATTTGTCATGTTTGGAACCATTGTATTTGCAGAAGAAAGGGCTTTTTAATGATACCCATCTCAACCCATTTCCCGATTACACTAAATTATCAAAATTTCCACCAATCACAGGACTCGGAGCTGGGATCGGGCGAGAGTGGAAGGAGTCCCCCCTGACATATCACAGAAGGGGACACCATTGAAATTATGATTCTATAGATTTTTTACGAATCAAATGACACCTCCCTTACCTTTCTATCAACTTGCCCATGCAATTACAAATACTCCCAGAAAGTTATGCTTTAAAAATATCTCTCTCTCTCAAATCATACTCATTAATACCTCAGAACCATGAGTTTCAGTGTTCCCATATACACACACATACGGGATAACACACTAGCATTTATGATGAAAATAGTTAAGAGGATCCAAACTTTGCCAAATGGATCAAATATTTTTGCTGAAAATGAATTCTCCAGTTAGTCTGTCACTAATTTTTTAGTGTAATTTAAATACAAGAACCAAAATTTTGCATGATGTTGCTTAACTGCCAATGAAATCAGATTTCCATTATATTTGCAAGTTTAGCCAGCCCATATTTGATTTCCTGCTAAGTTAACAATGTGGTAGTCAGGAAGTGGAGTCCCTCAATCACATGCACATTAGCTCAGAGTCAAAACAAGAAATCATACAAGGCAGAAAGTATACTGTTTCTAGTTATCTTACACCCCTATAAAAAAGGGAAGCAATAAATAATATAAATCCTAAGGGACATCTATGGTGGTATGATGAGCTACAATATTTACAATCTCAAGATAGCAAAATTAATTATGGATGACCACTGAATTTCTTAGTCAATGAAAATTTGCAATTAGAAAGTTTTCTAATCTATAATTTCTACTCATTTAACAAACCTAAAAGTTCACAGCCAAAATCTAATAAAAAGTCCCATTGAAATTAAGGATAAATTAAAAGAACTCAAAAGCTCAGAAGTGCAAAAATGTTTCTCAAGTTACATTGAAGATTGATAAAAACTAATACACTTTTATTTTACTTCAGTGCCACATTAAATTATTTTATAGAAGCAAGTGGGGCGGGGGGGAGAATACAAATTTACGAATTAAAAGAATCTCAAGTCTTCATTATTTTTGCTGCCTCAATCATGTTTTCTCCTCTTTTGCTTCCCGAAGAGGAAAAAAAAACTCATTTTCTAAACAAATAACATTTTCATAGGAAGAAGGGGGAAAAAAAAGTGACACCACATGGTAGACAAGATAAGTTGCAAATATATATCCATTGGCAAACCACAACCACCCCATTCCATGGCCCCAGCCTGGGATTATCAAAATTATTCTCTACCAGTGCTGAAAGTTAGAAATGCCATTTACAAATAAATGAAAAAACGTTTTCATTAGTTTCACAGTAAACAAAGAACCAGATAATAATAAGTTATTTTTTTCTAGGATTTGTTTTTTTGAAATCTCAAAATAGTAACAACCAATAGTATAGCAAGTACAGACGCTCCCCGACTTACGCAAGCGTTCCGTTCCGGAATGCTTTGCATAAGTCGAATTTTGCCTAAATCGGGAATGTATCTCCAACAATTACGCAAAAAAAAAGCTTACGGAACTTTTTCCATAAGTGCGGATTTACGTAAATCGGATTTGCGTAACCCAGGGAGCGTCTGTACAAGGCTTCAGATTTTAAATATTTAGCAACATTGCAACAATTTGTGTGCATTTTTCTTTGAGTACAGTAAATCTTTTGATCAATAAGTTGTACTAAAGTAATTTAGTCAAAACCCTTCCTACAACTGCCCTTTATTTTTTTAAAAGGTTAATATGGAACATAAATAGAGCAGAATAAACTGCCACCTCAGCAAAATGTGGTGCTTTCAGAATCAGGGTTGACATGCACCAAATGAAGTAGTCAATAAAAACAAGCAAAGTTAACAGCTCTCATGATACTGGCCAAAAATGTATCTGAATACTCAAATCCTGTATTTTATGGACTCAAATTTCCATTACTTATTGATAAAGTCTATTAAAGATTCACAGATTCCAAGGCCAGAAGGGACAACTCTGATTATCCATTCAGACCTCCTATAGAAGATTGGGAAAAATTCTCTGGCCTAAGTAATTCCTAGAGCATAACTTTTACAAAACATCCAATATTGATTTAAACATTTTCAGTGATGGAAAAAGCTACCACAATTCTTGGTAAGTTGTTCCAATAGGTAATTTCCCTCACTGTTAAACATTTACACCTTTATTTCCAGTCTGATTTTGTCCAGCTACAACTTCCAGCCATTGGATCGTGTTACACCTTTCTCTTCTAGATTGAAGAGCTCATTGTTAAATATTTGTTCCTGGAAATACTTTATAAATCTATTATGACAGTTTCTGATGGAATTGAAATTGACTTGTTAGCATTCACATGATGTCTTGAGTAAACAATGTGGCAGTGGTTGTATTGCATTTTTTTTTTTTTACAAAAAACAGGAACTGCAATTATAAAAGACCCCCCCCCCCCCAAATTACAAAACTTCAAAAATACTCACCAACCATTTTTGTTGTTGCTTAAATACAGAATAAGGAAAAAGTAAACCACTGCACGTTGCTTTTAAGAGTGGTCTAGCCCTACTGTGTAGAGTCAAATTATGCTTTGTTGCTGGTTTTCATACTCTAAAACCAAGTACTTCAAAGGTTTCCAAAGCAAGGAAGTAAAACAAAGAAATACTGATGACTGTATTTTCAATCTAAAGTAACCAAAAACATAATTCTGTCAATATTAAATGACATGCAGGTTTTCCTACTGAACCACATTTTGCATAGTGATACTGTTTGCCTCATAATACTAGGATAAATTTAAGCCACAGATCAGATTTGAAACAACTGAGTTAGCTAGGATAAATCAAGTACCATTGGTCTTGTGCATTTTTTTCTTTGAATAAAATCTAAATGTGTATGGGTCTTAACATGATGACATGTGGTTCAGAGCATTAGTCTTGATCTGATTTAAATCTTGTATTACAAAAAACTGATACATATATACATACGTATATACACACACAGGTTTTTGTAATACAAGATAGATAGATAGATAGATAGATAGATAGATATGCCAGACAGACCTTTTTAAATCTATGAATAGTTTGTTGATTTTTGTCTGCTCTGGTTTGAAAGTATTAAGATAAATTTCTCTCTTTAGGAAGGAGATTGTATAAAGTGTATTGTCAAGGGCACTTAAAACTTCATTAGAAAAGCTAAGCATATGCATGATTTCACTTTTTGAAATTTGGAATAATAGTTATATATTATTTACTGAAGAGAATATCTCCTGTTCAAAGTGCCTTTAATATTTGCAAAGTATTTTTCCTTTTTCTATTTATTAAAGTCTATGAACAACTTCTCCTGACTTCACAGAAGATTAAGGTATTACATAGCTCCTTATGTGGCAAGAGTCATGGCATTACAGATGGAGGTGAACATCAGATATTCTAGCTTCCAGAAAAAAAAAAAAAAGTCAATATAATGCTCTGGGAGTAGGCATAA
This sequence comes from Emys orbicularis, assembly GCF_028017835.1. Lineage (NCBI taxonomy): Eukaryota > Metazoa > Chordata > Testudines > Emydidae > Emys > Emys orbicularis. The sequence goes on along the minus strand of NC_088685.1, from coordinate 121,811,331 downwards.
GGTAAACAAACTAAATGTAATCATGACTTTATTAGATAGCTTTGATTCAAGCAACCTGAATAAGAAATCCTTTTATGAAGTACCCTGAGTTCTACATTTGCTTTTTTTTTTTTTTTTTGTAAAACTATCAGTGTGGCAGACTGGCAAGAATAGTTGTACCCTAATATTTATGAGTATGGGATGTATTTCTCTATCATTAAACTGCATCAATGAACTGCAATGTACACTTTTTCTCCCTTTCTCTAAAAACCATCCCCCAAGAGTATGAGTAGTAGTGGTGGTGTGGGATTCCCAGAGAGATTGTGTTGGGCAGTAAATATAATAAATTAAAGTTGTTAAGCCATATGATTTTGGGGTACCTGACAGGTCTGTTTATTAGTGCATTTTAAAAAGTTTGTCAAGGATGCTCAAATCATTGAATGAACAATCTTAGTGCAGAATATTAAAATCCAAGTAAAACATCAAGTATAATCCCTGAAAAAAACAAAAACAAAAAAAACCGATCAAGCTATGGTTGTATACCGAATACAAAACTCAGTAGTACACTAAAACGATATGGCAATTACAGTTCTCTTACAAGATCCTAAAATTTTCACTACATTTGTCATCAAGTTGCTCCAACTAGAACTTAAATTATTCTCCAAACCTGTAGTATTTAGCTCCAAAATACTCCTGAAATTTAAAAGATGTGCTAACTCCTATTTTCTGCCTTAGTATCTCCACCCCAATACAGTCTACTCTTTCAAATCAATTCCATACTATACTGTCAATCTGTTATACAGGCTTTCATTCACCTGCCTTTAAGAAGCATACCTCTAACTCATTAAAAAAAAAAAAAAAAATCAGTCTTAATTTGAGGTTTTCCATCAGTCACTCTCACTCTAAGGATCATAGCATTAAACTGGTAATAGTTGCTTAAATATGGTAAAAACCTGTAAATGGTAGTATATCATACGTCTGGTTTTTAGCGCTGAATACATTAGATCAGGGGTGAACTCCCGAACACTTTTTAATGGCATTACTAAGCACCTGCAAATCAGTTTAAAATATGTTAAATTGTTGACTGTTTTTAAAGAACTGAAAAACAAAAACAAAAAACTCCAAATCTCCAATTGTAATTCTTCACATATTCTCCCCATCTCCTGTAGCTCTCCGTCTACTCTCCCATTCCTGCCATTCTCCAGAAATGGTTATAACATTTTACAATTGAAGTGGGGGCAGGAGAATTCAGGTTGGACAGAATGGAAATCGGTTTGGTAATTTTTAGGATAGCTTTAAAGCAAGTGTGGCAATAGGGTTTTTCCTCATTATTTGTATTATGGTAGCCCCTAGAGGCCCCAAATAAGATCAGGGCTATAAAAACAGTAATGAGAGCAGTCCTGCCCTCAAAAAGTTTACAATCTAAACAGACAAAACACAGAGTGGGAGAGGAAATGGACACAGAGGTGAAGTAACTTGTGGAAGTCACAAGGCTTGGAATGGAAACCAGATTTCCTGAGTCCCAGGCTAGCACTCTACCCCTTAGATAATACTGCTGGTCATCCCCATCCTTAACCATCTTTCTTGGTTTCTTCTCTTTAGTTGCAGCGCTTACTCCCAGTTCTTTGCAAGGATTAAGTACTCTCAGACCAGACCAGTAGTTCTCAACATTGCGGGCTGCATACGCAGCTCTCTCTGTGTTACGTGGGCCGCTTCCACACAATGTATATACACATTACCCGTACGGCCCTGAGGATGTCACAGGGGCCACAGCTGTGTGCTGATTGGGCTGCAAGCAATCGGCAGGCTGAGAACCACTGCTCCAGACTATATACAACTCTCCCCCCTCCCCAGGTAACTGACAAAGGACATGAAAGCAGGAGAAACACACCTTAGTGACTGACTTACCTGAGACTCAGTGAAAGCACCAACTTTACAAGGAGAGTGCTTGATCCTTACAAAAACAAGAAGAAAATCACCCTCCTAGCTACCTGACTCCCTTGTAGAGCTAAATGAAGGCAGAGCAAAAGATTCTTCACTCAGAAAACTGCAGTCCTCCCTACAATTTTAATGGCTTTACTCATGAGAAGCTAGGTTCTAAATATCACACCCCAGTTGAGATAGAGAAAAAACCTCAGAGGATACTGCTGAATTCTCTCACTTTAGAAGAAAAAAGCAGGAGGGGACAGCATTAGAAGCTTGAAATTCCCTCGCCACATTCAATTTGTAGAACTACGCAGTAGATATTGAGAGGCAGGTATCCTACAGAGAACAGCCCCTTCACTACACAGCCTTGATTCCTTCCCAGAGCAGAGTCAGTCCTGTGCACTGAATGGAGGCAGGGGTCCTATGGGAAAAAACAGAATACTCCGCATCACGATATACCTGCACAAGGAGGCCAAATTAAGTTTACACAGACAACCTTAATTCTAGCATGTCCTAACTTCTTAGTGTTGACTTTGCAACCTCAACATTCTTTTGTGTAATAGTATGGTTATTCCAAATAAATGCAAATAAGCACTGCCCAGAGCTCTGCAGGCTTTCAAAGGGAAATTTTAACAAAATATTTAGGTATCATTGAAGTCTGAAAAGATTAAGCCAATTGAAGAGAAGTCCACTTGTCTCCAACAAGTTTCTCTTTAAAGCAATTACTCACACCCGAAGTGGAGCATGGGTATTTTCGTGAACTGCCATTCTGAGTCTGGCAAAGCAGTAATATCCTTAGAAATATACCGTGTGTACAGGTAATGACAATTTAATGTTGCTGATTCTAGATTAGCCTTGGTTCCATGAGAAGAATGTAAATTGAAAGTAGATGTTTGAAGAATTTATAGTAGGAGCCCAGTAAACTCAGAAGGCAAAGTAAAGTCTGGGGACAGAAAGAGACCTAAGATGAACCCAGATTCCAAAGACTCGGGTGTCTGGAGACAGATAGGACTACCACGTAAGAGAGAGATGTGTGTAGACGTTTTGTTGTTTTAAAATCTTTGTCTTATGTAAAGCTTTAGTCTTACTGTTAAGATCAAACAATTCCTTGGATTCATGGCTGGTCAAGAGCTCCTAAGGAGAACTACCACAGAAGGAGTAAAAACAAAAAACAAAAAAACCCTCACAAAGCAGAGTAACTAGATATTACATAAATAAAAGTGAATTTTATTCCAGAATATAGTGTCCACCTGGGGAGCTATTCCAGTTAACCTCTCCATGTAGTCATGGCTTCTCATGCTACAAGAACTCACTTGGTAACTCTTGCAAATTACTGCAGTTTTAATTTCAGCTGTGACTGAGAAGATTTTTTACAGAATGAAATTTTTTATTTTGCCTCTCCATATGACCAGGTGGGACTGAATCCCTTTTGGGTAGACCATCTGGGTTCTAACATCTTTATTAAAGTTCATAGAGCACATGCTTAAAATGTTAAAGTCTGTTAATTTCATGAAATAATAAAAACTGGAATAAACATTCTTCAAATAAACCACATGGTTTACCACTCATTTAAATGAATTATTTTGATCAGTAACTTAAAAAGGTGCTACCAGGCAATTCTGATCTATTACCTCATGGGGGGGGGGGGGGGGGGGGGAAAGAGAGAAGAGAAAAACTGGTCAAGAATGTGTTGGTTTCAAACCACAGAAAACCTTGCAGTGTATTAGCAAAAAGGACTGCCTCTGAAAGGAGGTAGGGTAATCCTTAGATTGTATAATCAGGTAGGGAAAGGATAGGATGTCATTAGCATAGTTGCTGAAAGGGAGAGATACTACAGTATCTTTGTCATTAAAAAAAGACCATCTCCCACTAAATCACAAGAAATTAGCAGACATCCACAATATAGCATACTAAAGAAAATGATTACAAAAAGCAATACTTAAGGAGAGCAAACCACAAATACATCAAGCTGCTACTTACAGGCAATTTCACCAAAGAACAGATTTGCAATGCTACTGAACTTTTAACAAGGATAGTCAGAACACCAAGACTGGGCTGTGCCTCCTCTGAGTTCTACAAAAAAATGTACCTAAACTTGTTGAATTATTCACACACACACACACACACACACACTCTCTCTGAATGGAAGTGATTACAGTATTAATCAAAAAAGACCCCTACTGCCCTATTGTTTTCTTAACACACTCAAACGTCTTGGCAGTGGCTGGAGTAATAAATAGCAATCAAACATAACCTTTATAATCAATCTTCATAAAAAATGAAGTGTACATCTCTATTTCTCATAACCGTTTACTTCAATATGCTGCACTTAAAAAAGATTTCAGGTGAAGGAAGAAATTTTCAGTTTTGGCCCTTAATTTACACTATGGATTGTGCTGTAACACCACATTTTGAAAGCATGACTAGAATTCAGAAACTACAGTCCCTTTACTCCAGATAGGGAGATGACAAATTTATCACATGCCAATCAGATGATAGTCATCAATGAGTATTTTCACTTCTTGAAGGTATTCAACCGATCAGTTTTCTAGCATATTCTTTAATAAGTATGCAGATATAATTTTAGCCACAAACTAAACAATAATCCAAAAGGAAGAGACACAGATTACTGGATCTAAATTGTTGCAGAAACCCAACTTCTGGGTTAAAAACAAACCAATATATTATTTAATTAACTTAAGTGATGCCCCAGTACGGGAACTAAACCACACAAAATTTTATCCTTCTCACATGTATTGAAAAATTGTGTGTGTGGTTATTTTCCTTTTAAAAATTTTTTATTCGGGCTAATAATGTAATTATGGGTTGAGTCTTGACTACCTTACAAACTGCCTCTCTTGTCATGGGATTCCACAACTGCTGTGATCATTTGAGAGTCTTGCAGCTCCTTGAGAGGAGGCAAGTGTCAGGGTATTCTCGGTGAGGGGTTTGCAATTCTGGAATTCATTCCCTCCATTGGTCAGAAAAATTAAAAGCTCAAACTTCGTAACTTCCAGGACAATGCTCACTTTCCTCAGGATTTTCCAGGGAAGGAGGCAGAGATAGGGTTCTGTGCAAGAAAAATAAACCTAAAATGGCAGGAAGTGCCAATAACTTGCACAGAAAGCAGCCTGTGCCAATCTTATTGCAAAGAAAACACCCAACGTAACACTCTGAAGAAACAGTGAAGCAAAACTGATTTAGTTCCTCTCTCCTCCCAACTAATCATAGTCAAGTTCTTGTGCCTTTTGGCCCACACTTGGCAGGCAAACTATACTAAAGGAAAGTTGACATACAAAATGTCTGCCTTGAAGGCCACAGACATGCATAACTACGTTAATAGCTTTGACACTGGTCTCTTGTTCAATCACCACTCAGTCTTTGAGATAGCTATGCACATGCAAGCTATACTTTCAGCTATGCACATTCCCCACTCCTTTCCCACACTACACCATGGTTCTCTAACAAATTACTGGAGAACAAAATTGGTCTTATTAGTTTCATCCGCTGTCAGATGAATACAACTAACTACATAACTCCAACAGAAGTATTGATTTAGATTTATAAGAAGTGACGGTCCAAAACTAACTGGGCAATTTTAAAATTTAGTTCTTATTTGGTGTGAACAAAAACATTTGAGTTTCTCTATTTCCTATATATTTTATACACACAAAGCCAAACAATTTCAAAATTCATTTATAGACACAAGCTAGTTTAGTTTGCTTAAAGTAGCTATTATTGAAATTTTCGTTTACACAGCTTATATACATTTATTATTCTCATAATCCTACTCAGAAGAATGTCAAAGAAAATAAATTCCATAGTCTAAATTACAAGATGCCTGTCTACTAACTAACCCATTAAACTAGCTGGTTTGGTGGTTCAGTTGGTGTTGGTAACTACTACTTCCTCTAAAGGAAAATATTTTTATTTTAAGAAAAGATTACTATTTAAATAAGTAAAATGCACAAGTGTAAATTTGATATGCACATGCTAGCATAGGATAGTCAGCATGAAAACAAATGATTTTAAGGATGCTTCCATACTGAAATATGCAAAATCTATTCTGTAAGAATGTACACAATCTTCTGCACATTATCAGTTAGCTTTTTCTTAATTTAATTTTGTCCAATTCATGCGCTATAAGGTGCTACAAGCATTAGTATAATAAATGCAGCCAAACCAGAGGTTGTAAGGCAGCTTTACAAACCTAGTTTCCAGACGCAGCATTCAATATCTTAATGCATGAAAAGCAGTAAGCTGTTAGAGAAAGAGATTTGATTTATTTTGCAAGTGTACAAACAGCACTCATTTAAAGTTACCAGGAATTGAAAACTGAACACATTACGTATCATTGTAATGTGGGCTCTGTCAGATATAAATTTACTGTGAACTTCGATTTCACCGAGATCCAATCCGTTTTATAGGTCATTTTGCGGTCTCATTAGTTTTTGACTGTTTACATATCTATTCCTTCATCAAATTAGTTCTTCATTATGCACCATTCTTAATATTTTATAGGAAAACAAACAGGGTATTTAAGTACTGTGAGATGTTTCTATTTGTAGCAATTGCTGTTTAAGCAATATGTCTGTCTCACTTAGTTGAGTCTTATGTACTATGCAGGATGTTAAACCAAAATTAGGCAGCAAGTTACCCCTGGTTTGTGTGGCAGAGCAGCACTGAACTATGCAGAAAACTAAGCACTATGAGAAAATTTATGAAAAAGAGGACCTTTGCAAGTTGCACAAAACTACTCCTGAAATCCTCTCAATCCCCCCGATAACTCAGACAGAGGCGTAGTAGGGTGGGTTATGGAATGGACATGAGCAACACATCTTGAAGAACAGTTACGAAAGGTTAGTAACAGTTTTTCTTGAGTGCTTGCTCATGTCCATTCCATGCTAGGTGTCTCACACGCAGTACCCCTGGAATTAAGCTCAGAGTTCATGGATGTGCTGATTGCAACACTTCTCTCCCAAAACTGGCATCATCACAGGAATGTTGGGTGATGGTGTAGCGGGACACAAAGGCATGAACCGATGTCCATGTTGCGGCTCTGCAGATGTCCTGGATTGGTACCTGCACGAGGAACAGGTGGGAGGGATAGCACAATGGTTTGAGCATTGGCCTGCTAAACCCAGGGTTGTGAGTTCAATCCTTGAGGGGGCCACTTAGGGATCTGGGGCAAAATCAGTACTTGGTCCTGCTAGTGAAGGCAGGGGGCTGGACTCGATGACCTTTCAAGGTCCCTTCCAGTTCTAGGAGATAGGATATCTCCATTAATTTAATTTAATTTAAAAAAAAAACAAAAACACTGCTGATGAAGCCCGGGCTCTCGTGGAATGAGTGGTCACGATTGCCGGAGGCAGAACCTTCGCCTGCTCACAGCAAGCTCAGATGCAGATGGTTATCCAGGACGAGATTCTCTGGTATGACACGGGAAGCTCTCTCATCCTTTTCTGTTACAACTACAAAGAGTTTCGTGGACTTGCGGAAGTGCTCAGTTCTTTCAATATATAAGGCGAGGGCCCACCTAACATCCAATGTATGAAGCAGATGTTCCTCAGTGGTCTTGTGAGGTTTTGGAAAGAAGACAGGAAGAAAAATGTCCTGGTTGTTATGGAATTGTGACACCACCTTTGGTAGGAAGGCCAGATGGGAGCACAGCTGGACCTTATCCTTGAAGAACACCATCAGGGCTTTGATCTCAGAGACCCTTCTGGCTGAGGTGATCACCACCAGGAAGATGACTTTCCAAGAGAGCACCAGTATGGTGTGTAACCCCTTTGGGGTTTAGTGAGCATGGCCCCTTTAAATCTTTTTCCTAGGGGGGAGGGGGAGAGTAAGAAAAAAGGAGGGAAACTCCAGGGGGCAGTGCTGGAGCTCCAGGGAGAGAGAGAGGCAGCCTGAGGCCCTGGAATGACGATAAAGTCATTGCGGAGAAACTAAATGGATTCTTTGCTTCAGTCTTCACGGCTGAGGATGTTAGGGAGATTCCCAAACCTGAGCTGGCTTTTGTAGGTGACAAATCTGAGGAACTGTCACGGATTGAAGTGTCACGAGAGGAGGTTTTGGAATTAATTGACAAACTTAACATTAACAAGTCACCGGGACCAGATGGCATTCACCCAAGAGTTCTGAAAGAACTCAAATGTGACGTTGCGGAACTGTTAACTAAGGTTTGTAACCTGTCCTTTAAATTGGCTTCTGTACCCAATGACTGGAAGTTAGCTAATGTAACGCCAATATTTAAAAAGGGCTCTAGAGGTGATCCTGGCAATTACAGACCGGTAAGTCTAACGGCTGTACCAGGCAAATTAGTCGAAACAATAGTTAAGAATAAAATTGTCCGACACATAGAAAAACAAACTGTTGAGCAATAGTCAACATGGTTTCTGTAAAGGGAAATCGTGTTTTACTAATCTATTAGAATTCTTTGAAGGGGTCAACAAACATGTGGACAAGGGGGATCCAGTGGATATAGTGTACTTAGATTTCCAGAAAGCCTTTGACAAGGTCCCTCACCAAAGGCTCTTATGTAAATTAAGCTGCCATGGGATAAAAGGGAAGGTCCTTTCATGGATTGAGAACTGGTTAAAAGACAGGGAACAAAGGGTAGGAATTAATGGTAAATTCTCAGAATGGAGAGGGGTAACCAATGGTGTTCCCCAAGGGTCAGTCCTCGGATCAGTCCTATTCAACTTATTTATAAATGATCTGGAGAAAGGGGTAAACAGTGAGGTGGCAAAGTTTGCAGATGATACTAAACTGCTAAAGATAGTTAAGACCAAAGCAGACTGTGAAGAACTTCAAAAAGATCTCACAAAACTAAGTGATTGGGCAACAAAATGGCAAATGAAATTTAATGTGGATAAATGTAAAGTAATGCACATTGGAAAAAATAACCCCAACTATACATACAATATGATGGGGGCTAATTTAGCTACAAGTCAGGAAAAAGATCTTGGAGTCATCGTGGATAGTTCTCTGAAAATGTCCATGCAGTGTGCAGAGGCGGTCAAAAAAGCAAACAGGATATTAGGGATCATTAAAAAGGGGATAGAGAATAAGACTGAGAATATATTATTGCCCTTATATAAATCGATGGTACGCCCTCATCTTGAATACTGCGTACAGATGTGGTCTCCTCATCTCAAAAAAGATATACTGGCACTAGAAAAGGTTCAGAAAAGGGCAACTAAAATGATTAGGGGTTTGGAACGGGTCCCATATGAGGCGAGATTAAAGAGGCTAGGACTCTTCAGCTTGGAAAAGAGGAGACTAAGGGGGGATATGATAGAGGTATATAAAATCATGAGTGATGTGGAGAAAGTGGATAAGGAAAAGTTATTTACTTATTCCCAGAATACAAGAACTAGGGGTCATCAAATGAAATTAATAGGCAGCAGGTTTAAAACAAATAAAAGGAAGTTCTTCTTCACGCAGCGCACAGTCAATTTGTGGAACTCCTTACCTGAGGAGGTTGTGAAGGCTAGGACTATAACAGCATTTAAAAAAGAACTGGATAAATTCATGGTGGTTAAGTCCATTAATGGCTATTAGCCAGGACGGGTAAGGAATGGTGTCCCTAGCCTCTGTCTGTCAGAGGGTGGAGATGGATGGCAGGAGAGAGATCACTTGATCATTGCCTGTTAGGTTCACTCCCTCTGGGGCATCTGGCATTGGCCACTGAAGGTAGACAGGATACTGGGCTAGATGGACCTTTGGTCTGACCCGGTACGGCCTTTCTTATGTTCTTATGGAAAAGTGAAGCAGAGAGAACCTGCCTGAAGCCTGAGAAGGACAGGGCCGATCGGGGACAGCCCAGGACAGGAGCCAGGCAGAGCACTATGCCAGGGAGGAATCGCCCGAGAAGGACAGGCCGGAGCTGGACCCAGTATCACAGCTGCCCAGAGCTGCATGGGGCTGTGAGTACTGGGGCTTGGGACTCTGCATTGGGAATAAGGAGGGAGGCTGTAACTAGTTAAGTGGGGAGGTGGTTGCTCTGTGTGGCTTTGCAGAGAGCCGCAGAAGAGGGCACCGGAGGGGTTTGTTGGGGGAAAGTTCACTGGTGCCGAAGACGACCAGGAGCACCCAAGACTCACCACTAGACTGGAACTTTGCTCAGGACTCCTGAACTCTGCGTGCAGACACATTGCTCAGTGTCTGCCCTTCCAGACTGTGCTACCACTGGGCCCGGGGGCCCTTGGTTTGGATGCAGCCCTGTTTTACTGCTCCCCCTATATTTCCCCTTGTTGTATTCCTCCTCTCATCCCTCTGTAAATAAATATTTCCCTTCGTTATATCCATTGTACAATTCCTGTGGGTGGGTGTGTTCACTCTGGGGGGTTTGGAACAGGTGCCCCTGGGGTGGAAGGGATTTCTCCTGCTGCATTCCTCCGCGCGCCTTCTCTTGGCCAGAGCTGCCTGCAGAACAGACTCCATCTTGGCCACGAGGGCGCTAAAGTTACAGGTGCACCATGCTAACAGCTCAAAGGGAAGCCCCGTGAGTCTCAACAGGACCAGGTTTAAGTCCTGTTGACTTAAACTTAAGGTTTAAGTTTATGTGGGGATTGGATCACAAACCTGAGGTTAGAGTCTTCCAAGACCCTTGAGAAACTGGACCACCATCTCAAGGGAGAACACTCACCTGCTATTCACTCGAGGGTGGAAGGCTGAGATGGCTGCCAAGTGAACCTTAATAGACAAGAGAGCCAGACCTTGATGCTTTAGGTGGAACAGATAGTCCAAGACAGACTGCAGAGAAGATTGGGATGGAGAGAGATTTCATTCAGAGGCCCAATAAGTAAAATGTTTCCATTTGGACAACTCGGTAGCCTGGTGGAAGACCTCCTGCCACCTAGCAAGACTTATCGAACCTGTTCCGAGCATGCCGCAACCATGCCATCAGGTGCAAGGAGGCGAGGTTCAGGTGAAACAACCGACTGAGGTCTTGTGAAAATAAGTCCAGGCAGCAAGGGAACACAAGTGGAGCTGCCATTGAGAGGTCCAGAAGCATACCAAACCACTACTGGTGTGGCCACACCAGAGCTATCAGGATAACCTTTGCCTTGTCTCATTTGATTTTTAGGAGGACCTTGTGGACCAAGGGGATCAGTGGGAAGGCATATTGTTGGCAGTCTGCCCGTGAGAACAGGAAGGCATCGGAGAGAGAGACCATGCTGTGCCCATGCAGCGAACAGAACTGATGGCATTTCCTGTTCTGTCCGTTAGCGAACAGGTCCACTTTGGGAAGCCCCCATTCTCGAAGATGACACTGACGATCTTCAGGTGAAGAGACCACTTGTGGGGAGATGAAAAGGATCTGGTAAGGCGATCTGCCAGCCAGTGTGTTTCAGGGAGATGTGACACCTCAAGGTGAACAGTGTGTTTCACGCAAAAGTCCGACAGCCGGAGGCCCTCCTGGCACAGGGCTGAAGAACGAGCCCGTCCCTGCTTTTTGATGTAAAATATTGACGTGGTGTTGTCCGTCAAGACCTGCATGACTTTGCCTCAGAACTGGGGAGATCTGACTCTGCCTACCAAATAAACTTTCCATCTGAACAGGTCCAGTCTCTTAGCTTCTTTATTTTTGGGGCTAGGACTCGACTGCCCCCCATCTGTCCTGATCACTTGCCGCCGACACTACAGGGATCTGAGAGGGGGGTGTGTGCAAGTAAAGGTAGTTGAACCCACTTGCCAGGATGTAGTATTTCTTTGCCCTCTTTGAGGTGGGGGGCAGAGAGGTAAGGCCACTCTGGAGGAAACAGCAACAGCCAGGATGTCCATCAGGCTGTGGCTGATTCCTTAAGCTCCTCCACCTCCAGACCCAAGTTCGCCGCAACCCTTTTCAGGAAGTCCTGGTGAGCCCGGAAGTCGTCTTGAGGGAGCAGGGTACTGGGGCCTGCCACCGCCCCATCCAGGGATGCAGAGGAGGCAGGCTGTGCAGATCTGCTTCCACTGCATCCATTGTGACCACCTCCTGAATGTGGGCACCAGGGTCAGTGCTGGAATCAGGCTTCTGTGCCGGACAGGAAGAGGCGGTAGCCAGCTTTTCTGATGCTGCTGAGTATGAGTGGTTGGAGGGGGGCCCTGGTACCAGAGGAAACCCCCAGGGGTTCCAGTACTGCCACTGCATCGGCCAGCAGACCAGAGGCCAGGCACTGAAGTCCATAAGACCCATAGGTTGGTGACAGTAGGTCTTGGACAGAGCAAAGGATTCCCCTTTGAACACCGACAAGGATTCTTCCATTGGAGATCATGGCGGTGCAGTACCCGCCTCCATCACCGGGCAGTGGCAAAAGATGGGGGACAGGTGTCGGGATGAACCTTGTTCCCTTCTGACCCCGATTGCTTTATCCAGCTGGAGTCCTTGAGGGGTCGCTAGGATTGGGAGGGACAGCAGGTCGTTAGCAGCCTGAAAGGCCTCTGGTGTCAAGGTGATCAGCAAATATCTGGCCCCACTGCTGCTCTCAGGAGTTGGTGGTGGGTCCTGTACTGGACTAGGCACTCTAGGCAGAGTCTGTGGTGCCATCAGTGGCCCAGGAGAGGACGAGCGGTCCAACATGGGTTTCACTAAACCACTCCCACCCCACTTGTCTCTCTTCGGCACCCGAGAGCACCCTCTCTCTCTATGCGCTGTTTCTTATGTTCTTCCTCAGCACAAGGGATGGAGAACAGTGCTGGGGGAGCACTCCACATAGATGCTGAAGTATTCAGAGCTGATTCAGAGCAACCTGGCTCCGAGATAGGATATTCAGGACATTCAGACCTTTCAGCCGAATGTCCCTGTCCTTTCTAGTATGGGGTTTGAAATCCCTGCACATCCGGCATCTCTTTGATCTGCGACTCCCCCAGATACTATAGACAACTAGTGTGCGGGTCACTAACTTGCCGCAAGAGGCACATGGCTTGAAGCCCGGGGACCAGTGCATAGTCCTTCAACAACAGGGACAACTATTAAACACTACTATAATAACTATACAGAATATCAACAGAGAAAGTCGAACCTGTTCCGAGCATGCAGCAATAGAGAAAGTCAAACCTGTTCTGAGCATGCAGCAACAGAGAAAGTCCAGCCACTGGGAAAGAAACCTTGCCACAGCAGGAAGGATCATTCCAGCAACCGTCATAGGTGGTAAGAAGGAACTGAGAAGATGCCGGGCCGGCAGCGCCCCTTATACTGGTGCAAAGGACAGTAGAGCCGATCCTACGAATACCACTGAGGGAAAAGTCTCCAGCAACTGTGTACAGGGCGTGCACATATATATCATGGCAAACATGATTAACATGAGCAAGCACTTGAAGACTACTGTGTCTCCTGCCACTGGTTACCTCAAGCTCCCCCATCTGTTCCAGCTATCCATACCGTCTCCTCTTCAGTGGAGTCTGAAGATATGCAGGGGGGACAAATTGGAAGCAGTCTAGATAACTATTTACAAAAATCCATACTAAAAGAACATGAAGGTTGCAAAGTGAAGCATTCAAAAGTAGGAAAGGTCAGAATTAAGGTCACCTGATGCAACCCTAATTCACCTCTCTTATGCATAATGGTAAACTTTTCAATTACATGATCACATACCTTTTCCACAATTTTTTTTTTTTGGCCAAGTTATTATACGGAAGTGAGAACAGGGTCTTATAACTGGAACCATCCGGCAATCTTAACAGACTGTCCTACTCTATTCGATATAGGTTCTTATACAAAGCTCATCACTGTAGTATCTGAGTGCCTTCTGGTAGTGTATTAAGCAACATAATTAACATTTGCCAAGTGTTTGCTCTCTCCTCCAGGGAAAAAGCCTGTGCAGTAGTATTTGTTTTGGATTTTTTTATTTTTAAATCACGCACACACACACACACACACACACACACACACACACACACACACACAGGCAAGTTCAAAGAAACGTGCCTTTCACCTAAAGCAGGTGGTGGTGAGGTCTGTGATGCCTCACCTACAATGAAGATCAGAAGAGGACCACATTCTACCTCAACGAAGGTCCTTGATGCAAATCTCCCTCTGCTTCCTGTTCTGTCCTTTTATGGATATGGTCCATGGACAAGGGAAACCCATCAAATTCTTTTGGAGGGAGCAACAGAACAGAGACAAAGGCAGGAAGACAAAATGGCAAGCAAAAGATAGCAACATTAAAAGGATTTAGGATGAAAATTAACTAAGAAAATAAATAAGTTATGTAGCCATTTGCAGCTATATAACAGCATACATAGGGCCCTGCATCCAGGTCTCCTCACTAAGTAGGAGATTTGGTATTAGGGAGGTCCTTAAAGGGAGAGCATAAACATAGGAACATACAAGTGAAGACTTCAAAGCATCAGGGCAGACAGATTTGGAGAAAGGGAAACAATACTGTTTATACTCCACATTTTCCTTTACTGCATTTAAAATTACCCTTCCTCACTTGCTCTAAAATAAGTTGACACACACAGAGTCAAATAACCAAATTTGGGGAGGGGGCAAATTATTAAGAAAATTATATGATAAAGGCAAGCTCAAGCCATCTCCCAGATCAGCTACAACATCACCGGCTCATTCACCTGCACGTCCACCAATGTTATATATGCCATCATGTGCCAGCAATGCCCCTCGGCTATGTACATTGGCCAAACTGGACAGTCACTACACAAGAGGATAAATGGACACAAGTCAGATATCAGGAATGGCAATATACAAAAACCTGTAGGAGAACACTTCAACCTCCCTGGCCACACAATAGCAGATGTAAAGGTAGCCATCCTACAGCAAAAAAACTTCAGGACCAGACTCCAAAGAGAAACTGCTGAGCTCCAGTTCATTTGCAAATTTGACACCATCAGATCAGGATTAAACAAAGACTGTGAATGGCTGTCCAACTACAGAAGCAGTTTCTCCTCCCTTGGTGTTCACACCTCAACTGCTAGCAGAGCACCTCACCCTCCCTGATTGAACTAACCTCGTTATCTCCAGACTGATTTATACCTGCCTCTGGAAATTTCCATTACTTGCGTCTGATGAAGTGGGCATTCACCCATGAAAGCTTATGCGCCAATACTTCTGTTAGTCTTAAAGGTGCCACAGGACCCTCTGTTGCTTTTCCCTAGACTTAGCTATTCCTAGGGAAACTACCTCAGGACTGCCCAGCGCACAGCTTAGGCCCTCCCCTCAAGTGAGCTGCCCCCAAATCCATTATATCCAGCAGGAGTAATAACCCACCTGCAAGAATGAGTCAGCAGAATCCACTTAACCCTTTCCCAGCAGGACCACCACCAAACAGATGGTATTTTCAGGCAAACAATAGCAGCCTGTTCACTAGGTTACAAACACTGCATTACTTTTTAAAGTTATGTCAGTTTTAATAATCTGACCACAGTAATGTTGCACATAGCTTGGACAATGAAAACAGATGTCAGATTCACTTTCAAAATTCTCATGTTCTAAGACAATACCGCAAGGTCTGGGTTGCAGACACTTTCTATTGATCTTAACTTTGTAAAAGCTTGGTATTTAAACAACCTAAATTTGGGATCAAATTTGACTTGGCAGTGTCTGTTTAAATAGTACAAAAAGGAAAAAAAAAAAACTATGAATTATCTTCCACAGTATTTCAACCTCTTTCATAATTTAAAGACCTGTGAGAGGGAAGTCTTGATTTCCACATTCATTGCTCCCCTTTATTTAACCAAGACAATTTTTTCAATGATACAATAAAGTGCTCCTTTAATAATTTTTTAATTTAGATACCATTTTAAAGAGAGCAATTAAGCTAATGCCTGTAAGAAGGTGCCAGACTGACAGCTCCTGAACACAAAACTGAAGTCATTTTTTTCATCCCACAGAATATTAACCATATAGGCAGCTGCACTGCAAGCTTGCCCACACTGCCCAACTAGCATGCCTCAACACTGATCTGAAAGGATCAACTCCAATAACAAATTTCTATGCCCATTAAATATGTGACCTTTGCACCACATTAGAATTAATTAAATATTTGTGTTAAAGCTCATTTTAGAAGCCTAAGACTATTTCAACTGTCAAATACCTGATCAGTAGATGTTGCTTGAATTAATCTACTATGCATAAGACTTAGAAAGTAGTAAACTCATGTTCCCCTCTCAAAAATAACAAGAGTATTATTTCCTCATGACACTAACAATCAAGAAAAATTAGGGGTTACAACAATTGTTAAAGAAAAGTCTCTAGAAAATATGCTTTTAAGTCTGTTCATGGTAAAAATAAGGTTATTTTCATATGATGTGTAATACATCTTTGGAGTACTTCTTAGCAACTTTAACTATTAGTTAAAGTTTTCTGTCATGTTTGAATAGAAAAGTGCATGTGTTGGGAAGGGTGTGTTTACTTTTCAATAAAGCTGGAAGCTAGCCCATAATAGTTTTACATTGAGGGATCAAAGTGCGTCAGTTGCTATTTTAAGGTCAGACTTTATTTTCTGGTTTTCCCATTCACAGCCAAATGCCTGACCCTGAAAACTCAACCGGCTTGTGTCAGAGTCCAGGGAAAGGATAGAATCTATTATGCCCCACCCTAACTCAAGCTTCACATTCCTTCTCACAAATGCACTCCCACCTCCCATCCTACCCCACACACAAACTTTAATTTACTATAGAGTTGGGAGGGAGACTCAGGCAATTTCCCTGATACTTTAATAGGGATTGATGTTGAAAAAAATGCATACTTGACCTCAAGAGGAACAAGGAGTCTTTGTGTTAAGGACAAACAATTCTTTGATTTTATTTTGAAGATGAGTCACCAGAACTATCTGCTGAGCCACAGAGAGAACCTTTGGAGTTTGCTTCTTAAAAGGGGATCAACCCCAAGTTATAATACCGAAAGCGATTTATCTTAGCTAGAGTGCAGGACTGTGCAATTCCTAATTCAAAACTCCTTCTCCTTTCCCTGCTCAGCAGGCAATTCCTTATGCTCCAATTAGTTGTAAGTGTCCAATTTACAAAATATTTTTAAAGGTTAATTCTCTAGCGTACTGCGTATATGGAAGTCTTTAGTCTAAGGCCCACATGCTCAGGGTTTAGCTGATCGCCATATTTGGGGTCGGGAAGGAATTTTCCTCCAGGGCAGATTGGCAGAAGCCCTGGGGGTTTTTCGCCTTCCTCTGCAGCGTGGGGCACGGGTCACTTGCTGGAAGATTCTCTGCACCTTGAAGTCTTTAAACCATGATTTAAGGACTTCAATGGTTCAGACACAGGTTTGATACAGGAGTGGGTGACTGAGATTCTGTGGCCTGCATTGTGCAGGAGGTCAGACTAGATGATCATAATGGTCCCTTCTGACCTTAAAGTCTATGATACATCTACAATGCAAAAAGACACTCGATGGCAGTGAGTCTCAGAGCCCAGGCCTACGGATTCGGGCTTGCACTATGGGGCTAAAAATAGTAGCACGGACATTCCTGCTCAGGCTGGAGCCCAGGCTCTGAGACCCAGTGAAAAGGGTGGGGCTCAGAGCATAGGCTCCAGTCCACATAGAAACACCTACACTGCTA
The DNA here is from genome assembly GCF_028017835.1 of Emys orbicularis. NCBI lineage: Eukaryota > Metazoa > Chordata > Testudines > Emydidae > Emys > Emys orbicularis. Next base: position 121,793,905 of record NC_088685.1, on the reverse strand, counting down.
TTTTTAGCCCCATAGCCCGAGCCCTGCAAGACTGACCTGGGCTCTGAGACTCGCTGCCATGGGTTTTGGGTGGGGTTTTTTGCACAGCGTAGATGTACTGGCTCCTGCACTCAATACATTCAGTTTGCTGGCAACAAATACTACCTAGATTCCCCAACCTGATTTTAGCTGAAGTCAAAAATGTACATGATAGCAGTAGAAAAATACCAAAAGTATATGAGTTACAAGACTGCTAGTGAAAGGCTTTAAAAAAAATTTAAAACACTTTCAAAACATTCTAGAGACCACAGCCTGCTGACCTATAAGAAGGGAAGAGAGTGAGGAAAGGCAGTAAGAGAAAGGATGAGTGGGAAGGAGAGGCTAATTTATTTAAATAAAAAAAAAAAAAAAAGGGGCTGGGTGCAGGGGAAATTGACCCACATAGCTGTAGCGAAATAACTCGGCATGTGGAAACTATCCTACAATAAAAGACTTCATTCTAGAATAATCACTTCCAGTCAGGTAAAATGTAGCTCTACAGGGTTTTAAAATAAGTTGGGTTCATTCTTCAGCTGGAAGTGGCCAAATAAACACTCTCCTGTCATTATGTGTAACTAGTGTGACACTAGAAATGGAATACATTTTTAAAGAAATGTCAGTTGTGTGTAGACAATAGCTTTCATTGACTTCAGAGGGGGCAGGGGGATGTTAGAATTCACTGCGGCCAACTGGGAATGGATACACTTTACACAGTCTATTCCAACCTTTTACATTATATGCTTTCATACAATAGATATTTTATGTACTGGTCTTGACAAGTAATGATAAAAAGTTTACTTTGACTGGTTCCACACCCAAAGTTTGCTTAGCCTTGAGGAAAGTTCAAACCAATAGTAAACACAGCCATAAGTTATTCTCCATCACTGCAGTGCAAACTCACAATCCTTCTGTTGTCTTCAGAAACCAACACAAAGCAAATTACTACGGCTCTGTAATAAACCAGAGGTAGGGTGTGATGCTAAACGTATGGAGAAGTCACTGTCATTCTAATTCCCTCTTTTCTTCAAGTGCTTTTAAATCTATGAAATAATTTCACATTAGGAAATTTTTATTCTAATTTCTAATTCCATATTAGAACACTTCTTCGCTAGTTTAGCTCCATCTACTGTAGGGCTTGTGGTTAAAAAAAAAATTCACACCACTTAATCAACATGGCTATGCCAGTAACAATTCTTAAATGGAGACCTGCCTTCAATAATCTTTTCTTCCACGAATATACTGCCATGTCAGCACATGAATGTTAGAAAACAAATCAGTCACCAACCCACATATTTAAGGATTTAGCAATCCTTCTTAGCAATTCGCACTTCATAAGTTATCTATGCCTTTTGTACCTATCTTTCTTCATTTAAAAAAAAACGTTTACCTGAACTGCATTTGTTGCTTAAACAAAATGTGAACAATGGAATCATTTTGTTTGCTTGAAAAAAGCAGACTGTACTTTTGATCAAGAGGACCATGATGTTTAATACGTATTCAAAACTCCTAAACAGCAGTAAACAATTTTTCAACTGATTAACTTGATAAAATGGTAGTGTAGGTCCAAGTAGATGTGTTCCCCACTCTTGAATGGTTAAAAGAATTAGGTCATCTACCATGTTTTAAATTCATTACAAAAAATACACTAACGCAATATTTTGCTTAAGAATTTAAACCACACAATTCACAAGTTGCAGCTGTTGTGAAAATCAACTTTTCTATGGCCAAACTTTTCTGAGTTTAAATTCTCAGTGTTGCATTAGAGTTGTACTTTGTATCAAGCTTTTTTTTTTTTTTTTTTTTTTAAATTAAGAAAAAAGAATGATTGCATACAGTAAATATACTAACAGCACTTATTGCAATGTGAGACTTAAATTGGGGGGAAGTAAAACAAAAAAGCAGCTGTGATCTCACTAGTTAAGCTCATTATTCAAGATCTCATTACTACTGTGACACAATAATGTGCATCAACATTACAGTCACTAATCAAAAAGAAAAGGAGCAGGGACATGGAAGCTAAATCACTGTTATATTACAGCAAACCAATCTCATAATTAAAACTTCAGAAAATAATTCAGTAAGTACTATAATTCCATAGTTTCCCAAAGCTATGGGGCTGATTTTGAGAAATGCTTAGTACTAGGGTGACCAGACAGCAAGTGTGAAAAATCAGGACAGGGGCTGTGGGGTAATAGGTGCCTATATAAGACAAAGCCCTGAATATCAGGACTGTCCCCATAAAATCGGGACATCTGGTCACCCTACCTAGTACCCACACACCACCAACGGGAGTTTCAGGTGGTTCAAAACTTTTTAGAATCAGGCCAAAGGCTAAATTAGAGAGGCAGTAACCTATACACAAGTTTTAAAAAATGCAACCAGCTTAAGTTACAAAGCCTGGTTTTAGCTTCCTCCCACAACTTTGCCTTGAAAAAGGGCTTGGTCTAAAAAGCTGCGCATTTACTTTGAAGGCAAAGAGTGTTGGTGCAAAATGAAGAAAAAAGTGTGCCGAAACATTTGAGTTTCACATCATTAAAAGATACCTTGTTTTGAATTTTTGACTTTTGCACTAGGTAAGCGGGGGGGGGGGGGGGGCGTGTTTGCAATTATGCAAAATTGTTAGTAACTTTTGTTATGGTTAATTTTGAGTCTCATCCTGCTCCCATGAGTGTCAATAGGACTTCTGCCCCAACTTCAGTGACAGAATATCGTGCACTGTATGCATGCAAAGCTTCTTTTTATTGTCTGGCTGCAACTCAGAAAGATTATAAGTATTTCTATAGCTACCAATTAATAGTGTTTCTTTAAAGTAAGAGTTTTATCAGATTAAAAATCAAACATTTCCATATCTGTTACACTAAAATGACCTTAGGTTATTACCCTTTAAAAATAATCTAATGCATTTTTCTATCACTGCTCTGCATGTCACGCAGCTTGGACAAATGCAATAGATTTTCAGTTTAATTTTTGTTTATAATCAATTTCACCTTCTTGTGCTCATACAATAGTTCAAGTTTCAATGTTTGGATTGCAAGTATTCAAATCTAAACAATAACTTTTCATGGGAAGTTTCCAAACATTAGTATTCTGTTTTGCAAGTTTTTATTTTGTTTAATAAATACATGACCCAAATCAGAGGCCTAAACTACTAGAGAACTTTTTTTTTTTTTTAGGGCAGAAAGTTGTTACGTTCATTACCTGAAGTGCCCAACTAAAAGCTCAACTTCTTTCCTCTGTTTCTGTAGAGCTAGAAATTCACTTTTTTAAAACTACATCAACGCAACTCAGGAATAAGGTTGTTATGGAGAGTACAAAGCATCGTTTTTGTCTAGGTCCTAGGTAAACTAATTTCCTTCTTTTCATAGTGAAGTAGATTTAAAACAAATATAGAGGAGTTATTTGAAGCAGAAAAAAAAAGAAAACAAGCATGCTTAATAATAAAGAAAATTTATATGAAGAATGAAGACCTCAAATCTTTGACTGGTGAATTAAGAACACCATTTCACCAGGCAGACACTTCAAAAAAATACAGAGACGATAATCTTAAAGTTTGGGATTTGAAGGTGCACAAAACCACTACCGATAAAGACTATCCAGAGTTATAGTCATAAAATTTTTGCAAGGGATATTAAACCTCATGCTTCAGGGCTCAAGACAATCTCTAAATTACCAGATATCAGGATGGGTCCTGATGTGGGAGACAGATTATCCCTCATCTGCCTACTGCAGGGTTCTTACTCTTTCCTCTGAAGCATCTGTTTCTGACAGTGGCCAGCACTGGGATACTGGACTAGATGGACTCAGGTCTGACCCAGTATGGCAATTCCCATGTTTTCCAGTCATGCTGATACCTTACTGAGTATCCATTCCTTCAAATTTACTATTGAGAATAAAGCTAACAATTGTGAGCAGCTGAGGCAGTTAATGTTTGTACGTAGACTCAGAGACCCATAACTTTTAGAATTTTTATTAGAAAAGTGAGTTACTAGACTATAGTAGACATTTTGAATGCTGCATATAGTTTTGGAGAACCAATGGTTCCGCACTGAGATTTTATTGTCTGGGACTTAATTTTAATTTTGTTCATCTTATGCACAAAACACACCACCACCCACACACACACACACACACACACACACACACACAAAGACTTGGTAATTTATTTAGGCAATAAGAAGTTTCATTTATTCCCTGAAACCATAAGAGTGATCCAAAAAACTGCAGTTGTACATTTCTCTCTCTAGCATCGGTGTGGAAGTGCCAATGGTTACTTATGCAGCAGAGAAAACTCAGATCTGGTGTCTCCAATTAACTATTTCAGACAAACATTTGGTCAGAATAATTCAGTCTCTTCACCAGTAAGGAGACATTTTTCATGACAGAAGCCATCTAGATTCCCATTAAAATGGACAGACATAGAACAAAGACCTGAAAAAGAGAGGGATGGCTCTAAGCAAAAGACTGCCAAGTACATTTTCACATTTTACTCTGAAGCTTTTTGTACACAAGTTGCCCACGGCCACACTGATTTCTCTCTCAAGGTTCTTAAATAGGTGCCCATCACCATAGTATCTGATGTTGTCACACCCATGCATCAACTCCCAGCAATACAGAGCTAGAAGTTTTTCCCCTAAAGAATATTAAAAAAAAATCCTTATATCCATTATATTAAAGTTGGGGAGAGGAGGAGGCTGAAAAACACAAACGCAGCTATAGGAGGGAAAACAGGAACAGAGGCTAAAGCTAGGAGGATGATTTAAATTTGCAGCCCTCCAACTAACAACCTATTTACTCTTTTACACTAATTTGGGGACTACCATATAAATGTAGCCCATTTTAACATAAACATTAAAATGAGAACTGTTCAATATTCCCAATTTTATAGAAATGGAGTTAAAAGCAAACATGGTTCTGGGGAAAACAGGAGGAAAAAGATGAGACCCAGAAGTCCAGTCAATCTTCTTTTCCTCTTATCTTTCTATTAGGAAATATTTCCCATGTCTGTATTGAATAATCGCCAACACCCATCTTGTTTCTTAAAAGTGACATTGACAAAGTAATTGTCCATGTTCAAGTCACAAATTTCATGCCAGAATGCATGAGTAGGCTACTTGTGAACTTATAGGGTAAATGAAGGCATTTGGCCTTATATCTTATAATGCACCCAAGGAATGATCCAAAAGCTTATGAGCGTACATCTAGTCAGCAAAGTGCGGTCTATATTTTAAAGAAGGGGCTAGAACAAAAAAAGTTCCATTATTGCTATCTAGATCAATTAAACTTTAATTTTTATGAATTTTTCAGTGCACCCCTCTGATATAAATTCCAGATTTTTTTAAATCAACACTAGAAATGTGCTAAAACACCAATAAAAAGACAAAGGCACAGATTTGTAAAGGTAGTTAGGCATTGCTTTGCTCAGTGACACAAGGCCTACATAACAAGCTCCTAAGTCTCATTTTCAAAAGCAATTTAGGAGCCTCAGAGACAAGATGGGTGAGGTAATACCTTTGATTGGACCAACTGAAGTTGGTGAGACACACAAAATTTCAAGCTACACAGAGCTCTTCTTCATGTCTTCTTAAGAGCCTAAGTCATTTCTGAAAATGAAACTTAGACTCTGCAAAGGTTAATATTTTGTCCTATATTACAGCTAGTATGCTAATTTATCTAATCAAATAGGCATGAAACTACTACATTTTTGTGCATGGATTGCCTGGGAATTAAAAATGTAAGCAAGTTACTCATCTTAAAGAAAAAGAAAAAAAAGGAAAGAGAGAAGGCTAAAGTTATCAGATAATCCTATATAAAGTCACTGATTGCTACACTATCTCCTTGAACAGCATAAAACATCATTTTGTCACAAAACTAAAGCAATGGTTGATTACACAGTGAAATCACGTAGCTTGCTAACACGAGTGTTGATTCGTCAAGGTTTTGCTGCAGTGTGTGGCAAAGTCATATCGCTTCAGTATAGTGTGTTTACTACGACTTTCACTGTACAATCTCTAATTTCTATACAAAAAGGCATAAATCAGGAAAAGTTCTCTAGTCACGGTGGTGCTCAGAGTAAGAAGGCACAGAACAGATCGCCAACTGCTACTATACCAATTAGAAGATAGGGGCTTGTCAACACATGAAAGTTGCATCCATTTAAGTGAAAATTTGTGTTTTATATCAAACTAGTTAAACCAGTACAACCCATGTGGACACACTAAATCAATTTATAACTGTTTTCCAAACTGAAGTGTGCCCACAATGACATATGAACTGGTTTAATTAGATCGAGCATGTTTAGACAAGGCTTAACGTGCGCATAAGTTTAAAACAAAGATGCTGTTTGCTAATGTGATGGAGGTTGAATTGCATATCTTACTCTCCTGTGACTGAACAAGCGCATGTACAAAGTGGATGTGTACGTGTAATTAATTCAAGCCAATAGGTGTTAAACTGCACTAATAAGTTGCAATGATATACCAATTTAGTTAGAGATGTGCAACCTCTTTTACTGCATCGGCAAGACAGCATAGGAAAGTTTGCATTAATGTTGCTCAGGTTTTATCAATTCCGAGAATAGGATACTTCATTTTCCAGGATTGTCAAGCCAATACCTTTACATGAGCACTGATTAATTTTACAAATACATATAGATGTAGTAGAGCAAAGGGAAAAATAAAGCGTGCAAAGTCCATTTATCAGAAAGAATGAATGAGCATAGAAAAGGCTGGAGGCTCAGGAATCAATACCTGCACAAGGTTTTACAGAGAAATAAAAAACAAGCAATTCTGGGTGCCCACCTTGCCACTTGAAGATATTGAGCACCATCTTCTGAAAACCAGACACCTTTAAAGTGTCAAGCTCCGCACCCAAAATCACTTGTCTGGTCCAACATTCTTTGGGCCCCAAAGAATTTACAAACTAGGGCCCCAATTTTGAAAACTGCACCATGCAGGCAAATCCTTCAACCTGCATGAATCTCCTGAAAACAATAGAAATTTGCATGGACACAAACATCCATCTGCATAAAACCACTTCCAGGACTGGGACCCAAGGTTGCGCACAGTATCATGTTATATCCAAACAGAAGGGCAGGGAAAAGGCAGCTTACAAGAAGACGACCACATGTCTACTTCAGTTTTTCTGTGTGCTCCTTGAGATTTTTTAGTTTGTGGTTTTCTCTAAGTGTTTTAGTTGCTTAAAAACAATCTGTTTATAATTTGTGTGTGCGCGCATTTGGGCCTATTGAAGAAAGGAAAGTGAAATGAGGGAAAGAAGAGATGTCATTGGAGCAAAACAGAGATGGAAGCGAATAAGAGATTAAAACAGGATGCAAGGGCAAATGAGGGAGGGAAAAGCATGACAGGGAAGCAGGTCAGAAAGATAGTTGGACAGCAATGAAAGCAAACTATAACAGTCAAGATGAAAAAAAATTGTTTTAGAGAATGTCAGAAAATATACTGCTCTTTTGGAAAGGGAGCAAAAGAGAATCAGTGGGAAGAAAGCCTGTTCCAGATAATGGGGTAGTATGTACAAAATGAGGAGGAAAGAAAAAGGAATCGGGTACTATAGCACATGAAAAGGAACGTATGAAGTCATGGGGATGAGGGACAAATATCCACATTAAAGTGACATAGGTTCCCAGGAATAAGCTACCAAAACTACAAAAAACCTCTCACCCCCCGTTTCCCTTCAACTGGGGTATAGCAGTTGAACAATTTAAACAATTAGCCCCAATCTTTCAGTTTGAGAGCAAAGTTATCTTCCTTCTTCCTTCTGTAGCAAAAAGAAAAAGCAATTTTAAGACTGGCAAGTAATGGTTCCCTTCCTAAACTTTGTTCAGATGTACGTACCCAACTCTGAATACAATTCCTATTAACACTAATAGGATTCATGCACACAGAAGGGATAATATAAATCCTGTTCCTAAACTGCTATATTTCCATCAACATAATTTTAGTGTGTGTATACAAACAGGTTATTAGTGTCTTTGGAAAACTGATTTGGCTAAAGTTATTTTTAGTTTGTGCTCTTAACAATTAATGCTTTTCTCAAGTAACATATAAGAAACAAGCAACAGAGGGTCCTGTGGCACCTTTAAGACTAACAGAAGTATTGGGAGCATTAGCTTTCGTGGGTAAGAACCTCACTTCTTCAGATGCAAGAAGTGAGGTTGCATCTGAAGAAGTGAGGTTCTTACCCACGAAAGCTTATGCTCCCAATACTTCTGTTAGTCTTAAAGGTGCCACAGGACCCTCTGTTGCTTTTTACAGATTCAGACTAACACGGCTACCCCTCTGATATAAGAAACAAGTATTTCTTAAAAGGAAAGGATAATCACTTGCAGCAAGTTCAAGCGAGAAAAAAGGACCCTCAATTTAGAAACTATTCCAAAACAACACTTTTCAATAGGGAATCGCTTTCTAAAATATCCTCTTCCTTGTATAGCCCAAATACCCCACAAATATACCAAGCAATTAGCTACACAAGCGGATATTAAATGACGCTTCAGATGGTGACTGACAATTCCACTGCATGCATTTTTCTGCATAAGAACAAAATCCACCACACAATAGTAACATCTATTAGGGAGAACATTTTTGCAGCTCTCCTCTTGAAGCAAGTAGTTTCTTAAATGAATTTAACTACATTTTGTTCACAATTTGCTAAACATTCAATTTGAAGGGGAAAAGTGCAAGAATTACTCAGAAACAGTATGTGCACACAGATATATTATGCCGCCACAAAAGTCAAAGTTATTTCCTAGTTTCAACATTTCCAGTAGCATTAGCACTTAAATAACAACTAGATGAAGTTTAGATAATTTTAAATTTAATCTTCAGTGCAGTTTACATGCAGTAACACTCACATAGCACCTGGGCTCAGAGATACAATTTAAATAACTTTACTGGATTTCTAATATCAATTCAGGATCGTGATGAAAAGCTAGCAGCTGGTCCTACCTTAACTGTTTTCAATTGTGCAACCAAGCAGAATATCTCAATACAAAATATTTCCTTGGAGGGCCGAATTGTTTTAAGTGAAAGTTACAACTTCCCCAGTCAAGCCATCATCTATAATTTACTTTAAAGTATTTCAATTTAAAATGTAACAACTTGGACCCTCAACTTCCAAGCTGCTTTTTGTGGGACCAGTATGTGCATGCAAGTCCTGCTGAAGTCAGTGGGTATGTCTACACTTCACACTAAGCCCAGGCTCTGACTCAGGTTTGAGCCCATGTGACCCTTCCATCCACACACAAATCAGCCTGACTCAGGTCATCAAGTACTCAGGACCCAGTCCTAGGACCCTGGTAGGAGGATGGGTCAAACCCTGAGTCCTGCTGTGACTTGGGTCCAAACCCTGTCATTTTGCACTGTGGACACAGCTCAAGCCATGGACAGGAGTCCAAAGGTCTGAGTATGGACATATCAGCATGGCTGCAAGACCCAGGACCAGCAACAGCAAGCCCAGGTTTACAATACAGTGCACGGGCTTAGAAAAAAGGAGTCCACAAGCCGAGTCCCACTGACCCAGGTTCACAATGCAGCATAGACATACTCAGTGAGGCTCCACAAAGACTCAAGAATCTGCCTATGTGGGCCTAATTGGGTACATCTAGACTGCCAAAAAATAAAAAAAACCCACCACACAACAGCAAGCCTCGGAGCTCGGGTCAACTACCACACTCACATTAGAGGGCCAAAAACATCAACATAGACATTCTCACTCAAGCTGGAGCCTGGGCTCTGGGTCTCTCCATCCTCACCAGATATCAAAGCCTGGGCTCCAGCCCAACCGGGAATGTCTATTCTTAGCCCTGTGGTGCAAGCCCTGTGAGCCCGCCTCAGTTGACCCAGGCTCCAGGACTCACTGCCATGGATTTTTTCCCTTGCAGTCCAGATATATCCACTGACATCTTCAACAAAGTCAGTTACTAATCAAATGTACTGAAAGGAGACATTCATAATATCTGCTTAAAATTGGAAGAGGAAACATATGAAATAACTATCATTGGTGGACAGATTACCAGCATTGACCATGTTAGCTCAACTAGTCACAGAGGTTCAACAAGTGTCACAGAGTCTACAATAAGATTTACAGTAAGCAGTTCCCTCTGGAAAGCAGTATCTTCAATGTATTCCAGGTGACATATTTAAAAATAAACAAAAACTTTCAGAGTTCTGATTACCTGCTGAACTTATCTTCCTAAATGCTACCAATAAATTAGGATTTCTGCAATTAGCTGGTCCAATTCAGGGACTATTAATGCCACTACTTAGCTTCCTGAAGATGGTAAGCATCAATATGCACTGTGCAACTGGACCACTTTACAAGCTTTAGAATATGATTTTTAGAAATAACATCCAAGTTTACATACAAGGAAATGGTTCTTATGGAGCTAGACGGCCAGAAGCCTGTGCCCATTTCTGGAAGAGATTTGTTACCACAGACTAAAAATTCATCTACACAGTTTTTGCACCAATACTGGTTTGAAACCAGTACAACTAAGCAGCACAACCCCCAGGTGTGTAATTAAATCAGTATAACTTATAATGATGTAGCTTATTCCTAGAAATGTAGAAAAATAAGTTATACTGATATAACTGTGTTCACTTTAAGGGGGTTATACTGATTTAATTATTCCAGTAAAAAGAGAATCACATCCCTAATTAAAATAGTAAAATTGGTATAAAAACTGTGAATAGACCAGGCCCAAGTGTGCAATTCTCCACTGTCCTGCATCTTGCACAATTTCACCACTGCAAACAATAGAAAATTTAGTACCTTCTGATTTGATAATATTTTGCACTTTGCCCTGCATATAGCATAGGCATTACATCATTGCAATGGAGAATTAGGCTCTAAAAATTGATGTGAAGGCAGTTTACAAAAATCTTAGTAAAACAAGGTATCGTAAATCACAGATGGAGCTCCCTCAGACACTGAAACAGAAGAAGAAGAAAATGTACTCAGCTAGATGTTGATAGAATGCTGAACATCTGAAATTGTCACTGAAACATAGGTGGCTCTACAGGCACAAACATCATTTGAACCTTTTAAACACAGAGGACAGATAGTCCAACAGTTATTACAGCTAACTTCATAAGAGTTAAAAAAAAGTAATCCTAAATAGTCCAGCGAAAGGAAGGTTACCTTTCTGTGCTCAACTCTGAGAAAGTGGATGGCATTTTTGCATCTGTCAATTCTGATTCTTGAGAAATTAACAGATAGACAAGCACCTACATCAGCTCCTCCACATCCTAACTCCTGCTATTATGCATTCTTATTACCATATACAGAAACACCAGAATAATTACATTTTGAAAGCAACTACCGTAAAACATTGATTATCTAACCCCAACTACCAAGGACGTTCTTTAACAAAAACAGGGTTGTGTCCTTGATGTCTATCACATTGAATTTTCTATCAATTATACAAACCTATATCATCTCAATTCATTCAAATGTCCTCAATGACGCCTGGATGAATTCAACTGTACTGTATCTAGTTTTCTTCAGGAAATTTAATACATGCAGTAAGAGGGAACAAAGGCTTTAACGTCACTTACTCAAATGCAAAGAAGAGTCCACTGGTGACCAAGATGAGAACCAGAGTCAGGTAGAAGACTCCAGTCTGCCGGGCCATCATGATCCTTCCGTTGCAAAAGAATTTGTTTCTTCCAGGGAAAACCTCCCATTTTCTCTTGGGAGCTGCTTTCTTTTTTTTATGGGGAGACTCCATGGGAGATGAGGAGCTGTGTGTGCTGATCTGACTGTATTCACAGTCTTTCATGGGCCCACTACCACCTCCAGGAGTCATCAAGGGAGTGTAATGAGGGAAACACCCCCAAAACAAAGATATTCTTCTGACCAAGATAATCCTCCCCACTAGCCCCAATTTTTTTTTTTTTTTTAAAAAGGCAAGTTTATTACCAGAATGGTAGTAAATGTATCACACAAGCCCTGATTAACTCTTGAGAAACCAAAGCTGTCATACTATAAATGCTTGGGAGGTATTCCTTCCCTCCCCACCAAAATTACAAACTGATTTAAAATAGTCTTTTATGGTTATAAGAGCAATTTATCACAAAACAGAAACCAGAAAAAAATTACAAAATAAATTGGTTGACCACAAAACTTAAAAAGTGTTCATCTTTAATGGAGTGGTTGTTCTTTCCTCAAAAGAGCACACCCTCAGATTTCTCTGGCTATCAACATTTTGGGTAAAAAGAGGTTCACCAGTTGAGTCTCTCCCATTCAAAGAGATTTGTTATAATACTCCTTCAGGCAGCAGGTTTTACCAAAAAAAGAAAAATGTATATTCCTAAGAGAAAATCCTCCCCACCTCCTCAAAGAGACACCACATAAGGCAAGCACACACAAACCCAGCTGCAACTCCAGCTTTGGAGAAACACACTGTAGAGGGATTTCTTCCGCCTGATTCAATGCAAAGTGGCTGCTTTGCTGCTGTTTCTTCTTGTTCGTCTGGGGAGGTGATTTTTTATCGTTGATCTGACGAAGTGAATGTTTATTATTTTCTATTTTCCCCCTCCATAAAACTAAAAAATGTTCGAGCGGAGAGAAAGCAGAGTCAGTGCCTGTCCTTGGCAGAAATGGACACCGTTGGAGCCAGTCCTCATCCTTTTCATACACACATAAAAAGAGAAAATTCTCCTCCTCACCCTTGGCTTTTGGGCAGTGGGCGGTGTCAGCGTCTGGAGGTGTGTGGGTGGCGGTTTTCAAACCCAAGTCCTTCTAGACAACAGGTACGCACCGTTTCCTCATGCCGTTGCTCGGGCTCAATCCCGCGTGGCAGCCGGTTTTCTGCCACCCCCCAAAAGAGGACTCACTGCGTGTAGCATATGTCTCTCCGCCCAGGACTCTTCCTCCCCATCGTCTTCTCCACACGGAGCTTCCCTTCCCCGACACCTTCTCCCACCGCCTCTGAGGCAGAAACGGCTCCGTCAGACGCTGTGGGGACACGGGCTCCTTCCCGCAGGGCAGAGGGGCTGCCGGGTCCCACCCCGCATCCTGACACCTCCGCGCACAGGGGCGGGCGCGGGCTCACACCGCCCAGCGAACGACGCCCCGCAGCTGCCGCGGCTCGTTGCCAAGCCCAGGTGAGAGGAGCCCTGCGCACGGCGCAGCGCGGGGACCGCTCCGCTCCCTTCCTCCGGCTCTGCCCTTAGCCGGGCTTGGCCCCGGCAGCCAGACCCAGCAGCGGCAGCAGCCACCTCTTCATCTTCGGCGGGGGGTCACAACGGCTGCCGGTGCCCAGCGGGCACCAAACCCCTCCCCAGCCGCTCACGCCTCCTGGGGCGGAGGGAGGGAGCCCGACCTCCGCTGCTGCCCTCGAGCCGGGGCAGGGCTCGCCCAGCTGCTCGCTCCTCGCCAGGCACCGGCTGCAGCCCCCGGGATGGGGCCCTGCGCTCCGCGCCTTAGTCCGGCAGGTCCCTCCCTTCTCTCGCCGGCTCCGTCTGCGGCCCCCGGCGCGCCCCGTAACACCGACGCCCGGCAGCCCGCAGCGTCTCCAGCCAGCCCCAGGCGGCAGCCGCCCCCTCTGCCGGCTGCCAGCCGCAGGGGCCAATCAGCCGCGAAAACCCGAGAGAGGAAGGAACCCGCCGCCAGTGCCCGGCCTGCGCTGAAGGGAAGGGCCCCGGTCCGCTGGGAGCTGTAGTTCCGCCCCCACCCCTCCGCGCCGCCCGACACGGGGAGGGAAGCGGTGCGGGAGGAGGCAGAAGGACTACAACTCCCAGCATGCTGTGCTGCTCTCCTGTGGCGTGTATGAGGGAGCCGCCGTGGGTGCTGAGGTGGGTGCTGGGGAGAGAATACAATTACCTCTCCTGGTTTGTAACTTGTAAAACAATAAAAGTCTTCTATCCTGAGCCTTGATGGGATCTTCCCACCCAGACACGCCTTGTGTCCCCCCCTCTAATCACCAATCACATTCTGTTTCCAAACTGAACTCTGCCCCATCTTCTTGGTTCCACCCCCCATTTTCTTGGCCTGTTGCTATTATTATTTAATCTTTCTGTTAGGATAACGCACAGAGGACCCAACTGCAGTTGAAGACCCATTTTGCTAAGCACTATACACGCATGTAAAAACAGCTAATGACTCTATCCTCTTTCCTTGCACTTTCCCACCTTAGCCATTAGTTACTTCCTATCCTTGGAAGAAACACTGACCAGTGCCCAACACCCTCAAGCCATGGCTAAAGAAGGAGCCAGAAGATGCTGTTCCCTGTTCCTTATGTTCTTCCTCTCCACCAATGTTGTTTCCCAGCTGTCGTTAAGCACTGTGGCTTGCTGGCATTCCTTGTTAGGCTGGCAGTAAGAGTTTACTCAGACAACTTGACCATTATAACAGACCACGTAATCCCCTTAGGCACTGAAACTGCTCGCTCCCCAAAAGCAAGTTGGACCCTAAATGAATAGGGCTTCCAAAAAACCTGATCCTGCATCTCACCATCTTCGTGCATTAACCAGCATGACTGTGGTGTGCAAGACATTTCTTTTGCAAACTTGATGACATCCCTCATCAGCACATAATAGACACAGCAGTAACATCATCCCCCGCATCTGCCTCAGTTGTCAATACTCTGCATGCTACTTTGCAACTCTGGACGTAGCTGCATTATTATTGTTCTAAGCCTCCATCATGAACTGCTAGTACTTCTCTTACTTTCTCCCTGATCTCAGCACAAGCATATGCAAGCACACACGTGGAGGCAACATTTCTTGTGTTGTACTGACAGGCATTTTTATTCTTCATCAGGCCTTTATTAGCGCACTGCTGGAGAATCGTCTTGACTGCTTTGATAACGTTAATGATCATATTGTGTGTAATTGCACGTTATCTCTTGGGAAAGTTGTATAATATCACAGGCACAGTGGAAAGAACAGCTAATGTATGTACAGATTTAATTGTTAGCTATATCTCTGCATGCAGGGCTTGGAAATAGCTTGTACATGCCCATACACCATACTGGTGCCTCTTGCAAGCTGCTGTCTTGTTCTATAGAATCTCAGCTTTAATTTTTTTTCTTAAATGACCTCTTAAACTGTTATGGTTGCGAAGAAAACCTCAAACACATAAAACAAGTGTAACTACCTAAGAGCCACCCAAGTCTGCAGAGAGTCTGTAACAATAGTTCCATTCATCTCAGTGAGGTGTTAACTCAGATGCCCAGTTATGATCATTTAAGATGTCAACATTGTGCAGATCTGTGATCATCCCTCTCCTTTCTTACGTGAGGAATAACATAATCTACTATGAGTGATGTATCATTCTGGATTCACAAGTGTGTGGTATTTGAAGATACTACTACGTATGTTTTTAACTCAGTTGAAAAGGAATCAATCCCAATTTGCCTTGCAGAGCCTATGGGCCTATACAAGCCCCACTGAGGAGAGGAGCCAAGTTCAAGAGCTCAGAGAACACACACAATCATATTTAAACAACAGCAAAATACACTGTGTGCAATGTCTCATTTTGATAATTCCAGTTGATGGAGCTTATTTTGTGGGTGGAGCTTGAAAGAGTGCTACCAACTTTCTTTTTCCAGTCTAATCTATTTGCATGCCATGTAATATCCTTTTGCAAACACTGTAGGACCTGTCTAAATTCTCCTCAAAAAGTGATTTGTACAGTTCACATTCCAGATAACTTAACATTTTTGGAAGCATTTGTCCTTTTTTTTTTTTTTTTTTGACACTGTTAATTAAAATTGGTGCAAAGCATTGTATAGATTAAACCACAAATATTAATAATGAAATTAACCAGAGCAGATAGGAAGGACCTATTCTTTTTTTATAGAACATTGCATGTTGATGTGCTACAATACTTTTTTTAAATTTCTATCTCACTTTTCACGCAGGTTGATGCCATGTGACAGGTAAGCCGGTAGCACAAACACATTATTTAGTTTATAAAAATTGCACTATTAGAAAAATACTAATGTCACTAGAGATGACTATATATTACCCTGTGAGTGTAGAGGTGTCACAAAGGCAGGTCTTTGAAACAAAGGGGAAACTAATTTCCCTAGGTGACAAGTCTCCTCACCTATAAATATTTATCTATTATCACAGCTCGACACTTTCAAATTACCTGAGTATATGTTTCATATATACCAACTAGACTATTTAGGTGGGTAAACACTAGCTGACAAGTTGTGCCCCGTGGACCCAAGGTGTTATTTGTATACCTCACACAGTGTGTTGCAGGACAACTATTTTTTCATTCCAATCAACACACCAGAAGTTATGGGTTAAGCACAGAATTTAAAGGCTTATTGGCATTGGAAGAGAGGAGGAAGAGGGGCTAGGACCATTGCCTATATTCTCACATTACTCAGGCACATTGTCCAATATTTTTTAACTGAATATTGAAAAACGCATATGACTGAAACCATCTCCTTCATCATGGACTTTGAAAGAACACCTTCAAAACCTGATTTATGAAGCGTGACTGAACATCACATATACACAAGTATGCCAGTTTACATGTTAACAGTGCATATGATGTGAACTGTTCTCTGCAATTTGTGTTTTTCCTTTACTTTTAAACATGAGACCAAAAAAAAAAGGTAACACCTCTTCCACTAGCACTGGCAGTCCTGCCTTTGAACCTCCACTGTCCTGACTCTTTTTCAATATCTTATTGGTAGCGGTAGCAGTACCACCACCACTCCCCTTTTTTTTACTGGCAGTTTTGTTGTTCACTTGGGTAGCCACCTCTTCAAGAGAAGATTTTTCTGTCAGATTTTAAACAATTGCATTTTCCATTGCCAATGCAGTATATCTCACAGATTGGATAATAATGTGGAGAACAGTCAAAAAAGTATTAAAATGCACACTGAGAAACAATCTGCAAGGAGCCCCAAAACCAATGAGAGGGTGGTCATAAGTACAATACAATAAATTTAACTAGTTGCAGAAAGCTTTTGAGTGTTTCCCAATCGCTCCATTTTTGCAAAAGCAAGTTCTCTAGTAATTTTTTCTACATCACAGTTCCACCACAATACTACACACTCTCCTGTCTCTATGGCAGACTCATTAAGAAAGTGGGAAAACTTTTCTTCAGCAATCTCTGGAGGCTAACCCCAAGTTTTATTTATTACTTGTTATAATCATATCACATGGTTGTTCTTTCAGTTTTGAATCATCAGAAACAGATTGGATTTAAATTTTAAAGATCTAAAATGGCTTGATTTAGAACTAGCAGAAATTTAAGGCAAAATAACTATAGTGTTTTAACCTATAATTTTGGCTTCTGTTATTATGGATCCACTGCTGTGAAGAGAAGTCAGAATCCATGAATAATTCCATCTAGTCCAGCAGAATGAAAGCAGAACTCCACTTTGACAGCAAGAAGAAAAGGAGACGACGACCAACAACTGAAAGTTTTCTGAAACAACCATGTTCCCCCACCCAAAGATTATTCTAAAACTGAGGAGACACAGAACTAGAACAATTATTACAATTTCAGTTGAAGAAACACACATAACCATTGTGTTGATGTGATGTTTTAACCCCATTTAACTTCCTCTCTTGTCCTAACTTCAAGGAAGGAAAACACAAGCTTCCAGTAAAACAAGCCCATATAGAATTCCAGCTAAGCATAGGGAGGAGCCAAAAAGGTAGATCCATACTAGGAGAAACCAAAATTACAAAGGCTATCAGTCCTCATTCTTGGGTGGTATAACTCTCTGGAGTCAGGAAAGAATTCTCCCCAATCCTTTATAGTATATTAGTATAGTACCACTCAAATAGTCACATGAATTATATTTTATTTTCATCTTCCTATGAACAATCTAGTGTAGGGTATTGCTAGAAGCAGAACATCATTCTAGATGCTTGTTTGATCTGTCCCCCAGAGAAACTCCTAAATATTTCACAAAGATCAGCTATCCATTTTATTGATTTGTAGATTATAATGGATTCATACTACTCCATCCTGACTCCAGTTCACCAAGCTGTCACTCTTTCCTCATTGAAGTCCCTCTTAAAACCCCGGTTTTTCCATAATGCCCACAAGAAGTGTGTTTATCACTTTAGAGAGAAAAAAGCAAGCATTAGGTCATCTCGATTTAGTTTTCCAAGTACATCCTGCAGTGTTAAGTGTCTGTCTTTTAGATTATGAACTCTTTGGTACTGAGACAGGCTTTATTTCAGTATGCAGTATAGCGCCAAGGACATGTCCAGTACTAAAATATAAATAATACACACCTACAGTAAATTATATTAAAAGAACACTATCAATGGTATTTTTAATTAGTCAATTAAGTATTTTGATAGAGCATTCTTTAAATAGTATGTCCATATTTGAAAGAAAATACTCTTATACAGGTTTTTTTTTTAGTTTTCCTGATAACTTTTCAAAGGTTCTTTTGGGAGGGCCCAAGAACACCACCGAACACATTCAGGCCCACCTCTCCTAAAACCTCTTTGTATATATCCCCTGCCACCACTTCTTCACTTGTATCTGTATTACTGGTAAACAGCCTCTTGCAGTGCCTGGGGAACTGTGAACACAAGCTTCTGAGAGGGGTGCATGATAGTGATGACATCATGCTAGTAAAAGAGAGTCAAGCTCATTTAATGGAAATTCCTCTTTTTAATTATGATTGGGGGGGGGGAAGGTTCAGTCCCCACCAGACCCCAATTCAAATTGTTTGTAATGTCCTTCCCCTGTTTGCAGCACACAAGGGGTTCTCCAAACAAAACAAAAAAGGTCTTATTCTCCCTTTTCCTTGAGAGAGAGGGGGAATCAGAGGAAAAGAAAAGAAAGGCAAGAGTAGTCTGTATCTTAGGTGGTCTTTTGGGGTCACCCCCTTGGAGCTTAACTTATCAGCTGGTATAGTATCTCTAACTAGGGTCTACCATCAGCTGCCTTCTTGGGGCACCCTGCTTCAAGGCTGGTCCATGCAGTGTCAGGGATAGTGAGGCCTGTGACTGTTTCCCTCTTGACTGGTCCATCTCTGGGGTCAGCCATCTCTAATATACAGCAGCCTTCTTCCTATTCACCACCTCCTTCTTTGGGGGTATCCCTTTTTAAGCCCACCACCCCCACCAGGCAGCGCAAGCCTTACAGGTGTGCCTGGTTAGTGTTGAACAAGCCCAGAAGAACTGGCTTGTTTCCTCTCTTCTACAGTAAGGGTGTGCCCCTTCACAGGTGGGCTGGGGCATATATTTAGGACTACATGTTACCACCTAGGCACAGCAGAACTCCCACTTCTGTCAATAGAGCATATCCATAAAAATCAAGGTAGATTATGACTTTTAGCTATTACTTGTTTAGGGTAAAAATTTAAAGAGTAAAATTTTCACACTATCCCTATGGGTCTTAGGTGCCTAATGGGGGTTTCAAATATATCTAGGCACCTATCTGCATCTTTAGGCACCTACATACCTTTAAAAATTTGGCCTTAAGTATCTACATGACTTTTGAAAAATAGGACTTAGGTGCCTTTGAAAATGTTGTCCTTAGTGTCTTATTGTCACATTCAGCATCATTCACTGGGAAAATAATTTCACCTTTAGGACCATTATTATTTCTGCCATTTATTTCCTTTTCCTCCTCATCCTCCTTTTTCTATCACTCCATTGTCTTTGTGTCTCTCCTTTTTTCCCTTCTGCATCTTCTTCCCTTCAGCCATCTCTGAGGTCTCCCTTGTGGGTTTCACTCCCAATCTTTTCCCTCCTACATCTGTTAAAATTATCAGCAATGAGCATTAATGCTGACAGTTGGATTAATGGAGAGTGGATCCAGTCACACCTCTCAGAGCTATTTTCCAGGCTCTCTGAAGACTCAAGAAAATGACTGCACTATTGTAATATTTGAAAGTTTATTTCTGCAACCAATAGGGCTAGAAACGTAATTTAAATGACAGTGTGTATTCTGCAAAATCTGAACATTCAATGTGAGTCATATATACACATCAAAAAGGCCAGTTATGCTTTGACTGACAGCACTGTGCTGCAGCATGAAACAGGAAGTGTAATTGACTATTAACAAAACAGTGGTAACACTTGTACACAAAATGCTGTTAAATACACAAAGAGAAAATATTTCTCTAATGTGTTATAGTAATCATTGGCTCCAATCCTGCAGATTTATGCAAATGCTTACCTTTATTCACATGCTTAATGGTAAGCATGCGTGGATTTTCAGAATCAGGACCTAAAGCTGTTACTTATATCATCAGTGTTTGGTATAACATTTTCTGATGGAAATGTGATGTTCAAGTTGACAGTGTTCACGTAACACACATCCATGTCAAATATTATTTTAAAAATTATCAGTACATAATAGCTTATTTTTAAATGGTCTCAGTCATTTTACATTGTAAAATATGTCCAAGAGGCCTACTGTGAAATCTATTTCTAGTTTTTCCTATAAGAGCATTAACAGTAGTGATATTGTTAAAATTTGACAGCCGTTTCCCTGAGTATTAGCTATAGGCATAGGGCCAAATATGAGAGTGAGGGAAGATGGATTTGACAAACAGTGATAGAATTAATCATAAGCTTTAATGATTTTCAAAGGCTTCAGAACATTAACCTCTCATACCTGACTAGGAGAATGGGCTTGTTGTCTGGATTCTGCAAGAGTTGGTTTATAAAAGTGCTAATTTTCATGTAAATATATTCAAATGAGAAAATGGCTGCCTGTAACTTAATTACAACTTAAACACTATAACATTCTAATCAAAGAGACCAGGAAATCTTTGGAAGTTGTAAAGGAAATTATTCAGTAAGTAGGTAATAGTCATAGATTAGTCTGGGAGGTGTATATTGGCACATACAATTTATCAAAAGAAATTTAGGAATAGGAGAGTGGAATGGAAGGAGCACAACTTGGGGGGGCGGGGGGAACAACCACTATTTTCCTTAACTTAAAAGAAAATGAAATTGGGGAAAACATACTGGGTCAAATTCAGATCTGATGTACCTCTTGCACCAGGTCTGAATTTAATCCAGCCTTTGTTAAAACATATATATTTCTTAGGTAAAAAGAATATTCTTTAAAATATTGAGTTTTCAGAAGAAGGAAAGAAGTGACAGAAGGAATTTATCCTGTTCTTGCAAAGATAAATTCAGAGATGTTTTGTCACAAGGAGAGATTTTGTGATTTCTTCCTTATCTTTATTTTTGTAACCATTTTCTTTTAAGATTTAAGCTATAGATGTAATATTTAAAAATATATTATTGTGTAAATCCTTTTTATTTTTACAATAAGCAATAAACACCATAACTTGTTTGACAGCACTATCCCTTTAAATAGATAAAAATACTATCAGATGCTGCATTCAATAGATTGATTAAGAATGAAATTCACTTTGTCAAAGGAGCACAGAACACTGTAAATATTATCTATTCTTAATACTAGGGACAGCAGAATGAATTGTACTGTGTAACAACTTTCTGTTAAGGTCTCAAAGCAGTCT